>NC_052359.1:26858473-27196581 GCF_009727055.1 Benincasa hispida
AGAACATCTTCTATCTTGCCCTCCAGAAGCTTTATTGATCTATCGGCTAGCTGTAATGTGATCGTGGTTGGCCTTGCTTCGCCGATGTCCAGCTTCTTAAAAATTGACAAGGGCATCAAATTTATGCTTGCCCCTAAATCACATAGTGTGTTTCCGACCATCTTCCCTCCTATGGTGCAGAGCAATGTAAAAGTTCCAGGATCCTTCATTTTAGTAGGGAGATTGTTTAGAAACAAAGCGCTACACTCATATGTTAGTGCAACTGTTTCATTTTCCCCAATCTCTCTTGTTTGCGGGAATATCCTTGAGAAATTTCACATAACTCGGCATCTGCTCTAATGCTTCTATCAAGGGAATATTAATGTGTAGCTGACGAAGAACGTCCAGAAACCTCTGAAACTGCTTGCTATCATCTTTCTTTTTCAGCCTGGACGAGAAAGGTGGAGGATCCTGTCGTGTTTCTTGCTCACTTTGCTGCTTGGTGAGGTCATGTGCTTAATGTGTGTCATTGGTTGGAGGTTGCATTGATTGAGAATTCAAGTCTTGATAGGCTTCATCTCTTGTAGATAATCTTACTTCTGAACTAGGGTCGCTTCTATTATTCAGTAACTGGTCATCATCAACAGTTAAATCTGTTGGTGTTATTACCACATCTGGTACCTTCGGCATAATGGGAGTTGTCGTTCTGCCACTTCGCAGTGTCACTGCATGGCATTGTTCTTTACCTCTTGCCCCCGAAACCCTGAGCTTCCATTCTGTGTACCAGGCTTTTTCTTCTTTAATTCTCTCGTAAGCTGATCTATCTGATCTTCTAATTCTTTGAGAGAGTCAGCTTGTGATTGTCTCATTGCCTCGCTCTTTTCAATATAATGCTTTAATGATGTCTCCAGAGACGATGTACTACCAGAGGTATCATATGCAAACAGTTGGTCACAATGTGGCATACCTTGAGAATTACTTGGGTTGCAGTCTGGGTTAGTAAAGATCGGAAGGTTGCCTCGATCCTTTTTATAACTAAATTGATAGAAACCATGGCCCTCCTGATTGAGATTTTCATCCAAACTAAAAATTAGGTGACCCCCCAACCAGGGTTGTGGTTGTTGCCCAATGCTTCATCATACATAGCATATACAGGTTGTTGATTCCATGGGCAGATGTCTACTAGATGTACCTCTTCCCATTGAGTGCACTCCATAGCGGTCATATGAGTCACCGCATTAACTAGCGATGTTCCTTGGGAAAGAATTCTCTGCTGATTAGCCACCGTCTGGAAAAGCGATGTCATCGTGGTCATTTGCTCGATCAATGCGCTCATTGTGTCCATTGGCACATCGGCCCTTTCTACTTTTTCTGGCTCCAGACATCTTACCTTAAGCCCAGTATCAATCCATTCGTCAGAATTTCACGATATACAATCCAATATGTTCTTTGCTTCCGTATATGACTTATTCATTAATCCTCCCTCTGCGGAGGAGTCGGCAATTGCTTGCATTGATTGGTCCAGGCCATTGTAAAAGGCTTCCATCAAAATACTATTAGGAATCCTGATATGTGGACAGTTCTTTACTAACTGCCAGAATCGCACCCAAGCAGTGCTCAGGGTTTCATAACCCTTTTGCTTGAAATTCAAAACCTCCCTCCGCCTCTTTGCGTTGACAGACGGAGGGAAGAATCTGTTCATGAACCTATCAACCAACTGCTCCCATCCATGAATTTCGCCTGGCTCTAATGCTTGAGCCCACCTCTTTGCTTCATCCCGCAATGTGTACGGGAATAGATACAGTTTAAGATTTTCTTGAGTTACACCAAGCATGGAGAATACGCTACACATGTCTGCAAAATTAGTCAAATGTGCGTGTGGGTCTTCTCCCTGTAATCCTTCAAATTCTCCCACATTCTGAATCATTTGAAGCATGATAGGTTTTATTTCAAAGCTTCCATTCCCCTCAACTACTGGTCTTGAAATCCCTGGTGAAAAATTGTAGAAATCTGGCACTATATATTCCCTCATAGGGATATTCTAGTCAGCAGCAATAAAAACAGGAACTTGCACTGGAAAATCTCCCCTCTAGTTTCCAGCAAATGCCATATTCTCATCAACCATATTTCTTCACCAATAAATTCAGCCCTGAAGAACTCTGCGCGAAGAATACACTTGATCTCTGGGTCCACTTAAAGTTACCAGATCACCCCAGCACTCTTAAGTCGTCAGACTGCTCTCCGCATTGAACAGTCAGTACAAAGAGATCTGTTCTGCACATAACATGAAAATATTCAATTAACCATTAACCATGTCCCCGGCAATGGCGCCATAAACTTGTAACGCGTTTAGGTTGATGATATAAATTGCTCACAATGATGCGATACTACTTCTAATTATGCGTTAATTATGGATGTTCATGTAGTATGCCATGCGTTGTCACAAGTTTCCTTACGATGGAACCAAGTGTAATTCCACCGTAAGTTTTTCGATGTGATCCGAGGTCAAACACAAGGACTGGTTTAGGTTATTGCGGTACGTTCATGATATATGCGACCAAGTTTTCAATCTTTAAAAATGAGTTTGTATAAGTATATAAATTGCAATAAAATAAAGGAAAGCAGTAAAGATGCGATAAAAACATAAAAATACAGTAAACCTAAGTTAGATGATACAAGATACAGACTTCATGTACAAGATGCTGGGATTAAGGTTGGTTGTGAAAGTTATGCAAAGACATGGGATGCAGCGACAAGTCTTATGAACAGAATAGAAAGAGAAACACAACTAATACAAACAATGCAAGTTCTTAATTGGATTGAAGATACAAATATTGTTTCACTCTTCTCTTGGCATACACCTCTCAGTGATTGGTCGTGCTCCCACATGTCTGTGGTGAAACAGAGACTAATGTAATGAACGCAAGGTTGCTTCCATGTCTGGAAGTACTACTCGTTTTAGTTAACGCATTCTTCTGACCTTCTCTCGATAGATCAGAATGACACCTTCACTTCTTCTCTCACAGGTGAAGATTTCATCTAGCATGCTTTAGCTAAACGTATTTTATATCTTTAATACAGATTAATTTCTTAGTGATTCATATTGCTCATCAGGGGGTTAAGAGACATCATGGAGAAAGTGATTGGTGGGTGAACGGAAATAGACAGAGAATGGTAAATGGAATTTATCGAAATATTTAATATTTCTACTAAGCGTTTGATACATGGTGTGTGAATGAAGAGATAAAGAAAACATGAAATACACAATGAAAGGGAGATAGAACAGATACAAACAAATGCCAATAGTCTTTGGCACTGATTCGATGGAGATCTGCTTGCCGGATAGGATGGATTTAAATGGTAGGAAGAGCTTCCCTCTCAGGCTTGCTCTACCGGTAGCAAGGATCTTTGCACAGAGCTTCAGAATCGAGTGTTTGGCAGGTTGGATCTGGAGGATTCACCTCTCGGTCTTATCTCATCTTCTTCCCGGGATTTCTCACTCAAGCACTTAGATCGGCCTTTTCTCTACAATCTAGCAAGCACTTAGCCCCGTATCAAATAGCATACCTTTTCTCTGAAATCAATGGGGTATTTATAGGTGCAGATCTTTGACTCTGGCCTTGTGGTCCCACTCATAGTTATGGTAATTCCGAAGATGGAGGGATATTATTCCTTCTGTTATGCAATCAGATCGTCAATTCTGTACAACCGTTAGTTGTTACACGTATCTCAATCCTCCGCTCTTGCATTGCTCAACTGCATCTTCGATCATAGGTTTGCATGCGGTTTCTATTTTTAATACCACATGTGGTTGAAGCACAACCCTCGGATAGACTATCACATTGCGTTGCCATTGTGGTAATCGTCTCTTCATTGTTGATTGACGGGCGCAATGTGATAGAGATGCGTTGATTAGTCTCTTCGTGAGCCATGAGCACAAGCGGTGACTTGGTCTTCTGAAAATAGAGTAAAGTTTCGGCTTGTCTTCCATCTTTTTGGTGTTAGTGGGTGTAATGCAAACATTTATAATTATTGCAATACTAGGCAGTTTATAAATATTGAAATATGAAGATACTCTTCCGTAAGGACGAACAGGAGATCATCGATGATCAAAATGGTTGTGATCATGTGTTTCCAACTAGCGTAATTCTCGCCAGTCAGTTTATCGACATTAAGTAGAGCTAATGTGGTGGTTGCCATAATTACAATACTGAAAAAATGAACAACTTAATAAGTCTATGAAATACCACATTAGAAAAATAGCTTCCAAGTACCTTAAATGAAAAGACTTCTATTTCGCAATGATGCCCCAACGAGACAGGACAAACGTCACTGGTGGGGGTGATCAGATGCACCTTCATTGGGATGAGACACTCTCATCCATTAGGCAGAAACAACTCTTGTAACTGCACCTAACAGTCACCATTCCATTCGGTCTAGAACTATTAACCCTTAACAATTCTGCGTAAGTGTAACCCTCGTTTTCAGCCTTAGAGTCCCCGCCCTAATGCGCCTACCATAGAGATAAAGCAGATTAGACAAGAGACTAAAACGACCTTATCCTATACAGGAGATCAAATAAAGAAACGTGTCAATATTGTCATCCTATAGGGGGGGGGGGGACACTACTAGGGTGCCTCGAGGCTATGCACAGAAACCTTATCCAACCTAATGAGAGAGAACGTGGGATATGTTGTCGCACATCCCACTCCCACTTACTATGAACATTCCCTCCGTTCACCTTGATATTGACCTACTCAAATACCATCCTTTAGGGGGACACTCCCAGGGAGCCACGAGGCCGAGGATAGATCTCATGGTGTGGACAAAAAAGGGAGAAACGCGAAGAGGTTTAAATGAAGTATCAGATACCCAAAGTACCTCCCACTGAATGTTCTACCTATGGGTTCATTGATTTAGACCATCCCGCTACTGATTTTAGTCTAAGTCGGTTTAATTTGCTCAAAAACAACTCTTGTCTTTGAAATTAAACTAGTTCAAGTAATCACATTAAACTCTTTAATGGACTGTTCTCAAATTTACATGCATGCATCAAATTTATCTAATTTACCTTTCCAGGTAAGTTCCCAGGTAGGGGTGTTCCATTTCCGTCACTTTAAATACCCTAGCCTAGACAGAACCCGCCTTAGACAAAAGGTTCCTTAAAGATAAATTTGCTACACTTTTAATCTTTTATTAGTCAATTTAAACCTATTAAACTGATTAAAAAATTAAAGCCTAGGTTGCTAATCTTATTAGAACCAAGTTTTAAAACACTTTTAAAACCATGATTCAAGCCTAAGTTCACAAGCATGCCTTTCTTATAGATTTTAGTTCTAATTTCCTTTTAATTCTTATAAAAGAAGCAACTAAAACCTATACACATTGCCACACAACTAGGTATTTATAACACTTATAAATTTTAACCTATGTGTCATGCTTCATGCAATGTCCATTCATTACTATATAACTTTTATATACTTGTAATGAACCAAGCAAACATGCTTTCATACACCTTTATACTATAACACTTATAATATAAAGATGATGCATGTATATGCTTAATGCATGCATAAATATAACTCTTATATTATATGATGCATGAGCATGCTCTTATGTAATTTAAATCATACTTCTCTAAATCATAACACTTATAAATAGAGAAATCATGCATGACCAATGCATAACCTAAGGTGGGATTTCTGCTATATGGCATACCATATGACATATAATTAAACATGCATCCAATGTACATTCACAAAGATTAATGGACCGGGATGAATCACCTTAAAACCAAAAATAAAATTCTATCTATTACATTTTTCCATCGAGCAAACCAGTTCACAGGCGAACCAGAACCACCCGGGCAAAGCTTCCTCTGATCATTTAGTAAACTTGTCGGGTATCCACGATCGTTTAGCTACAATCGAGTACAATTTACAATGCAATGAAGTATGAGGCACTTGATCGTTTAGTGCATCAGACTTTACATACGCAAGTCTAAACAATAGTTTAGACGACGACGTTGCTATGAAGCACAATCGTCTAGATGATCACTTAACAAGCGCTAAGTAACAAATTTACTCTGCGATCATGTAGTCAGTAACTAAGCGATGAAGCTTGCTGAGCTACACGATCATCTAGTGTGCGCGCGTCAACATGCTTCTGAGTATCTGATACTCAATGATCACTTACCCCATCGTTTACACGACCCGACCAACGATTGGTCGTTTTCATCCTCGAAGAACAACAACTCCTTGCCTTGAAGCCTCATCACGAACGACTCAATAGAGACTTAAACACTTTGAATTTACAGACTCGATAGCAAGTTAAAACGTCCAAAAACGTAGGGGCCCTTACAATTAACTTCGAATGTAAAAGAATTAAATAACCAGAGGCTTCATCCCAAAAAACTCTATCAATCCATATCCACAAAACTATTAAACAATTAAACAGAGTGCAGACATGCTTTACCCACCGAGAAAGTAAATGTTATTCTTTGCATTAATAAATTTGGAATATCAAAACCTGGTTCTGATACCAACTAAAGAAACTCTTATCAAAGAGCACCTTTGAGTGGAAGCAATATCGTTCCAAACTCATTGTGACAGAAATACTGCATTCACAATCAAACATACTAGTTATGCATTTAACAACAAATTACGGCATGCTTTGAAACTTAAACAACAAAGGAACGAGATACATACCAGTTGAATAACTATTCTTCGCTTTGAATCTCGCTCTCGTCAATCCAGCCATCTCTTTATCGCTGAGATCATCAAGCCTATTGTCCACCAAATCTCGTTGTCACTACCCACGAACGGACTCCTCACGAACAAGGCAACAATGGAGGACACAACCACTCGAAAACCCTCGATATTCTCGGAGTGAGAATCCAAGAGGTGTGAGCTCTGTTGGATTTGGTAGAGGGAAGGAGGAAGGAACAATTGTTTACCACGACCAAGCAAGTGGGAGATATCTGAAGTCTATCGTATAGATGACTGCTTGATCGTTTAGTAAAAGGTGCACGATCGTGTAGTAAAAGGGGTTTGATCGTTTAGATGATCGTTTAGGTAAAACTATGTGATCATTTAGGAAAAGCACGCGTGTACACGATCGTTTAGTAAACTTTGAGTTGTCGTGTATGCTCTCGTTTGCTAAGCGATGGGCAGTTGATGCTTGATTTTATGAAGTGAATTATGGATGATATGCGATGATGAGATTACGTTGAGCACTCAAGTTTCCTCAGCGAAATCCAAGTGTAAACTCCATTGAGTTTCCTGGTAAGTTCAAGGTCGAACTCAGGGACTTGTGAAAACAGGTTGCGTTGGTAATTTTTAGGAAGATTTTGCAGTAACCAAATAAATAAATAGTTGTTGAGGTTTTTGTTTGCGATGATAAAAAAATAACAAATGCGGCGAAGCTTGAAAAGAGTTGGTAAACAGAAGATGCAATGAGTATGTGGTGAACGGGTTGAGAAGGGGTTCGGCTAACACTTCCTAGGATGTGTTCATGCTTTGCAATCATGCAACATGCATACAATAGTAAACCATCTCTTGATGAGAATGCTACGACTTCTAATGTTAGAACGCATGCTATATATGCGATAAGTCTATAGGACCTACACATAAGCCTCTATTATTATTTATGCGATGACAGAGTAACACACACACAAATAAGGCGACCACATAATATCATTCCTATCTCTAGGATGCATGCGATGCAGGTTGGCAAATAGAGCTTATCTCTAAGTCCCTATCTCTTGTTTATACAGTTCTAATCTTGCTCTCTCGAGTCTTGATTCTAACCTAGCTCTCTCGAGTCTTAGGTTCTTTCTTAAGACTCTCTCTCGAGTAGCTCTAAAGGGGTATTTGGCACAACATAACACAAGATAATCGCAAGCAATGAACTCCTAGATCATGTTAGCTTAGTTCTTCTCAACCCATCCGACTTGTTTAGCTACTCATGCGTACTAGAAGAGTGAAAAGATGTAGAACAAGAACTTCCATTGTATAAATATACAGATGAAGTACAAAACAACAATGCAAGAATAGAATAAAGAGCCTATCTGCTGGAAAAGGTGGTCCGGAAGCTTCCTCTCTCCCAGTCCCTTCTTGACCAGACGAAGGAGATATGAATTCCATGGAGGTGCCCCTACTATCAATCAAACAACAATTCATTCCCGTAAAGATTCTAACACACAGAGAACTGGTAGCAATTTCTTGCTGCCCAGGCTTTTACACTGTTTTTCTACTCGTGTCCAAAAGATAATCTCGCTCTTGCGAGAGTTGGCCCACTCTCTGCTTCTACGCCTCAAGGTTCTCTCTCGAGTTTCCCTGAGTGATCTTCAGCGTCACCACTCTTCCCTTGCTCCGCCTTAAAATGAAAGAAGAACTATGAACAAAGACGTGCGATCCGAATGTATGAATTTGCCAGTGTAGCAGTAGTTCCTTTAATCATCACTTCTCCATACCCGGAGTAGTACTCTATAAAGTTGTTGTTGTTGCTTATTGCTTTCTAGCCTACTACAATCTTTCTTTCTTTATTCACACTCACAAAAACTGCTTACGAAAACCTTTTCTCCAAACCTGTTTTCTAAAACCATTTTCCCTAAAACGGGGGTATCTAAGTCACACCAGTGGAATAGCAGAAAGTATTTTTTTTCCAGTCTTTTTCTTCCTGGTGGATTATTCTATTTGTATAGAAAGGTATTCCCTGCTAAGGATAAACTATTATATCTCACTCAAAAGTGTGAAAATACGTTAATCGACGAACCCTGGGAACATCATTAGTATAAGAAGAGGCAGAGAAGACAAAGAGCTGGTCCTAGTGGAACGGTGAACCCTTTTCTGAAGGATGCCTTTGGTATTTATAGAACATGCAGGGTGAATGGCGACTTCTCTCTCATGATTGCACAGATGGG
Organism: Benincasa hispida; assembly: GCF_009727055.1. Classification (NCBI taxonomy): domain Eukaryota; kingdom Viridiplantae; phylum Streptophyta; class Magnoliopsida; order Cucurbitales; family Cucurbitaceae; genus Benincasa; species Benincasa hispida. Next base: position 26,867,376 of record NC_052359.1, read on the forward strand.
ATGGCTTTAATCCTGATTGATGCGCCGAATATTTGTCACCGAAAAGCTGAATGTATTTGTTATCGTTAGCGACTGTCAACTTAATTCGGATTCGACTGTCATCTGCTTTCTATCCCATCGCGATTAATTAGGCTTTCACCCAGATGTGCCCACCATGTTGCGCCGACCAATTTACGGCAATCCTTCTCAAGCAATTGTTTGTGAACATGATCACCGCAAATCCTTGCGGTAATGTTGTGCTCGACCAATGATTTCCTATGATCGCAATTTCCGCCTTGCATCATCGTATATTCTGCATAAAAATATAAAAATCAACTGTTCTAATGCGATGAACGCATGCGATCGCAATATTATAAATCTTATGCTTTTTTTGAATGCAATTTAACATGTTTTATCAACGCAAGCCAGCATTGTTTAAAAACTTAGCACTATGATAACGTGCATTTCTGCCCGTTATCACACCCCCAAATTTAAACAATGCTTGTCCTCAAGCATAAGCTAAAGATTTCTTTTAGCAAATCGACCGCAATTTTCTTTTTCCTAGATTTCTCAAGAATGCTTCATTCAAATCTTATATACCAAAATTTTCTTAAGTCTTATTCAAGTCTCTTCTTAAAATGTTTCTAAGACCTAAGGACTGCAAGCTTAACCTTCAAAAGGACTTTACTAATTTCCGGAACATTGCATGATTTATTTCAAAAAGAAAATTTTCCACCGGGGTGTCAAATGATTTTATCCTTGCATATTTCTTGACATTATTGTTTTTTTTCTAACCTTGCGCTGATCCAAGTGCCTTGCCTTCATTTTGGCTTGCCCCCACGTGTGACATTCAGACATCCAACTACGAGCAATGTGCTCTTTCTCAGACTAAACTCATACCTACTTGGCATCGGAGTTGCGGCCATTTATTTATGCATTAATTCTGGTGACTTACTTTCGTTTTGGCTTGCCCCCACGTGTGTCATACGGACATCTAACTACGGGTAACTGCCTTTCACAACTTAACTCTTATCAACATGGGTTTCCCATTGCATTGACAGTGGAGCTATTATTCTCAATTTTTTTTTTTTTTTTTGAATAGCAAGGTCGAAAATAAATACCTCACCCCCAAATTTAAAATGCGGCAATGTCCTCATTGCCAAAAGATTGAGATAAGGCATGCGATGTTCTTAGAAAGCTTCGTAAAGAGAGTTTGAAAGAAAGCTAGCAAACCCCTAACTTCTAGAAATATTTTATGAGGTGACTATATTAAAGTTAAGATGACTCTAGTATATACGAAAGAAATAGAAGCATATTTTTCATCATTGAAATCATACTTGGCAAAGAAACAGCATGTGGCGTCTTACTAAATTGTACCTAAGGTGTTGACGGTACTTAGTAAACTCCATGTACACGTAGGTAGTTTAAATGAGAGGCCAAAGTATGGGTCTCCTAGGCCATATATCAGCAAAGAGAGGTTGAAATATGGGTCACTTGGCTGAATATAGACGTTGGGAGCTAGAGCGATGTATGCTCGTTCTCAACTAATGTTTAATGATGTTTATTGATGTTTAATGAGTATTCTTCTCAAAAGCTTGATGTTATAACCATGTTTATATTTTAAAGGAAGTTGCTTGAAATGTTTCCCAGTATGTTTACATGTTTATAATAATGTGAAGCATGGCATAATATGATTTCTATAGTCACTCACTGAGCAACTAGCTCATAATTTCCTATGTTTTTCTTTCTCAGGTAGCAATCAGATTTTTCAAGGTTGATCCTGCTGCTGCTTGCCACTGAAAGGACCGGCTAGTTTAAAGAATTTAGGTTAATGATCTATATCGATGTACACTTATTTTGAGGGAATAAGGGTTTTGTTAGTAAAGTTTGGGTCCAACTGTAAATATTTTGTCTGTAGATATTGTGTCATGGTTGTTATGCATGTGATCATATAAAATTATGAAGAGCTTTCTCGATGTGAGTTAACTGCATAAGTTAATAATGTTTAACAGGTTAGCACTTCAGGAGTGAAGTAAAAAGGTAAGAGGTGGTAAGTGCTGGCGATAGTACTAGTTACTGCTACCGTCACATTTTCTTCTAGGTTAAGAGGGTAATCTGGGAGGGGGTGTGACAAGCAACCACCTTCGATAACAAACTCTGATAACCAACTTCGAAAACTACCTTCGTAAACTGTGGTAAACACCTTCACTATAAACTCTGACGAAAATATCCTTCGATGATCAACTTTGATGACCACCTTCAAGTGAGCAACTCTGATGACTAACTTCGAGCTTCAACAACCACCTTCGTGTAGGGATCAAATCCCGAGTGGAAGCGATAGGATCTCCTTGCATCCAATTTTTCTATTTTTTGAGAAATAAAAACAGTAAGCAAAACATAGAATAAAAGGATAAACATCATACATAATATTTTACAGCATGCTTTATGAAGGAGTAGCAAAAGGGAAGAATCATTTTTACCTTTGTAGACTCCTGACCTCCTCGAAATTTCTCTTGATCTTCGCACGAATGTGCCTTAAATGATCACCGACACTATCATAAGAATACCTTGTTATTCTCAAGGAATTGCAAGAGTTGGATGAGTGATCTCCAACCCTTGGAAGAGGAAAAGGTAGAGAGATTAGAAAGAAGAACTGTAGAAGGAAAAAATTTTCTAGAGGCTAGGGTTTTGATTTCATCAAATCAATTCTTGCCCTAAATGGGCCAATAAGATGATTATATAAGGAGAATGGTTTACCCCTTCTCCAAGTAATTCCCTTTTTACCCTTGGTGCAAATTAGTTAAATAACTCCTTATTCAATTAATTGGCACATTAATTAAATTATATATATATGGTTAACTAATTAATATATATAAACATCACATATTTATATTCTTCCACCTCTCCATCATTATTTAATCAATTAATCAACCATTAATTAATCAATTAAGTAACTAATCATATTTAATATAGAGTTAATTAATATATAAATATCACATATTTATGTGTATACATCTCTTTAGGAATCTAATTCATATAAATCTAATATTTGAATCTCATTCAAATATAACTCTCTTACATAATTTGAATTAGGATCACATCTATAATCAATTATATATCAATCACATCAATATAAAATTTCCTCAATTGAATTTGAAAAATTCAAATCATTCCTCATCCTTTGGTGAGCTAAGAAGAGAACCTTATGGACCTACAAATCAGACGCTCCAACGATATGAGATTACTTGGCTAAACTCATTAACCATATTAATCAATATTCGTTAGTTGTGGGTACATTTCACTAAAGATCCACTATTGCACTTTTCTCACTATAGATATATTTCTGTGTCCACGGATATAGACCAATAACAGCAAGTTAGTCCTTCATGAGTGTTCATAACACCAACTGGGTCAAATTACTGTTTTACCCTTATGTTACATTTATATACTTAAGTATTAGTGCTCCTCTAATGAACAACTTGTTTATGGTCCAACCAATAAACAGAAACCTCTCTGAGACCAGTGAGAAGGTAGGGCCCTTTGTTCAAGTTCAGGAAATACCACTTGAGGGAACACTCATCTACTTACCCTAAAGTCGGGATGGAATGAATTTCATCTTGTAATATTATGTTCCCAGCTCCCCACTCAGTCTTGTCTCTAAAATGGTAGGCTTATTGAGTCGGCGAACTGATCATTCTCACCCATATAAATTAAAGGATAATCTCTTATGAACAGGAGTTCATAATACACTCAGGATTAAGACTAAGTTGCCTAGGTCATCTTATTGAAATAGAAACTTAACTAGTCAACAGTATTACATCTAGTGGTCCTGTCTTATGGAAACTCATTGCATAGGATACCTTCACTCGCATGTCACCTATACAAATGCATTAGATCATTACGTTTGTATCAAATATAAAATGAATCATATCCATAGTGTAATCATAATAATGTACCCAACATTATCCCTATACTATAGACCCTTTAGGTTGTTGATGACTAAAATTAGGTGGACGCAAAATGCGATCTTAGTTTATGCATTGGTTCTCATGCGTCGGTGGTCATGTGATGGAATGAAAATATGCGTTATTCTTATATGCAATGACCATGCATTCCTGTCACAAGTTTTCTTTTGCTCTCGCCAAGTATAACAAGAATGCGAGTTTCTCGGGTGATCCGAGGTCGAACTCAGGGACTTGTAGCTAAACGCTATGCGGTGATGTGTTTGCAGCAAATAAATAAAAGAATGATGGGGAAGTTGTAAGCTATAAACTACTCCTACTTCTAACTAACAGACAAAGCAGTGGGAATATGATTAAGAGGTAAAGACACGGCAACTGTTGACGTATAGTAAAATGCATGAAAAAATAGATAAAATGTGAGGATGTCTTAACTGCAACACTAAGCTTGACCGCAAGGGCAACCCCAGCCAATGCAAGCTATGCGATCATGCTACACACACTTGTGCCTAATTCTAGGATGCATACGATGTATATGCGATAGTGTCGAGAGGCCTTATTCTTAAGTCTCTATTCCTGCTCATGTGCTCCCACACATAAAAAAGATGACCACATACCACCGTATTCTACTTCTGGATGCATGCAATATCCAATTCATAAGGTGCATACGGTGTGTAATAGCAAACGGAGCTTATTTCTAAGTTCCTCATTCTTGCTTATACGATCCAATCCACTCTCTCGATTCTTAGATTTGGGTTTTAGACTATTTTCCCAAGTATGCCTAAATGATGAATGATGTGCTCATAAGACAAGCTAATCGCATAAACTTGGCTGACGTAAGATTATTCCAATCTCTAGTGAATACTCGTTTACATTGCTTAATGCAATCAACCACTTACCCTCCCAGGTAGTTAGTTGCTGCTGATTTTACTCATAGATAAGCATAGCATCCTCCTATAGACAAGCATTGCTACAGCTTCACACTAAGCAAATAAGGTTTTCTCACAACACTCACGCAACGCACACCTCCCGGTGGTTTGCTACATGCTTCATATTCCTAATCCGCGTGATTAAGTATGCGATACTCTAATAGTTTCACTAAGTGATGCAATGAAAGTAAAGGATATTAAGTAAATGAAGATGGAAACAAAATCAAAAGAAATATAGAAATGCATTGATCACAAAATGGATTAATTCCTTAAATCAAAATGTAATACAATACAAGGAAAGAAGAGAAATGGAAGGACCACCTGGAAGCAATGTCTTGCTTCCAGTAGATGTGTATCAAAACTATCGGTGGTGCCATGGATGGGCGGTGGAGCAGACTCTCTCGAGCTCTAACTCCGGCGAAGGCTCCGGTCGTCACTCGGAATGGATGAAGAAGATGAAGAACTCTTCAGCTATCTTCTCACGCTTTGGTCTGGATCACAAGGATCTGCCCTAAGGCGGGGAGCCTTAGGCGAAAAACCTTGGATGATTTAAAATTCTACTCATCGGTTTCTATTTATAAAGCTAGATCGCCAACAACAATAATGGACCTGCTCTAAATCTGATACTCGCGGCGCGATGGTCCTTTTCTGAATCTCTGTTGCTAACAACGTGGTAAGTGAAATGTCAACATCATCTTTTAATACTCCCGAGGTATGCGTTCATGTTGCATTCCACTAACCTTGCGATCGCCCTTCTATTATGGTCATCATTATGTAGCCGCAATCTCTTTGCGATGAACGCGTTCGCTCTATAGCCACAACTTCTCTGCGATGACCGCATTTGCTTGATGGCCGTAACTTTTATGTGATGGATGCATGCACTCTATTCTGCGATAGAGAGAATCCTCGCATACGGTCGTCCTTGTGATAGCCCAGCTTCTGTGTATGCGTCCGCTTCCTGTGTTAGCTACCAAGATAGACAATTGAATGCATAATAACGCATAATAGTGGGTTAGTCGAGATTCTTACTGTCGATCGACACAAACTCATTTTCTCATGAATTCCTAACATATTCGCCGCATATTTCTCTTAACAACCCTCATAATTCTAAATAAAAGGCCTATAATGACATACATTTCTGCTCGTCATCACACCCCCAAACTTAGAATCATGTTTTTCTTCAAGCATGCGTTATACTCAAGAAATTCTTAACTCACCCTCTGGCTTTCCATCGATAACTCTTTATTGATAAAGTAACATAATCAATAACATTTATTTAAATAACATCGATATCTCTTTATTGATGACGTAATGTAATCAATAACATTTATTGAAATAACATCTATAACTCTTTATTTATGACAGCTAATTAATTACATTTACTATCTACGAGTTTTAGGGCATAAAACCCATCAAACTCCCACTTGAACTAAAACACTAGTCAGTGGGATGTACATAGTATCACTCTCCAAAGCAATAGGAATGGTAAATAAATACAATAAACTAGGGCATCTATATACCCATTACATATCTCTCACTTGCCCTAGATTACATAGTATACATGTCTTGTAGACTTATACTTTCTAGATGACTCTTGAATACTGTAGCCGAGAAAGGCTTCGTAAATGGATCGACGATGTTGTGCTCTGAAGCAATCTTTGTGACGATCATATCTCCTCATTGTACAATCTTCCGTATCAGGTGATACTTTTTCTCAATATGTTTTCCTCGTTTGTGGCTATGAGGTTCTTTAGAGTTGGCTACTGCCCTACTATTGTCACAGTATAAGGTGATGCGCAAATCCATATTTAGAACCACTTTTTTTAATCACTTAGGAACTTTCTGAGCTAAACTGCTTCTTTTGTTTCTTCACAAGCAGCTATATATTTCGCCTCCATGGTGGAGTCTACAGTGCATCCTTGCTTGATGCAATGACATACTATAGCTCCTCTATTTAGGGTAAACATTAGACTTTCTAGAATCCTTGTCAATTTTAAATCAACGTTGGTGTATGTCGTAAGAATCAAGTCCTTAGACCCATACACCAACTTGTAGTCTCTCGTTCTCCAAAGATACTTGAGGACATTCTTAACCACTATCCAGTAGTCTAACCCTGGATTGGGCTAGTACCTACTGACTATACCCACTACATAATAAATGTCTAGTCTAGTGCAGAGCATAACATATATTAAGCTACCCACAGCTGAGACATAAGGAATACGTCTCATATCCTCAACTTCTTAAGGTGTCTTAGGACACTATTCCTTAGACAAATGAACCCCGTGCCTAAAAGGTAATAAATCCTTCTTAGAGTTCTGCATCGTATCAAGTCATTTTGTCGATATAAGTTGCTTGAGATAGAGCCAACATTTTGTTCTTGCGATCCTTAATAATTTGAATCCCAAGTACATATTATGCCTCTCCCAAATCTTTCATTTAGAATTGGGCAGCTAACCTTTTTTAATATCAGTATGGTACCTTACATCATTCCCAATGAATAGGATATCATCCACATAAAGTACCAAGAAAGCTACTTTACCATTGATGATTTTCTTGTAGACATAAGGTTCACCAACATTTTGATCAAAACCAAAAGATTTGATCACAATATTAAATCTAATGTTTCAAGATCTGGACGCCTACTTCAACCCATAAATGGATTGATTCAACTTGAAAATTGTTTGCTCCCGACCTTGGGCTACGAACCCTTCAGACTAAGACATAAAGATATTCTCTTCAAGATTTCCACTTTAAAAGGCAGTCTTGACATCCATTTGTCATATCTCATAGTCATAATATGTGGCTATGGATAAGAGAGTTCTTATATACTTAAGCAGAGCAACAGAGGAAAAATTGAAAAAGTTTCCTCATAGTCAACCCCTTCCCTCTAGGTATAACCCTTTGTTACAAGTCTACCTTTGAAGGTTTGTACCTTCCCAACCAAATCTCTCTTTCTTTTATAGATCCATTTACACCTTATGGGTTTAATCCTTTTAGGTAGATTTACAAGCTTCTACACTAAAGTGGAGTACATAAACTGAATTTCAAGGTCCATGGCTTTAACTCATTGGTCCTTGTCTACATCATTCATTGCCTGTTTATAGGATAATAGATCCTCAATGTCGTCGTTTGGTATGGCAACCTAAGTTTTAGTTAAACCGAAGTAACGGTCAGGTTGTGATATAACCCTCCCACTACATCGAGGCACTCTTAATGATTGAGAATGACGAGACTGACCTGAAGCACTGACTTCTTCATTAACTTTTGATGACTGACCATCAGATCGAGAACATGTTCCCTAACTGATTGGTCTATCTTTATGCGCCTATCATAAATGTACTTGAGGGCATCGTGCCGAATTTGAGAGGATGGTTGCCCAAACATTTCCTAGAGGGACTCCATTATCTGACGTGTAGTGATCATGGTCATGTTTCTTGGTAAGAATGTCAGAAAGACTTGCCAAGATATAGATTTGAGCCTTGTCATTAACCTTCGTCCAACGATCATAAGCATCATTTACTGCTTGGGATGCATTACGAATGGGGACTAGAGGACACTCCTCCGTTAAGACAAATCGTAGATCATCTATAATTAGAATCGTATTCAAGTTAAATTTCCACGTCGCATAAATCTCTTCCGTTAATTTCTCATTATTAAGCAAGGAAATGATTGTGGAAACATGCTAAAACGAATAATGAATAATTGACCGTATTAGTTATATTTGTCTTAACTCGTCACAAAAAAACAAGTATCCAATCAATTTAGCAAAAACAAGTAATCAAAGAATCCTTACTAAACTTTTGATTTAGTTTTTACAATGATACTTCAGAGGTTTAGAGCAACAACTACTGAAGGGTGGTCAACTACTCTTCTCCTGAATTGAGACAATCTCAGCTAATTAGTAATACTAGAATAACTCTTATTCCTATAAATCTTAGCTACCGTTGTTTGGTCAATGACTTATTAACTTTTTTAATTCATCTCGTAAGTGTGTCTCAACCATTTTCGGATCCCAAAGGTATGCTTCAATAGGCTACCATAAGGAAATACAACTGTTGAAGATTAACTTGAGAAACTCTATCCATTCTGGAGCTTGCATTGTTCTGAATCCTATGATCAGGCTCTCCGAAGGGATGGTTGTGTTGGGATTGGTGTCCTAAATCTCTTGTAATTTCGTAGTTTGTAAACTTTGTATAAACATATTATTGTTAATAAAATAAGTATTCTTTTATAAGCATATACTCAATCCAATAAACTAATATTAGAGGTTATTTCATGTAATTTAAATAAGTTGTAGAGATATACAAGTGGATCTTGTTTAAATAATAACCTAAACGGTCTGTAGTAGATGGATAAGGCTGGGTAATTTATCCTAGTGACACTATAGATACGACCCGCTGTGTAGGTGTTACAAGTGTTGTAAAGTGTTATAAATGATCTGTTCTAATCATTCATGTGGAGACATGTGAGCGGGGGTATCCTATAGAAAGAGTTTGTATAAGACCGAACCACGAAATGATTAGTCTCTTTATATGACGTCGTTAATAATTGAGACTTACATTTTACTAGGATGACCATAGATGGCATAACCCAAATCCTAAGTGAGTTGTGAACTCCTGCTCACGAAGGCGGTCCTTTGATTTGTATAAATAAGAGTGGCCAGATTGCCAACTCAACAAGCCTACCATTTTGGGGATTCGTCTGACTAGGGAGCTGGGAACACAGCTACACAAGACAGAATTCACTCCTTCCCCGATGCAGGGGCAAGTGGATAAATTTCTCCCTTAAGGACTGATTCCGGGTCTTGAACATAATGGCCACACCCCTGTCTCTTATACACATCTAGATGTGTATAAGAGACAGATGCAATATAAAACTACAGGCTATATATTATATTTGATATAATATATAGTGTGTGTATATATATATATATATATATATATCTGTCTCTTATACACATCTGATGTGTATAAGAGACAGATATTATATTTGATACAATATATATATATAAAAACTACAGGCTATATATTATATTTGATATAATATATAGTGTGTGTATATATATATATATATATATAAATTAATTAAAGGGAAGGAGTTACAACTCCCTCCCCATTTTCTCTCAATTAATAACATGGGTTGTGAAGAAGAATCAAGTGGTTGGAGATTAATCTACTTTCTTAATTATCTCTGAGAAGTGTTATTTTTAGGAAAAAAAAAACAGAGAAGAAAAGTTCTTCTCTCTCTTCCTCTCCATCTCCTTCCCTCTTCCAAGGATTCAAGCAAAGCCCACAACTCTTGCTTGAATACTTTATCTTAAGAGAATATTGAGGGTTCTCAAGTGGTGGTGTCCCTTTCGAAGAAGGAGATCCACATGGAGAAGGAGTTCTGTTCGTGGCTTGTACGAGGGAGTTCTTAAAGAAAGGGTTCTTCAAAGTTAAGGGTTTCTGAAATCCTAAGTATTTTTATTTTAAGCATGCTATAATTGTGTAAATGCATATCTTGTTCTTGTTTTACTATAAAATCTATATTTAATGAAAAATGGAATTTGGGTCGATCTTTGCTTCCACTCAAAGGATCTTTTTTGAAACTTTCCTTCAGGTCGCCCCAAGACGACAACCAATGGACCATAGTACTTTCATGGTGCAACCTAATGAAGAAGATCGTAAGATACATTGACACGCGTCTTTCTCCCACTTACTACGAATACTTTTCCTATTCACCTTGGTATTGACCCACGCAAACACTTCCCGAAGGGAGGCCACACCCAGGACGACACGAAGCCATGCATGGATCTCACGGTGTGAACTCTTAGGGACGCGAGAGCTAAAACTTGATATATCCCATATACCATTATTCTCCCACTAAAGTATTATACTATTTTTAGGGTATTATTATACTTATTAAACTCCGGCTAATGAATCTATCTAAGTCCTTCTTAATTTTCTCAATATAATAATTATATTGAATGTTATAACAATACTTGATTTCATTTATTAAACTTTTTAATAAAATCAATCACCTATTCTATTGCATGCTTATAAAATATTTGCCCAATTCACCTTCCAAGTCGGTTCACTAGTGGAGATGTTCCATTTTCATCGGCTTAAATATCCCTGTCTAGACAGAACGTTCCTTAGACAAAGGTCCCTTATGGGCAATTATTTTATAAATTTAACCTTTTAATAGAATTCATTTTAATCCTATTAAAATAAATTAAAAAATTAACCTATTTCTAATCTCATTTGAAATACTTGCCATCCATGAAAAATAAACATACATATTCATCATTCTACCATACATTATAACATTTATAACTTTGTACGATGCATGAACATGCTTAATTAATCATACATAAAAAAATATAACACTTAATTATGATGCAAGGGCATGCTAATTATATCATGCATCCATAAAATATAACACTTATATTTTAATCATGATGCATGATAAATTTTATTCTAAGGTGGGATTCTGAATCTATATGACATTGACATACATTATGTTATATAAATTCAAACATTAATTTAAACATATATCCTATGCATAATAAATTAAAGGAAAATCATTTCAAATGGTAAAACTGTTGAAAATATTTACAAGTTATAGCAAAATTTTAGAACTATCAATGATAGACGTTGATAGACACTGATAGACTTCTATCAGTGTCTATCAATATCACTGATAGACACTGATAGAAGTCTATCAGTTTCTATCAGCGTCTATCATTGATAGTTATAAAATGTTTCTATATTTTGTAAATATTTTGGTTTATTTTTCTATATTTAAAACAACCCTAAATTAAAATAGCAAATATGGATCAAATTTTGGCACTCTAAAAATTAATTAAATTAATATAACTAATTTATACTAATCTAATTAATAAAAATAAAATAAAATTACATCAAATGAGAAAATACAGCTGTAAACACGAAATGGAGGCTCGAACCCACGACCGTTGGACACTCGCGTGCGTCTAAGAAGTTCAGAGCGTTGCAACGCTACTACTGCGGATGATGTCCGTCTCCCCTTAACCCCTAGCATTGCAATGCTTCGATAGCAGTGTTGCGACGCTGCATTCCAGAATGCAACATTTTTGCATCGTTTTGCCTTGAACTTGGACCGAACACCTTCGTTTTCTCACCGTTTTCTTCAGCAACACTTGCTCCTCGATCGACATAGACTTACAAACTCGATAGTAAAACATAAATGCACAAAAACAACAGATCCTTACATTTTAATCACATGAAAATGTAAACCTAAGTGTCAAAATTGTAAATATTCAATATTTCAAACCTACATTCAAAATGCAGATTATGAACCCACCTTTTCTACTCTGATTTTTGTTTCCAAAATGTTAAAAACCAATATGCAAAAAATTGACTATGATACCAATTGTAAGGATCGAATCCCGACCGAAAGAGATGGGATCTCCTTGCATTCAGTTTTTTTTTTTTTTCATTTTATAAGTAACAAAAACAGCAAGCAAAACATAGAATAAAAGGATAAACATCATACCTAATATTTTCCAACATGCTTTATGAAGGAGTAGCAAGAGGGAATAACTTTTCTTACCTTTGTAGACTTCTGAGCACATCGAAATTCCTCTTGATCTTTGCATGAACGTGTCCTCAACAATCACCGATACTACCACAAGAACACTTTGTTATTCTTAAGGAATTCCAAGAGTTGGATGAGTAGTCCCCAACCCTTGGAAGAGGAAGAGGTAGAGAGATTAAAAAGAAGAATTGTAGAGGAAAATTTTTTATGAAGGCTATGGTTTTGATTTCACAAAATCAATTCTTGCCCTAAACGGGCTATAAGATGATTATATAAGGAGTAGGGTTTACCCCTTCTCCAGGTAATTGATGTGTGGAAAATGGAGTAAATAAATATGCATTCATTGTTCGTTCTTCATGCATCGCTGGTCATGCGTTGCACTAAGGGGTAGGCAATATGCGTCTAAGAATCTATGTGATGACCATGCGTTCCTGCCACAAATTTTCTTGCTTTCTTGCCAAGTATAATGAGATCGCAATTTTCTCAGGATGATTCGAGGTCGAACTCAGGGACTTGTAGCTAAATGTTATGAAGTAATGTGTTGTGGCGAAGAATAAAAGAATATTGAAGTTTAAAGACTATGCGCTACTCCTACTCCTAACTAAACAGATTAAGCAATAGAAGTATGACTATGAGAGTTAGAGACACGGAAACTGTTAATGCGTAATAAGGTGCATGGAAAAATAGATAAAATGGTGGAGGGGATGACTTCACTGCATCAATAAGCTTAATTGCAAGAGTAACCCCAACCAGCATCAGTTATGCGATTATTCTATACACAGTTGACTAAGACGCATGCGATGCATATGCGATAGTGTCGATAGGACTTATGTCCAAGTCTCTATTCTTGCTCACGTGCTCCCACACATAAACAAGGTGACCACATACCACCGTATCCTACTTCTGGATGCATGCGATGTGACCACATACTTTCATATCCTATCTATAGGGTGCATGCGCTGTGTAATAGCAAACAGAACTTATTCCTAAGCTTCTATTCTTACTTATGCATTCTAATCTGACTCTCTCAAGCCTAGACTTGGTTTTTAGACTACTCTCCGAAGTATGCCCAAATGATGACTGGTGCGTTCATAAGACAAGGTAATCACATAAAACATGGTTGACATAAAATTATTCCTATCTTTAGGAATACTGCTTACTTTGCTTAATATGTTCCACTACTTACCCTCTCAGGCAGTTAGTCACCACTGATCAGCTCATAGACAAGCGTTGCTACAGCCTCACACTAAGAAAATAGGATTTTCTCACAATACCCGCACAACGCACACCTCTTGGTGGTTTGCTACATGCTTCATATGTCTATGCTGCATGATTAAGTATGTGATACTCTAGCAATCTTACATAGTCATTGCAATGAAAGTAAAGGATGGTAAGAAGAAGTATATAAAGATGGAATCGAAGGAAATAGAGAAATGCATTGATCACAATATGTATTAATCTCTTAAGCCACCATGTAATACAATACAGAGATAGAAGAGATATGGAGGGCCAGATGGGCAATATCTTGCTTCCATCAGATGTGTGTCAAGTCTGCCGGTGGTGCCATGGATGGGCGACGGAGTAGTCTCTCTTGAGATCTATCTCTGGTGAAGCTCCGGTCGTCACTCGAAATGGTAGAAGGAATGAAGAACTCTCTAGAATATCTTCTCACGCTTTCATCTGTGATCACAAGGATCTGCCTTAAGGCAGAAGCTCGGATCATTTGTAGTTGGGCTTCAAGGCTTTTATTTATAAAGCTCGATAACCGACAACATTAATGGTCATTCTCTGAAATTCTACTGCTAACAGCGTAATGGACCTGCTCTAAATCTCTGCTACTAACGGCGTGGTAGGTGAAATGTCAACATCACCTTTTGATACTCCCAAGGTATGTGTTCATGCTTAGTTAGTATCATCGCATTCCACCGCCCTTGCGTTCATCCCTCTATTATGGTTATTACTCTGTAGCCACAACCTTTATGCGATGGACGCATGCGGTTAATGGCCGCAACATCCATACGTCGAACGTATGTGATCGCCTCTACGATGGTGAGATTTACCGCATGCGATTGATTCCTGCGATAGATACAAAAATAGACATTTGGACGCAAAATAACACATAATAGTGGGTTAGCCGAGATTTTCATTGCTGATCGACGCAAGCTCACTTTCTCATGAATTCTTAGTATAATCGTCGCATATTCTTCTTATCAGCCCTCATAATTCTAAATAAAAGGCCTATAATAACGTACATTTCTACCCGTCATCACACCCCCAAACTTAGAATCATGCTTGTCCTCAAGCATGCTTTATACTTAAGAAATTTATAATTCACCTTTTGGTTTTCCTTTGCGATGACCAGCCTCTCAGAATATAATTTACTCATACCTCTAACCTTGGCAGCAATGCTCTTCTCAACTTTTGCTACTTCTTCAAAGAGATCTTTTTTTAAGCTTAAATCCGGCAAAGCTCTGCTCAAAAACTTTTTACTCATGCCCCGCAACTTTGCTTTTAGCTTTTAACAATGTGTTCGCTTAAAACAATTCAAGCTCTACGATTTATTATTAGCATGCGACATTGAACCTAGTTACGCTCTTCGTTTTAGCTTGCCTCCACGGGTGTCATACGGACAGCCAACCTAGGTTGCGTGCCTTGAGCTTGCGCCAAACAGAGGAGTTACTCTTATGCGTTGATCTTGGCTACTTACTTTCGTTTTGGCTTACCTATACGGGTGTCATGCGAAGTATCCAACTACGGGTAAGTGTCTTTCACAACTTAACTCTTATCAGCTTGAGTTTCCCCTTTACACTGACAGTGGAGTTTTTATTCCCGAGCATTTTTTTTTCTTTTTTCTTTTTTTTTTTTTTGAAGAAGCATCACAATGTAATGAATGCATTTTCTGGGATCACTGCCACCCCCAAACTTAGAGAGCAATAACGCTCTTGCCGAAAAACTAAAGACAAACTCATCAGGAATGCGGTAACAAATGTTTGAGCAGAGGTTTACACATAACAAAACTTAGACTGTCAAACCTTGAAGAAGCTATTAAAAGTGAGGTGAGCCTTGCGATTTTTAGTTAGTGAATGTAGTGAATTATACGAACCATCATAGATGCTAATTTATCAACACAAAGGTAGGCGAGCGGTCAAAAGAGAATTTCAAAAGGATAATGCGTACAAGATAATAAGAAAAGAACATTCGAGTAGAATAACACTTGCGACCATGCTTTAGAATTCATGCGATCAAAGCCATGCGTTGAATGATGGAGAGGATTCTTCCATTGTAACTGTGCACCGAGGAGAATTATTGCAGCACCTACAAGGAGCGAATGCACCACATCCAAGAAAGAAGCCGCATATCCAAAATAACAATAAAAATAAACTAACTATGAAAGAAGGTAAAGATAGAGTAGAAGACGTCCCTGGAGAAATTGGAGTGATGCCACCGCAAGGAGTCTTCCATGTAGGAGATTGATCTCAACTACTTAGGTCAAGAGGCTCGCCCTGACTATTGGAACTTCCGGCAATTGTTGGGCGCATGTTGGTCGTCACGTGCTTATAACTGCTTTCAGTTCATGCGACTGAATGCCTTTCTATCTTGGGGTCAATACTGACTTTCGGCGCATCGCCTATACTTCAAATATTGTTTGCAACTTGGTCGCACAAGCTACAATACTCCCAAGGTAAAAAGGGTGCCTGCAAAAACACAAAACTCAACAAACTATTAGCTGCTAAGTCCCCGGCAACGGTGCCAAAAAATTGATGCGTGGAAAATGGAGTAAATAAATATGTGTTCATTGTTTGTTCTCCATACGTTGCTGGTCATGTGTTGGACTAAGGGGTAGGCAATATGCGTCTAAGAATCTATGCGATGACCATGCGTTCCTGCCACAAGTTTTCTTGCTCTCTCGCCAAGTATAACGAGATCGCAAGTTTCTCAGGGTGATCCGAGGTCGAACTCAGAGACTTGTAGCTAAATGTTATGAAGTAATGTGTTGCGGCGAAGAATAAAAGAATATTGAAGTTTAAAGACTATACACTACTCCTACTCCTAGCTAAATAGATTAAGCAATAGAAGTATGACTATGAGAGTTAGAGACACGACAACTGTTAACGCGTAATAAGGTGCATAGAAAAATAGATAAAATGGTGGAGGGGATGACTTCACCGCATCAATAAGCTTGATCGCAAGGGTAACCCCAGCCAGCACAAGTTATGCGATTATGCTATACACAATTGACTAAGATGCATGCGATGCATATGCAATAGTATCGATAGGACTTATGTCTAAGTCTCTATTTTTGCTCACATGCTCCCACACATAAACAATGTGACTGCATACCACCATATCCTACTTCTGGACGCATACGATGTGACCACATACTTTCATATCCTATCTATAGGGTGCATACGCTGTGTAATAGCAAACAAAACTTATTCCTCATCTTCTATTCTTGCTTATGCATTCCAATCTAACTCTCTCAAGCCTAGATTTGATTTTTAGACTACTCTCCGAAGTATGCCCAAATGATGAATGATGCGATCATAAGACAAGATAATTGCATAAAACATGGTTGACATAAGATTATTCCTATATCTAGGAATACTGCTTACTTTGGTTAATACGTTCCACTACTTACCCTCTCAGGCATTTAGTCGCCGTTGATCAACTCATAGACAAGCATTGCTACAACCTTACACTAAGCAAATTCTGTTTTCTCACAATATCCACGCAATGCACACCTCTCGGTAGTTTGCTACATGCTTCATATGTCAATCTTATTTAGTCGTTGCAATGAAAGTAAAGGATGATAAGATGAAGTAAATGAAGATGAAATCGAAGGAAATAAAGAAATTCATTGATCATAATATGTATTAATCTCTTAAGCCACAATGTAATACAACACAGAGATAAAAAAGATATGGAGGGCCAGATGGGCAATGTCTTGCTTCCATCAAATGTATGTCAAGGCTGCCAATGGTACCATGGATGGGCATTGGAGTAGTCTCTCTCGAGATCTATCTCTGGCGAAGCTCCAGTCGTCATTCGGAATGGTAGGAGGAATGAAGAACTCTCCAAAATATCTTCTCACACTTTCACCTGTGATCATAAGGATCTACCCTAAGGCAGAAGCTCAGATCATTTGAAGTTGGGCTCCAAGGCTTCTATTTATAGAGCTCGATCGCCGACAACATTAATGGTGCTTCTCTGAAATTCTGCTGCTAACGGCGTGATGGACCTGCTCTGAATCTCTGCTACTAATGGCGTGATAGGTGAAATGTCAACATCACCTTTTGATACTCATAAGATATGTGTTCATGCTTGGTTTCCGAAGTATCATCGCATTCCACCGCCCTTACATTCATCCCTCTAGTATGGTTATTACTCTCTAGTCGCAACCTCTATGTGATGGACGCATGCGGTTAATGGCAGCAACATCCATGCGTCGAATGTATGTGATTGCCTCTATGATGGTGAGATTCACCGCAAGCAATCGATTCCTGCGATAGCTACAAAAATAGACATTTGGACGCAAAATAACGCATAATAGTGGGTTAGCCGAGATTTTCATTGTTGATCGACGCAAGCTCACTTTTTCATGAATTCTTAGTATAATCGCCACATATTCTTCTTATCAGCTCTCATAATTCTAAATAAAAGGCCTATAATAACGTACATTTCTACCCGTCATTGGTAATTCCCTTTTTACCCTTGGTGCCAATTAGTTAAGTAACTCCTTATTTAATTAATCGACACATTAATTAAATAGCCATACATTAAATCTAATTTAATATATATAAACATCACATATTTATATTTTTTTCACCTCTCTATCATTACTTAATCAATCAATTAACCATTAATTAATCAGTTAAGTAACTATATCAAATCATATTTAACATAGAATTAATTAAAATATAAATGTCACATATTTATATGTATATATCTCTTTAGGAATCTAATTTATATAAATCTAATATTTGAATCTAATTCAAATATAACTCTCTTACATAATTTGAATTACGGATCACATCTATAATCAATTATATATCAACCACATCAATATACAATTTCCTCAATTGATTTGAACAATTGAAATAATTCCTCATCAATATCCTCTAGTGAGCCAATAAGGGGACTTTATGGACCGATCAGAAGCTCCAAAGGTATGAGATTAATTGTCTAAACTCATTAATCACATTAATCAATATTCGTTAACTAGGGTACACACCACTAAAGACACATAGTTGTACTCTTCTTACTGTAGATATATTTCTATATCCACGAATATAGACCAATAACAGCAAGTTAATCCTTCACGAGTGTTCGTAACACCAATGGGGTCAAATTACCATTTTACCTTTGGGTTACCTTTATATCCTTAAGTATTCATGTTCCTCTAATGAATGATATGTTTACGATCCAACCAGTAAACAAAAACCCTCTTGGGCAAGTGAGAGGGTAGGACTCTTTGTTTAAGTCTCGGAGACACCACTTAAGGGAACACTCATCTACTTACCCAAAAGTGGGGAAGGAGTGAATTTCATCTTGTAATATTATGTTCCTAGCTTCTCACTCAATCTTGTCCCCAAAATGGTAGACTTATTGAGTCAACGAACTGGCCACTCTGACCCATACAAATCAAAGAACAATCCTTCGTGAACAAAAGTTCATAATACACCCAGAATTAAGACTAAGTTGCCTAGTCATCCTATTGAAATAAAAACCTAACTAGTCAATGTTGTTATGCCTAGTGGTTATTATTTCACGGTCTGGTCTTATGCAAACTCATTGCATAGGATACCTCCACTCGCATGTCACCAGAATAAGATACCCAACCTTATCTCTATACTATATCCTTTAGATTGTATCTTGAATATTGATCTCCATATTTCTCCACATACTGTCCAAAACTCATAAGACAACTTTGGATGTTAGTTTATTGGATTTAGGGTTATCAAGACAAAATAAAATATAACGCAATCAATAACATTTATTGAAATGACATCGACAACTCTTTATTGATGAGGTAACATAATCAATAAAATTTCTTGAAATAATATTGATAACTCTTTATTGATGGCATAACATAATCAATAACATTTATTGAAATAACATCGATAACTCTTTATTAATGACGGTCAATCAATAGTATTTTGTCTACATTAAGTGCAATATTTATAAGTAGAAATTTGTAAAATATATTTTTATTTAATTGATTCACATATCAAATTAGTGTTAATAATATTTGTAAAAGTATGTGTGTAGTTGAAAAATATGGTAAGAAATAGTGAATAACGGAGATCTGTTCTTTGATGATTCTCCAAATTTGGAGGAATTGAAAGTGAAATTATTGAAGAAATGTGGCGGCATTCTATTGATTGCTAAGATGGTGGGGGTGATTCAATTAAAAAAAAATTCATGAAGTTGTAAAAATAGAGAGCAACAACGGGAAAAATAAGAAAAAAGAAGAAGATGATGATGAAAATCATAAAGAATTAGGAACAATAATATCTATCATCAAATCAGTTACAATAAATCTAGAACACCATCTTAATTATTAATCAGGTATAGGTCTATTTTAAGGGTTGTATCAATTTAAACCCTGAATTTTTGTAAATGGTATCAATTTACACTCTCAATTACATTTTGTTTGAAAAAAATCTCGTGTGAAACTTATAATTATATTAATTAAACCCGATAAACTATCATAAATGAATCAATATAGCCTTTTAGACATAATTTTATTTGAAAAGCGTCAATGCATATATTATAATCCTCCATTGTGTTAATCTAACATATGATGAAGTCTATACAGGTTTACGAATTAATGCATTAATGATTTTAAAAGGTAATTGTAATGTAGAGTTTAAATTGTTTGCCTTATAATAATTTAAGAGTTTAATTGACTAAAATTATAGGTTTCACACATTTTTGGTTGATTGAAATCCGAAGAATGGTGTAAACTGATATAGTTACAATAGTATAGAGTTTAAATTGAAAAAATTATTAATTTAGGGTTTTAATTGATACAACCTCCAAAATTTAGGGATATAAATTGATATTTGTCCAAATTTTAATTTACAAATTATAACGTTTATATTTATTTTACAAAACATCCAATACTAATTATAAGTGTATTAATGCATATATTTGATTTTAGCTAGTGATATAATTGTTTAAAGTAGTGGTCTATGATTTAAATAAGCTTGTTGTTTCTTTTTTATTTAAATCACAACAATTTAGAGTCTGTTTGGTAAATAATCTAGAAACAGTTGAAAACAAGGGATAAAATGAAATAGAGTTGTATTTCATGTTATCAGATATGTGTTTAGTAGCATAATTCAAAAATTAGATTCTAATTTAAACAAATTAGTTGTAGTTATGCAATAAATATTAGTTGATAATGAATTATTATGAATTTATTTATGAACATATTTTATGTTTTAAAAAGATTGTATAATTATTGTCAATAAGAGTATAGCTCAATTTACATAGTGTTTGTATTATTGACTTCAAGGTCTGAGATTCAATTCCCTCACTCTACACTTTAATTACAATACTTTAAAAAAAAAAAAAAAAATTGTATAATACTATTGTTTTGTAATAGTATATAATTTATAAAAGAAATTTGAAAATTTGATCCCTATGATTTAGGGTATCTAAAAATTTAGATCTTATGCTTATGCTATAGAGTTAGAATGTATTCCCATAGTTTGATAAAAGTTTCATAACAAATAGTTCATATGGTAGGGATTATTTAAGAGGATTTAATAAACTATATATAAAGTTATATCTAACATGAACAAAATTCTAAAATTGTGATTAATTTTTAACTTTATTCAAATCATAGAGACCAAACTTGAAATTTAATCTAATTTATTTTTTTTAAAATGAATTTGTTTTATAACATGACATACTATATTTCTAAATGATTTTATCTTTATAGTATAATTCCACATTTTAAATTTTAAAATTTAAATTTTGGATTCAAATAAAATATAAAAAAATGTTGTTTTCAGAATTTACACGATTTAAATCACATAATTTTTTAGAAATAGAATTTGGGTAGTGTGTCAAACATATATTCACTAAATTTAGTGAATCTTACCTCATAAAACATAACATCTTATTTAGTATTTTTTTTAGTTTTTGTGATTTAATCCAAGTTTATTAATTGATTTTGGCCTTCTTTATTTCAGGAAAATATAGAGGTAGATATAGATATGGGTAAGTCAATATATATCAATGGATTTGCTTTTTCTAAAAAAAAGAATGTTTGTGAAGGGAAAGCCGAATGGTTTGGCCAACAAAGAGGGGCGGCGGTGTGTTTTCCTTTGAGAGCATTACTTTGGGCTGCGTTTGTTTGGCGATGAAAGGGCGTCACGGGTGCCCCCTTGAGCCTGTCACCAACAACACTGGCATTCGCATTACCCAATTATTAAGGCTTTGTTGCGTGTCAATTGTCATGCCGCCGATGGTTCTTGTCCATGGTGCGGTAACCGAGATAGTGGGCAGCTGCCTTTTCAAATTCTTCCCTTTCTTCTTTTTTCTCTCGAAAATAAACACTATGCCCCTTCAAATGGCACCCGGAACACATTATTTAGGTTTAAATCTTAATTTGATTCCACACAGTAAGTCTTTAAAATTTTTAAAATGGTTAGTTTTAATCTTCGAACTTCTAAAAAGTGATGATTTTGGTCTTTATTATATTAAAATTTGGTTAACTCTTTAATGAAGTGACGAGTGATTTATATTTTTAGATGATTAAAATACTAAAGAAGTTAGTTACCCTAAAAAAAGTCTAAAGCTTCAATTTTGAATAAGCTGTTAAAACGGGAGAATTTAAAAGACGGTTTTTTAGTTTTGTTGACATTTTACTTCACTTTCATCTTGTTTAATACCTTTAAAAGCATAGTCATCTAAAAATACGAGCCCCTAAGTTGAAGAATTAACATAATTTTATTTGTAGGGACTAAAATAAATATTTTTTAAAAAGGTTAGGAACTATAATGAACATTTTCTAAAGTTCAAGAACTAAAATGGAATAGATTCAAAGTCGATGAACTAAAATAGGATTTAAACTAATTATTTATATTTTATATATTAATCTAACTGTTTAAAAATCGTCAAATAACATAACAAATTTTATCTTTTAAGGAAAAAAAAAAAAAAAAAAAACAAAAGGAATATTCTTCACGGAAAAAACCCACTCTCCAAAACAAACTCGCTTTCATTCCCTTGTTCATATAAATTAATGAGCGTTGAAATTTCATTACGAAGTTAAGGTTGGGGAAGCTAACCTCCATTCTGTTTCACTTTGATGTCATCCCTTCCTTTTTTTTTTTTTTTTTTTTTTTCTTTTTGAAAAACTATTTCAAATATTTTGTTTATCTAAAACAATGTTAACTAATCTTTAAAATTTATATCGATTTAGTGTTTGAATTTTAAAATTTTTAGTTTTGTATTTATTAGATATATATTTGAATTTCATGTCTCATAAAATTTTAAATTTTAAATTTATGTTTAGTAGGTCCATAAATTCTAAAAATTTTAAAATTTTAAGACTAAATTTGTAATTTTAAAATTTTAGATACCAAATTGGTACAAGAAAAAAGAGGTTAAAATATCATTTTAGTCCTTAGTTTAAAAATTGTTTAATTTTAGTTTTTTATCTTCAAACATCTATTTTTCACGTTTATACTTTCAATATCCATTTATTGTTTATTTTTTAAAAAACTTGTTATCATATATTAACATTTTCAATAAAAATTAACTTCAAGATTTATTAAAAGTACGATTAAAATTAAACAAAAAGGAAGTAGTGCTTTAATCTAATAATTATGAACGGCCATTTACTCGAAGAGAAAGAAAATCAACCTATATAAAAAGCAAGTCTTAAAATGGGAAAAAAATACAGACCTTTTGCAGAAAAAAAAAAAGTATAATTTCCAGGTGCATCCGATTTTCTTACCATAAAAGAAAAATATTAAATAAAATAAAAAATTTTAAAAAATATTTATCATATGTCTATAATTTTATTGGACAATTCATCGAGATACACCAAAATAAGTGCCACTAAATAAAGCATCCAAGTTTTTTTTTTAATTATTATTCAAAAGAAAATCGTTGCGTTTGTGAAAAGGTTACCTACCTGTATCGAAAATTGGAATGCAAAATTTTGCAGGTTTAGGCTCAATCATGTTATATAGTTTTACAAAACAAATAATGCAATCCCTTTTGGCTTAAATACTAAAATTTCAAAATTCAGTTACAATTATGATCTTTTTTTTTTTCATTGGGAGAAGAGTTAGGCACAAATGTACATTTAAATGTTAAATTGATCCAAAATTTGACCAATCGAATCAAACTTTGGTTTAATATCAAAACCCCATTACGAATTAATGCGTTTGAAATTCCAATTTCAAAACATAGGAAAATACATAATTTCTTCTCATCTTCCATTTACAAGAAATGGAAATCAATGTCTATGTCAGCTCATCAGGCCTCAACTATATATATATATATATATATATATATATATACACACACACATTCACGTGACAGCTTCAACCAAATTGTGAAGAAACCAAAAGAAAGGAAAAAAGTTACCTTCTTTTGGTTTTAAATTGAGTCCATTAAAGAGAGAATTAAAAACGCTCTTACTGTAGCTAACTGCTTGCCATAACAAAGGTAATTAAATTATTCCTCTCTCAATTTCATCATCCTGGGAGTTCTTTTTTTTTTTTCAATTAAATTAAACTTTTTTTTTTTTTTTTTAATTTTCTGTTCTCCAGTTTAATTTCTTAAAAATGAAGCTATGGGGTAATTTGGCCCTCTGGTTCACAGCCATGGCTGCCGTTTTCTTCTTGTTCTGTTTCGACCACAATGGCTACCGGAGTCCGATTCCGACCACCCCAATAAGGTAATTAAATTTATCTACATTTTCTTACATTTATCAAATATTTTTATAAATATATATATTAATTGATGTTTGAGTTGCTGGACTCTGGTTCTTTCTGCAAGATAAATGCATGCAGAGCTGAACCAGAGGTTGAGGATGATGTGAATCAATATAGTTTTCCTTTTTTTTTGGAAAAATTACATTTTTAATTTTAAGTTTGGAAGAGTATGTGCATTTTGATCTTTAAAAAATGTACTTCTTTTGTCTTCGAATTTATAAAAATAAGTCTATTTAGTTTTCGAGTTTTCAAAATGTAGATTTTTAGTTTTCAAATTTAAAAAAATAGATTTAAAAAATCTTTGAAGTATTTTTTGTTTGATTTTTTAAAAAATAAATATATGATATTAAAAATTAAAAAAAAATAATTTTAGAGAAGATGTGATTTTTAAAAATTATTCTTTTAATTTAAAATGTAATATAGTTATCTAAAATAATAGTATAAAATTATTTGAAAGATTTTTTAAACCTATTTTTAAAAATTTAGGAACTATGCTATAAATGTCGAATTATGTTTGAATCACATTGTTTAGTCACGTTTGAAAAATAATTTAAACTTCACATACTTAATCTTATAGAGGAGAATGATTCCCTTATGGCCACAGGAATTTTATGTTTTTTTCCTTTTTTTTTTTTTTAATTTACTTTTCGCTCTATTAATTTTAAATTTTAATTATTATTAATTTTTTTTTGGAACCCACATTGTCACGGGACAGAGTTCTTGGGACTGGAATCCTGCGGTTAAAATGTTCTTTGCTTTTTAGTCCTTTCAATGTTTTGACCAATAATAATGAGACAGCTGTCCGGTATGACAATTTTACTGTTCCTCCTTGGGGAGAAATTTCTAGTCTTTAGATTTTGGAATGATTTCAATTCAATCTCTTAATTTTAAAATGTTATACCTTTAGTTCTTTAATTTTGAATTTTGTTTTATTTAACTGTTAAATTTGAAGATTTATATTTTTATCTCCCTTCTTATTAAATAATCGTAATTAAATTTGACGCTAATATTTATTAATTAATTTAAAATAATTATATAATGAAAACTTAAAATTAATTTTAATAATAATGCAAAATAATTTTAATAATTTAATTTTTTTAATTAATTAAAAGATATTAATATGGAATAATATTTAATGAAAAATCGATGTGAAAAAAATGTAAATCTTGAAAATTATTTTTGAATTATAAAATTGTAATATTTCAAAATTCAATTACTAAATTGAAATTAAATTCAAAGCTGGACCACTAATAGAGTGATGTTTGAAATGAGGCTAAATTGAGTTTAGACTCATTAAAAAGTTATATTTTTCTATTTTTCCATAATATATAAATAGGGTTTTTTCTTTTTCTTTTTCTTTTTCTTTTTGATATTTAGTGGGATTTGAATGCCACCTGGCATAGCAAACATTATCATCGGTATAATACAACCAAAAAACCTCAAACTTTTGGCCTGTGGAAATGAATCACTATTTTGGAAAGTCCCATGCCATTATGTTTCGAGTCTTCCAAACTTCTCTTTAAACTAAATTTCCAACTTTGGTCAATTATAGTTGGGAAAATAAAATTCATTTTACTTTAATAATTTAATAACTTGTATTAATTTACCTTTTTCTGAAACATTGTATCAATTTAATTTAGATTTGAATTTCATTAACTTAAATCAATTATATCAATTTTAACTCTAATTGGACTCTAATAAACACTTTTTTTAATGAACAAATACAAACGCGGGCCTCTCTTTATTTGGCATTATTTATTTTCCAAATTTCTCACATTCACGTGATTCCAACTTGTAGGAGATACCTAAGGGACATGGACATCAACAATTCTTCGAGGCTTTTCAATGTCACACTACACAGACAAGGTGGATATGTAAGTAATTAATACACTTTTTTTTTTAGTTGAGGAGATAAGTGATCGAATAAAAAGAGATTATGTTAATTATTGTTGAGTTAAACTTCTTCTAAATCATTTTTCATCTAATTATAAATTTTTTTTCTGCATCCAAACACCAATACCCTCTGCATTATTATTGATTTAAAATATATATGTTCTAACAAATTTTTATTATTATGATTATTATTAGGTTTAGATTTTATTTTAGTACTTAAATTCTGAATCTTATTTTATTTTTATCTCTAAATTTTCTCAGAAGCATTCGTTTGTCTCTAAACTTTTCAAAAATGTTTATTTTAGTCTATACTATTAAAATTATGTTGACCCTTCAACTGAAATTTGAGAGAGTTTTAAATGTATCTAGCAAAATGAAGGTGAAATAAAATGCTAACAACCAACACACCAAAATATTGAATGACCAAAATTTTGAACTAAAAATATTTTTTAAATTCTCCAGATTTGTGACTTTATTCAAAATTGAACTTTAGATTTTTTGCATAGCTAACTTATTTGGTAGTCTAATCATCTTAAAATAGAGGTCATCTCGACATTTAAGAAGTTAACAAAATCTTAATATAAAAAGGACCAAAATAAGCATTTGTTTTAAAGTTTGAGACTAAAACAAACATTTTTTAAAGTTGAAGGACTAAAATAAAATAATATTAAAAATTCAAAGACTAAAACGAATATTATTAAAAGTTTATAGACCAAAATAAAACATTATTCAAAGTTGGCTAAAATAAGATTTAAACCTTATTATTATTATTATTATTTCAGGTTATAATGGACAATGGTATTGTCCAAGTTACTCTTTCAACTCCTGATGGCGACATCGTTGGATTAAGCTACAATGGAATCGACAACATTCTCGAAACCAAAAACGAAGAGCAAAACAGAGGGTAATTATTCATTGTTATTATTATCCCTAAATAAATGCATATACAATAATATTAATAACAATAAAACAAATCTTAAGAAATTCATGTATTAATTTTTCCATTAATTAACTGCTAAATACGATGTATACAGCTACTGGGACGCCGTATGGAACAACCCAGACGAACCCATTTCCACCGACAGGTATAAAAACTAAAACCTATTGAGATGATTCGGGACACCAAATATAATAGTGGTGTGTATAATATTATAATTATAACCTATAATTAAATATAATAAATACTATCTGAAATCCTTTTTGCTATAATATTTACTATTTGGTGTTCTATTTGTTTATTTAGATTAAAAGGAGAGAGTTTTGAAATGATAATAGCGAACGAGGAGCAACTTGAAATATCGTTTAACAAAACTTGGAGTTTTGCAGTTGGGAACGAGACGGCACCTGTAAATGTGGACAAAAGGTGGGAATTAAGAAAAGAGGAATTAATTTTAGAAGGAAAAGCAACAAACAATAGAAAGCAAAAGTGACGTCGTTTTGTTGTTTTGTTGTTGGTTTGGTTGATATCTGCAGGTACGTATTGCTGAGAGGAAGCTCTGGATTTTATAGTTATGCAATATTCGAGAGGCCCATTGGATGGCCCCAGATTGAAATGGATCAAGTTAGGATTGTTTACAAGCTTCAAAGCACAATGTAAAAAATAAATTTTTTTAAAAAAACCGCCACCTATTTCTTTGTTTTTTGAGGTACGATACAATTAATTTTTGAGTTTTGTTCATTTTAGGTTTGATTATATGGCTGTGTCGGACGATAGGCAAAGAGTGATGCCAACAATGGGAGACCGTGAAAATGGTGAGCCATTGGCTTATCCTGAGGCTGTTCTTTTGACTAATCCTGCCAATCAAGAACTCAGAGGAGAGGTATTTTTACCATTTCATTTAACATAACAATTTATGTACTTATGTTATATACTAAACTTATTTAGTGATTAAATCTTAGATTAAGGGACATTTGGAGTACTAATTTGGTTATTATAATCCGTGGATTAGATTAAGTGGCATTTGGAGTACTAATGTGATGACTAGATGTGGCTAGGTAGTATTGGTAGAGCTTCGCTCTTGCAATTGGGTCATTGCGATTATAAGTTGGATGTCTAATTGTTCAAGCGAATGGTGCTAATATAGCATAGCGGTGACGACGACAACAAACATGCTTAATGAAATCTCTTATCTTTCTAAATTGGTAAATAACGAACAAAAATGAAATACAAAAAAAAGGAGGGAAGAGAGTTGAGTGGGAAAAGAGAAGAATGCTACATGAAAAATAAATTGGAAAATAATAAATTTGTAACTTCTAAACTTTGAAGTTGTATCAATTAAAATCTCAAACTTTTTAGGGAAATAAATTGATTTTTTTCTTAAAAAATAATTACTATAGCCAACTCATTAAAAAAATGGTTAGAAAACACCTTTGCACCATTAACTTCTGTATATTTAATCCCTAAACTTTAGTTGGTAACTACTTAGTCTATTTAATTTCAATTTTATAACAATTTAGTTCTTGTACTTAATTAGTCTTATTATTCTGAAAAATATTATTAATATTTAATGAAATCTCTTACCTTTCTAGATTGATAAACTAATTGGGAATCAAATTTTTTTTATAAATTATAAAGATTAAGTCGTTATGTAATAAAAATTGACACTTAAAATAGATGAGATATTCCACCATAAGGATTAAATTATTACAAATTTTAAAGTATAGAACCATATAGAGCATTTTTCTAAACTTGTGGCTCTTTTGAAATTTCAGGAGCTATTCAGAAATCAAATCAAACTTACCGGAAACAAAAATGTATTAATTTTTGTTATATTTTAAAAATATCCCTAAATTATGAGTTAATTTCTATTATACCTCTCAACTTTAAAAGGTTTCATTTTAATGTTTAAAGTATTAAGTTTTTTTTGTCATAAAATTCATGGATAAAAATTTGTGTTTGTTTATGTTTGCTTAATTAAGTGAACAAATCTAAGCATATACGACAATTAAATTTAGATGTTAGAGATAGTAGAAAAATCATAGACAAAACGACGGAAAATTAGGGAGAAGTTGAAAGGAGGAAGACAATAATATGATTATAAATTTGTTCACATAAGTATATGCACATTTTTTTCATCTATAAATATAATAGCAAAATCTCCTTGGTTGTTTTGTATCATATTTTAAATTTTAAGAGAATATTAAACATTTTAAAATTTAAGGACATAAATGAAATTAACTCTACAATTTAGAAGTTTTTTTTGGGTTAATTTAACCTAAAATGATTGGAACATATTTGATTTTAAGTTAAATACAATTTTATAAGTTTTTGGTGACTCTTTTCTAAAACTATAAGTTACTAGTCTAATATTATCCATCTATTTTA
This sequence comes from Benincasa hispida, assembly GCF_009727055.1. Classification (NCBI taxonomy): domain Eukaryota; kingdom Viridiplantae; phylum Streptophyta; class Magnoliopsida; order Cucurbitales; family Cucurbitaceae; genus Benincasa; species Benincasa hispida. The sequence continues at coordinate 26,896,984 of NC_052359.1, forward strand.
GTGTAGATCTTATGGTCATTAAGTTTGACAATATTATCTATGTTAAATAAATACAATTAAGGCCAAAATGAGCAGTAATAACATTTCGATCTAAAATGTTGGACGGTTTTAATTTTGAATCCCATTTGTTAAAGTTTTTAATATTTTACATTGATCATTTTTTTATTATTTGCTACAATATTTATTATTTCCCTCTCAAACCAAAATAATTTTTACCTCAAATATATGCTACTATAACCCAATCTAAAATAATCTATATTTCAAACACAAACTATTATAAAACAATGGTAATAATCTAAAATTATAATAACCAACTCATTACTTTAACTTTCATTTAATTTAAAGATGGAAAAATAACCAACTTCTTACTCCAACTCCCATCCGAGTTTAAAGATGAAAAGTTAGGTTGTACTTCAACAGCAAACCGTTAATGAGAATGTTCACTGATGTGAGGGATTGTGAGTGCAGGTGGATGACAAGTACCAGTACTCAACAGAGGACAAGGACAACCAAGTTCACGGCTGGATCTGCAGCGATCCGCCGGTGGGATTCTGGATGATCACTCCCAGCGACGAGTTCCGTGTCGCTGGTCCGGTCAAGCAGGATCTCACCTCTCACGCCGGCCCCATCACTCTCTCCGTAAGTCCTCCCCCCCCTCCTCTAAACAATTGCCATTTCCACCCAAACCAAAAGACACCCTCCAACTGTTTGTGAAAATGCCTTCACTTGAAATTATGCACCACAGATGTTCGTTAGCACCCACTACGCTGGAAAGGACATTGGTATGAGATTTGCAGCTGGAGAGCCCTGGAAGAAGGTCTTCGGCCCTGTCTTTGTCTATCTCAACTCTGTTTCCCCTGAAGAGGATTCTTTATCCCTGTGGCAAGATGCCAAACAACAGGTCCCTTCTCCCTCTGCCTCTTTTGATTTTGAAGGAGCAATTTCAACTAAGGTTCATCATCTTCTCACAGTTGGCAATAGAAATCAACGAGTGGCCCTACTCTTTTCCTCAATCAGAAGACTTCCCTTCTTCTGCCCAAAGAGGGAGCGTCGCAGGCCGATTATTAGTCTATGATGGGTATTTCTCTGTCTTTCAGTCGGTTTCTGTACCGACGACCCATCTCTTGGTGTGTTATTGCGAAATGACCCAATCCTTAAAAATGAATGAAAACTAATCTTCTGGTGACGTACAATGTACTATTACGTTAGGGATGTCCCTCCCATCGCCAAATAATAGGAGGTTTAATGAATATCCATTTTAATCGAGATTTTTTTTTTTTAAAAAAAAATCAACATTCGACTAATTGGTGATTAAATGAAAATTGCGTTAGGGCTCTAATGATTTCGTGATGGTCAATAGTTCATTCCAAAGGATGTGGGTGTTCAATGACGCAAGCAGAATGTTAATTTTTATTAGTTTTATAGGATTGGGTCGTTCGTGATTAACTTTGCTAGGATTGTCTCATCTATACAAAAATCTTTTCTTTCTGACTTGTGATTAAATTTAAAACATTTTTAACTGAAAATGCATATGCGTATTGTTTCCACCAGGTATGTCAGTAGCCGACTTATGTGGGCGAGTAATGCTTTCGTTGGATTGGCATTGCCTGGTCCTGTGGGATCTTGGCAAATGGAAACCAAGGTAATCTTTCTTTGAATTTTCTCTTTCATTTGTGCTACAATTTTGAGTCTCTTATATTAATTTAGTTAATTATCCTTCCGTTTCGGTGGATGATTAACTTTCGGATGTAGCTTATTATTATTAGCTAAAGAATGTTATTAGAGGTTCAGTTCATTATTAAATACATTAAACATAGACCAATGAACTTAAACCACGTCTGAGGTTCGATTCCCCCACCTCACACTTTAATTACAATACCTTTCAAAAAAAAAAAAAAAAAAACGTTAAACCATGTTCGAAAAGTCTGCACAAAACCTACAAGTTATTGTTCACCCATAAGGAAGCTTTGATTAAAAAAAAAAAAAAAAAAAGTGCTTCCAAAAGAGTTCTCAAACGAAGATGTGCTGTATTTTTTACGCTTAAATTTTTTCAGGGCTATCAGTTCTGGACTCGAGCTGACAATCACGGCAACTTCTTAATCAATAACATCCGAGCTGGGGTTTACAGTCTGTACGCTTTTGTCCCTGGCTTCATTGGAGACTACAAATACGAGGCAAATATTACAATTGAGCTTGGTAATAAATAACTCTCTCTTAATCCCATTTCATAAAAAATAAAATCAAAGTCAACCAAACCAACCAACTATTCATTCTGTAGGGTCTGAAATCAGTTTGGAAGTGATGGTGTTTGATCCACCGAGACAAGGCCCAACCATTTGGGAGATTGGCATTCCCGACCGCACTGCAGCGGAGTTTTATGTGCCCGACCCTTATCCGACTCTCATGAATAAACTATACAACAACCATGCTGACAAGTTCGTTTTACTATTTTTATTTAAGCTATTTTCTTTGTCTCAATAAACGTTACATTTATTTAATGATGTTGAAATTTTGGCTTTGGTTAACAGGTTCAGACAATATGGTTTGTGGGAACGTTATGCGGCTATGTATCCAAATAATGATCTTGTGTTTACCGTTGGTGTCGATGATTATACAAAGGATTGGTTCTATGCTCATGTTAATAGGTAAGTTTTTTGCTGCTTTGTCGACGTTTTTGTGGTTTTATGTTTTCACCTCCTCTTTACATTTGGCTAGGGTTTTCTTTGCAGGAATGTGGGAAATCAAACATACGAAGCGACCACTTGGGAGATCAGATTTTTATTGCAATCTGTGAATCAAACGGCAAATTACACACTGCAAATTGCATTAGCATCTGCTGCTGAATGCGAATTACAGGTATTATTGTGTGTGCTGAGTATTTTTTTAACATGAAAAACGTTTTTCCACTGAACATAAAAGATTGTTTTATTTCGCATTATTAATTTTTATTATGAAAACTTACACATAAAAAGTTTTTTATGTCGTATGTACATGGTAAATCAAGCGTCTATTTTGGTGAGGATTTAGTTTACTTTTTGTGAGTGGTTCAGATTACAAGGACTAAAATAAAACTTTATATAAAATTAAGGATTAAAACAATCTCTTAAAATAGAAAAGCATCTTACGTATGTTAAATGATATGCAAAAATTAGTGGCAAAATATTTATTTAAAGGCAGAGATACTAGACTAAAATGTTTGAACCAAAATAGAAAAGTGTTTGAATACTAATTTAAGCCTGTAACTTCAACTCCAACCAACAAAACAAGCCATAGGTTTAGTTCTTTACCATGGTTTCCCATCTGCAGTCTCAGGCAGAATATTCATTTCAACTAATACTCTGTTATTGTTGATTTGAAGGTTCGATTAAACGATCAAGAATCAGAGCAGGCTGCGTTCTCGACAGGGAAGATTGGAAAGGACAACGCGATCGCAAGGCATGGCATTCATGGACTTTACTGGTTATATTCCATACCTTTCCCTGGCGATCAATTTCTGCAATGGAACAACTCCATCTATCTCACTCAGGCAAGAAGCGAAAGCCCATTCGAAGGTCTCATGTATGACTACATTCGACTTGAAGCTCCACCTCTAACATGATCCAATCCTGAACAGTATTTTACAATTTTTTAATCGTTATATTTTCTGAGATTACAAATTATGTATAGCATCAAAGAAAAGTAATTAGCTGAAAAACCACAGGAATTTAGCAAATAGAAGTACAGGAATTAGTTTAGTTGGTAAATGTGGCCCCTTAGATTGTTCATGGGTTGCATTTATTGTCATGGTCGAGATATACCATTTTGTTAGCAACATATCGATGCTAAATATGTATACTGTTCCATCGGAAAGCTCTTTTGAGCTCTTAATCAAAGTTCCCTTTTTGTTGTTGCTGTGTATTCGGTACTTTATTCTTCTAACCTTGTCATTGCGATGCATGTTCCAATAATATCAAATAATATGATCTAGCATGTAGATTGTGGAAAATTTGAACGAGTATCATCAAATGGCCTTCAAACTCTTTCTCAAATTCTCCAAACCTTACCTGGGGCTTCCCTCTTTGCAAAACCTGGGGCTTCCCTCTTTGATAGCAAAACCTGGGGCTTCCCTCTTTGCACTCATCATATGTTGGCTTGGTTTCTTAGATGATTGGCTACAGCTTCACTAGCTTTTAGGGTTGGAAGGAGTCCATCAAGAAGTTTCTCCTCCATCTACCTTTTTTGACGGGAAGCCTATACTTGTGATAGACTTAGAGTGTTGCTATTTTGTGAAGTCTATGGAACGAGAGAAACAGTAGATTCTTCAAAGAAGAGAGATTTCTTGTAGTGAGGGACACTATGCCGAGGAAAGATACTTTTACTAATATGAAGTCAAGTAATTACAACATTATATTTATCTGTAAATAGATGACAAATACAATGACACATGAATAACTTAACTCAATGAATGATCGTTTAGGCTCTTGCTAAGAGTGAGACCTCCTCTAAGGAAACTTAGGTTCCCCTTAAGCATGAGACTCCCTCTCAACTGTAAACTTTCCTACTTCTGGTGAGATCACATCACCTGATGAACTTAGGCTCCCCTTAAGTATGAGAATCTCTTCTCAAGCAATGATGTCTTAGGCTCCCCTTGAGATCAAGACAATCTTCTTTCAAAGCAAGCTTCAACATTGATCTAGCACACAAACTCAAGATCTACACGAATTCTGAATTGCAATCATAGAGATTGATATATAACTACAATGTTTGGCCACCACACAAATCGAAAAGGTTCAAACAAAATACTCAAAGCAGCAACCCTAGTAAGACAGCAACTTGCTCCTAAATAAGCTCAACAAAAAAAGGAAAAGACTCCATTCAAAATCTACAGAGTATAAATATGAAAAATATCTAAGAGATAAAATCATAGGATAGGAAAAATGTAGTCTGCAGGATCAACATTTTGAGAGACATCCTACGAAACAATTCTTGAGAACCAGTAAGACAACTCTTACAACAAAGACAAAGCAATTTCAACAAATATAGCCAATTCCAAATCTCTAACAAACTTTCTCTTTGACTAATATTTTTTAAGATAGAACAACCAGTGCAGAACTATTAATCACAGAAATTCTAGAGAACCAACAAAAATACTCAATACAAATATAAGAAAATCACCATTAAATTCATATGAGAATCATATTATTAAAGAGAAAGTACCAACAATAGAACAAAGAAACCAGTTAGTTCAAAAACAACCACCAAACCATAATAGCCAAAACAATCCATAACCGAACTAAACCATAAAAGAACCAAGCCAAACCACAAACATAACGTTGTTCTCCCCTTTTTCTGACTTGTAATAAAAAAAGTTGGAAAATCCAACACATACAAGAAATTCAGTCATCCCAGTCAGCAGAGTCATCCATCTCTGGAAGTAGAGGCACCACCAGAACTGGACATCGCAGCCCACATCATCTGAACGAGCACATCCACTTCAGTTTTCCTCTCAGAAGCACATTGAATCAGAACAGACAGATCACGAGATTCGTAGGCCAGTTACTGCCGAAGATGCCTCCCAAAAGGTGAATTAATCATAGAAGAACTCAGGGCATCCACATTATTAATGGGTGGAGGAGGAGTGAGGTCAGGAACGTGATGGCCTTGAAATGACTTGTAACTAAGAGTAAGGAATGCTGGAAAAGGACCCAATGGCTCATCAACAAATAGCAAGTCAAGTTTTTGGGCTAATAGGATCCCCCAAATGAAACGGGGATAGGGAATGGGTAACTTAAGAGCATGCAAGCTAATATGACGTTTGACCTAATTAAGAACAAAGGCACCATAGTTAAATGGAATAGACTTCCCTATTTGATACAACAAGCTGGCCAATGACAGAGAAAGCCTGGAATGATCTGATGAGGGCACCAATTAGCTATGCCAATTTTCTGCAGGATGGCATACGTAACACTAAGATCAAGGTCATCAATTGACCATTCTTAGGCCAAGCCTTCCTTACCCCACCTGTTAGTTCAAGCACAAGATCTTTTATTAAGGCATTGTCACTTGTTCCTGAACTTGATACAGCAACCTCTTTACCATATTCCTTCTTCTTGTTGATCAATCTTTCCAGAGGAATGTTAACGTCAAAACTCATTTCATTCAGAGAAGCTTGTTGATCAGTATCATCCTGGATCATGTTTCCAGAAATATCCTTACCACCGAGAGACATAACTTCCACCACATCATCATCATCATCAACTTCAAGAGGAACATTAACAGAAGTCACTGGATTGTTGGTTTCAGGAGTAATAATAACAGTAACCTTAGCAGATACAGACACGGTGTGCAAATCAGACACATCAGTATGACTAGTAAACATTTTAGACGAATCTAAACTAGGCAAACAAGTAGCATCATGAGGATGTACAGACAAGTTATCCTTCTCAACAGATAAAATAACAGACTCTACAAACTGTTCAAGCGTATGGCAAGATAAAGTGCCAACATTTTCTTGAACATTACTCGGATTAACATTGTGAACAGCAACATTATGAACAAAAATAATGGGATTAACAATATTGAGGTATCCAGAAACCCTTACTTCATCTAACTTAGCATAGAGGTTTCTCCAGAAACATGCAAGCTACCTTCACTATCGCGACTGACAACCCTAAAATCATGCATGGACTCAGATGAACTACTTAAAGTAGAATGAGCAAAATTGGGTTGGATTTCAATACCTTGACCGACTAAGTCTGTCATGCTGAGAGCAGTATTGTTTACAGAGATTCTCTTTTTTGGGAAACAACAGTGTTCTTAGAGCTAGAACGTGATACCATTTATCGACCTTGAAGCACCAATCTTACTCGCAGAGGGAGTTGAAACGGCACACATTCGAACACCATAGACATTCATAGACGGAATAGAGACATCTTCCTTCACAATATTCTTTCTGTTTGCCTTTTGTTTATATCTAACCATTTTTTAATCTGATTGTTTATATCTAACCATTTTTTAATCTGGATTGTAGGACCCTTGACAGTTGACGAGTGTTCACCATCAGGCAGATAAAACTACCACAAAGTAGTTTTGAGAGGAGATGGACGGAAAATTTCAACCCGAAACCCAAAAACTTTTCTACCAATTACCTCTTCCTAAAAACTTTTCTATCACTGACCTTTTGTCTATGTGAAATTCCAAAATTACCCACAATTTTTAAAAAACTTTCAGACCGTTTGGTGAACGTGTATCTCTACGAATACTTTACAACGATAGGGTCTCCATCTATTTCATTCATTTCCTAATCGTTGAGAGAATACTAACCGATCGGATAGAGAATACTAAGCGAGCATTTAGAGAATATTAAGTGAGCGTTTAGATATTACTAAGCGATCAGATAGAGATTACTAAGTGATCGTATAGAGAATACTAAGCGATCGTTTAACTAACTGTTACGCGATCGTTTAGACATCTGTTATGTGATCGTTTGGCTAACTGTTACGCGATTTTTTAGATATCCATTATGTGATCATTTGACTAACTGTTACACGATAGTTTAGATATCTGTTTATGCGATCGTTTAGTTTTTTTTATGTGATCGTTTAGTTTTCGTTACGTAATCGTTTAGATATCTGTTATGCGATCATTTAGTTTTTGTTACGCGATCGTTTAGTTTTTGTTATACAATCGTTTAGGTTTTGTTATGCGAACGTTTAGATATATGTTTATGCGATCGTTTATTTTTGTTATACGATCGTTTAATTTTTGTTACGCGATCGTTTAGATATCTGTTATGCGATCATTTAGTTTTTGTTATGCGATCGTTTAGTTTTTGTTATGCGATCGTTAGATAAATTTGTGCTAAATTTGTAGAATATAATTGGTGTTGTACATTTAACTAAGCAAATAAGTAGCTAAGCAAATAAATAACTAAGCGATCATTTAGATAAATTTGTGCTAAATTTGTACAGTATAATTAGTGTTGTACATTTAACTAAGCAAATAAATTGCTAAACGATCGTACATAAAAAAAACTAAGCGATTGCCCAAGAAATTACATATTTTTTAGTCTAAATGGGCCAGTGTCAGGTATTGTCAATGTTTATATGCACGTTTTCTTGTTATGTCCTCTCTGACTACATCGTGTACACCTATGTATTTGTCATGGCTCCTTTCTAATTGAAGGTATCCTGATGGTTTGATGTCGACCTACACTTGCTACCTTTTGCGGTGGTAGAATTGGTTCAAAATCTCCAACATATGGTCTTCAAACCCATTCTTGTCTGTGTCCGACTAGGAAGATTGGTTCGGCGTAAGCAGCAAGCACACACTCAACTGTAAACCATTTGCACGAGAAATATAAAGGTATGTTGTTAATAGCAACGTGTATCGATGACAATAACAACATATATCCTATCGCCTTCAGTATTGTAGATGATGAGAGTGATGCATCATGGACTTGGTTCATGACTCATTTGAAGGTTTCGATAGGAGACGTTCCCAATTTAGTGATTATATCAGATCGTCACATCTCAATTGCAAAGATTGTTGCAAGTATATTCCTTGATGCATTTCATGCCCTATGTATATACCATATTCAGAACAACAGATATCTAAACGATCGCGTAACAGTTAGCCAAATGATTGCATAACGGATATCTAAACGATCGCGTAACAGTTGTAAACGATCGCATAACAGATGTCTAAATGATCGCATGATAGTTAGTTAAATGATCGCTTAGTAATCTCTATCTGATTGCTTAGTAATATCTAAACGCTCTCTTAATATTCTCTAAACGCTCGCTTAGTATTCTTTATTTGATCGGTTAGTATTCTCTCAACGATCAGGAAATGAACGAAATGGAGGGAGACCCTATCGTTGTAAAGTATTCGTAGAGACGCGCGTTCACCAAACAGTCTGAAAGCTTTTTAAAAATCGGGGGTAATTTTGGAATTTTGCATGGGCAAAGAGTCAATGGTAGAAAAGTTTTTAGGAAGAAGTCATTGGTAGAAAAATTTTTGGGTTTCGGGTCATTTTGTGAAATTTTCCAAATTTTTCTACTAATGATCTCTTCCTAAAAACTTTTCTACCACTGACCTTTTGTCCATGCGAAATTCCAAAATTACCCCCAGTTTTAAAAATCCTTTGACCAAAGCCTTCCATCTTCTTCCTTCAACCATTTTATGTGTATTCAATACAACACCAACATTCTACCAAAGCATTTATTCCCAACTAATATTCTATCAATAGCATTTAATAACATTGGTATTAACAGAATGGAAAGTCACTCTCAGTAATCACTTACTGTTGAACTCCCCACGAAATTCTCCCATTGTTCTCTTGGAGTGTTCTCCCAGAGTTTCAGTCCAACGTCTTCGTTGATCGCTTTCATCGTCAGATTTAGAAATGGAGACAATGTAAGTGATATTTTACAATATTTCTTGTCCCAAATTATTATCATAATAAGTATCGTTCAACATTAAATAAACGATCGTGTAGTAATATATACACAATCGTTCATTACAATATAAGTGTTGTTTAGCATTACTAGACGATCGTATACTAAGTTATAAACAATTGTGCAGTCATTTATAAATAATCGTGTAATAATTTATAAACGATGTGTAGTAATCTATAAACGATCGTGTTGTAATTTATAAATGATCGTATACTTAGTGTTGTATATGCGATCGTATATAAATTTCTGAATGATCGTTTATATAGTACTACACGATCGTTTATAAATACTACACGATCGTTTATAAATTATTACAGGATCGTTTATAACTTAGTATACGATCATTTATAGCTTGTATACGATTGTGTGTATATAAATGGTCGGTCATAAATTATAATATTTGCTTGAAATTTGCTTATCCCACTGTAGATCAATGACGCTACTTCGCATCTTTGTACGATTTGGTGAAAATTGGGATGAGTCTAGAAGGAATTATGCTGGAGGTAACATGGAAGGTCTGAAAGTAAAAAATGTTATAACATTCAGTGATTAGTGAGTATGATGCGCCAACGACTGAATATCAATCCGGATATGTTTGATATACATATCAAATGTTGTTACAATTTATTGGTCCTAGCTCCCCCGATGAACATAATCGACAATGAAGACCTTATCTCTTTTTTAAAAGCCAGTGATGCATCTCGGATGCTATTAATTGTATCAGTTACAGCTTGCGAAAGTCATGGAGTACACACAGACAATATGTACCAACAGCTCTATGATTGCCGCTCTCAAGTTTGGTTACGACATCCGTCTTCACTCTTTCTCCAGTACATCCTCCTTCGCCACCACTGTGTCTCGTGATGGTCGAGTCCGAATTAAGTTGACAAGCCGCTAACGATAGCAAGTACACTCAGCTTTTTGGTGACAAATATTCGGCACATCAGACAGAGAATTCAAGCCATCCCATCGGTGCAATCATAAGAGAGAAGGCGCCTTTCCCCCTGAAGCTCTATAAATACCGAAGGCAACCTTCAGAAAAGGAGTTCGAACACTTAGATAACTTTCTCCATAGTTAGAATAGCCTTGTTCTTAGAGTTTCTTTTATTTTAAGGCGAAAGTGAGAAAAACGAGATTGTGGAGGAGTGCCGGAAGCGTCGAGATCAGAGAGAAGGCCAGCTCCTGCGGAAGTAGGAATATCTTTTGAACAGAATAGAGTTGGCAGTGTAAAAGCCTTAGGAAGCAAGGGATTGCTACCAGGCTCTCTATCCTTATCTTCCATTATCATTTTGTACTTAAAATCATCTATATAAATGGAATTTACTTCTTTATATCTACTCACTCTCTGTTTATTACGCATGAGTAGCTAAATCTGTTGAATGGGTTGAGAAGCACTTAGCTAGCATAACTGGGGATCTTCACTCTATGCGATTATCTTGTATTATGTATGCATCATTCGTTCATTAGAGATACTCATGAGGGTAGTCTAAGGACAGGATCTAGGCTTGGAAAAGTCAGGTTAGAATCTAGACTCGAGAGAGTCAGATTAGAACACATAATCAAGAGATAGAAGCTTAGGAATAAGCACTGTTTGCTATTAACGCATCACATGTATCCTAGAGATAGGATATGATTGTGTCCAGTCACCTTGTCTTTGTGTGCATCTTACATCATCGCATAGGAAAAGAGTAGAGTCTTAGGAATAAGCTCTATGGACATTATTTCATTCAACACATGCGTCCTAGAACTAGGAGCACCGCATTTTTATTGGAAAATGATCTGCGGTCGCATGAGTGTGGCATGATCGCATAGTTTGACGCATTCTCGGGAAACGCTAGCGAAAAACGTTCTCAACCCGTTCCTCTGCATACTCAATGTATCTACCACATAATCGATCTTTTCTCAAATCTGCCGCATACATTTATTTTATACTGCAAACAACAACCCAAACAACTATTTGATTATTTGGTTACCGCAAAGTCTTCTTAGAAATTATCACCGCATACTGTCTTCCTTAGTCCCTGAGTTCGACCCTGGACTTACCAGGAAACTCAGGGGGTTTATACTTGGATTCCGTTGAGAAAACTTGTTGCTCAACACATTTCCATCAACGCATTTCATTCCATAATTTCACCTCATAAAATAATGCGTCAAGTTTTTGGCGCCGTTGCCGGGGACTTCGGAAATTCAGTGTGCTAATGGTAATTTTTCTGATTTCTTTGCAGCTCTCAATCTCTGGCGAATTATGACCTGGAGATTGAGAGGACGTCCTGATGAAGACTAAGAAACAGCTGCCAACAACAACAACCAGATAAAGATGATATGGCGGAGCAGCCTGGAAACGGAGCACCAAACGGAAACAACGTCATGGCGAATCCAATCCTACTGGAAAATGATCGTAATAGGCCCATTTGGGACTATGCATCGCCAAACCTCTACGATTTCTCTCCAGGAATCATGAGGCCTGCCCTTGATGGATCTCGATTCGAAATGAAACCAGTGATGCTGCAGATGATCCCTGTCTCTTATACACATCTAGATGTGTATAAGAGACAGAACGAAAACAATGTCCTGGCGAATCCAATCCTACTGGAAAATGATCGTAATAGGCCCATTTGGGACTATGCATCGCCAAACCTCTACGATTTCTCTCCAGGAATCATGAGGCCTGCCCTTGATGGATCTCGATTCGAAATGAAACTGGTGATGCTGCAGATGATCCAGACTACAGGACAGTTCGGAAGAAGGCGTGGCGTGGACTTGCACGCTCACCTTCGGAGCATCATAGAAATCTGCAACACTTTTGTGTTCCTGAACATCTCTACCGAAGAAGTTCTACTAACTTTGTTTCCATTTTCTCTGTGTGATCAGGCATGAAAGTGGGCATATTCTCTCGAACCGGGGGAGATCACTTCATGGGAATAGGTCGAAGAAAAGTTCATGAAGAAATATTTCCCACCAACCGAGAATGCTAGGAGAAGGAAATTAATAACGAATTTTGAACAAGAACTGACGAATTGCTCAGCGATGCTTGGGCGAGATTCAAGAGGCTGATAAGAGACTGTCCACATAACGGCTTGCCAGACTGCTTACAGATTGAGATTTTTTACCAAGGACTGAACCTTGCTTTGCAGACCGCTACTGCGGTGGTATTCTTGACAAAACATATGAGGAGGTAAAAAATATACTTGATCGCATTTCCAAAAATCATGAGGACTGGCAAGAAAGCGATCAAAGGTTAAGAATTAAAGATAGTGATGTGAACAACGGGGCCATTGCATCCCTACATAATCAAATGACTGCAATGATGAGTTTGATACAAGGCAACACAATTAATAGTACGGGAGCGAAAAGGGGCAGTCAATGCAATTGCTCAAACGACCGCAAGTTGTGTCATCTGCGGAGACGCTTATCTGATAGAAGAATGCCCAGAAAATCTGTAGTCAGTATGCTTCATAAAGAATAATCCTTATTCTGATACATACAACCCCAGTGGAGAAACCACCCAAATTTCGCGTGGAAAAATCAGCAACAAAGCTTTCAACTAGTGGCGCAAAAAGAAGGGCCACCCGGATTTTGCCCGCAAACAAACGGTCCAACGCATAACCAAGCTAGTTGCTCATAGACACTGCAATCTTCGTCCTTAGAGAGCTTGTTGAAGTAGTACATTGAGAAGAACGAATCAGTGCTTCAAAATCAAGCAACGTCCATTCGAAATCTTGAAATTCAGCTGGGACAAATTGCGGGCGAGCTCAAAAATAGACCGCAAGAAGCGTTTCTGAGCTCAACTGAGCTTCCTCGCAACGCTGGGGGTACAGGGAAGGAACAATGCTTAGCAATCTCCTGGCTAAGCGACAAAATGACTGTGGAAGTAAGGGAGAAACCCATCGCGACCAACTTGAATGCGGTGACAACCGAGGACCCGTTGACTTATAATTCATAAAAGCCCGAGAAGATGAACCCCGAAGTTACGTCCACCCTCAAGCCTTCAGAACATGAGATAGAGGAAGTCCAACTACCACCAGTCCCGCAAAGGTTGAAAGAGAAACAAAATGATGAAGACTAGATCGCGACAGTGGCAGTAACGCAAAATGCTATGATCCCACAAAAAATGAGCGACCCAGGAATCTTCACAATACCATGCTCTATTGGAGGGGACTACAGTGGCCAAGCACTATGCGATCTTGGGGCGAGTATAAATGTAATGCCGCTATCAATCTTCAAACGATTGAATGTAGGCACACTCATGCCCACAATAGAGACTCTCCTACTTGCGGATAGATCCCGAATACACCCTGAAGGAGAGTTGAAAGATGCCGCAATCTTAATTGATAAATTCATCTTGCCGGCAGACTTCATCATTTTGGATTGTAAAGTGGACGAAGATACGCCCATCATATTGAGACGACCATTCCTCTTGACCGGTTACGCTCAAATTGATGTGCACAAGGGGAAAATCATAATGAACATCAATAGGGAAAAGCTCCGGATGAAGACAGTCAAGATTCTAGAGGACTAAGAAAAGAAGAAAAAGTCGTCGTGGACGTAAAAAGTCCAGCTTGCACTGTAACATAAGTAGTCCCTAAGTATCTCATCAGGGATGCAATCCTTTTGAATATCCTTTCTCTACATCAATACTTCATGAACTTTCATCACCCTGTTATTATCTGTTATCACATATTTACTCATTTACTTCTTTATAAAAAAAAGGCGATTTTGTTAATTCTGTTTTTTTAATATTATTTGACCCTCTCAATGTTTTCTTTGCAAACGATCAAGGTATACGGTTGCGGAGGCGCTACACGAAGTCACAACTACTTTATTCCGTCGCCACAATCTAGAGAAAGAAGATCGCCGCAAAGCATGATGCGTCAACAAATAATGCGGGCGACAGCGCAAATTTGGGGGTTGTATTCTTCCTTGACTTTATTCCAAATTCTGTACTATCACATCACATTTTTAATTTTAAAAATTTTATCACCACATCCTCTTTGATGTCGCAATCATTTAACATTGATAAATTTAGTAAGTTGTTGACAATGATATTGACGCTAAAAGATATGTTATGCCATGCACAAGATGATGCAATACTACTTCTAGATTTGCATTATTTATGAATGTTCTTGTAGTATGTCATGCGTTGTCACAAGTTTTCTTACGTTGGAACCAAGTATAATTCCACCGCAAGTTTCTCGGTGTGATCCGAGGTCGAACACAGGGACTGCTTGAGGTTATTGTGGTATGTTTGTGATATATGCGACCAGGTTTTTTAATCTTTAAAGAATGTTTTGTACAAGTATATAAAATTGCGATAAAGTAAAAGAAAGCAGTAAAAATGCGATAATGAAATAAGTACAGTAAACCTAAGCTAGATGATACAAGATACAGGCTTCATGATACAAGATGCTGGGGTTCAGGCTGGTTGTGAAGGTTATGCAAAGAACATGGAATGCGGCGGCAAGTCTTATGTACAAAACAAAAAGAGAAAGATAACAAATATAAACAACGCAAGTTTCTTAATTGCGTTGAAGCTGAAGTACGGTTCCGCTTTTCTCTTGGCGTACACCTTTCAGTGATCGGCCGCGCTCCCACATGTCTGTGGTGAATCAGAGACGAACGTAATGAACGCAAGGTTGCTTCCATGTCTGGAAGAACTACTCACTTTAGTTAACGCATTCTTCTAACCTTCTCTAGATAGATCAGAATGACATCTTCACTTCTGCTCTCACAGGTGAAGATGCCATCTAGCATGCCTTAGCTAAACGCAGTTATCTTTTTAACACAAGTTAAGTACTCGTTTAATTCATATTAAGTACCAGGGGATTAAGAAGACATCATGGAGAAAATGATTAACGAAGGAATGGAAGTAGATAGAAAATGGAATATGAAAGCAATCAAAACATTTAATATATCTATTAAGCGTTTGATACATGGTGTGTGAATGAAGAGATAAAGAAAGTGAAATACAATGATGAAAAGAGATAGAACAAATACAAACAAGCGTCAACGTCTTGGCACCGATTCGGGTGGAGATCTGATTGTCGGATTGGATGGATCAGATGGATGGATGAGCTTCCCTCTCAGGCTTGCTCAACCGGTAGCAGGGTTCTAAACACAGAGCTTCTCGGTGCGTATTTGACAGAATAGAACTGAGACTCACCTCTCGGCCTTGTCTCGTCTTCTTCCCGGATTTCTTCAGTTAAGCACTCAACTCAGCCTTTTCTCTCAACACTTTAGCAGCAATTAGCCCTGTATCCAGTAACATATCTTTTCTCTGAAATCTATGGTTATTTATAGGTGAGGATCTTTGACTCCGGCTGTGTGGTCCCCACTTTTTGTTATGGAAATTCCAAAGATGGAGGGATATTATTCCTTCTGTTATGCAATCAGACCGTCAATTCTACACAACTGTTAGTTGTACACGTGTCTCAATCCTCCGCTTTTGCGTTGCTTAGCTGCATCTTTCGATCGTGAGTTCGCATGCGGTGTTGTTTTTATTACCGCATGCGGTTGAAAGTCAGCTCTGGATCGACTGTCGCATTGCGCCGTCATTGCGTTAATCGTCTCTTCATTACATTAACGGGCGCAATGTGACAGAGATGCATTGATTAGTTTCTCTTGAGCCTTGAGTGCAAGCGGTGACTCGGTTTCCTGCAAAACAGAGTAGAAATCTCCTTTTCTTCCATCTTAAAGTTGTTAGTAGGTGTAATTGCGATAATTTATAATTATTGTAATTCTAAGCTAATTTTCATACAATTGGCACATATTCACTATCTTTTGGCCACAATATTTAGATAAGGTGGCATAAATAACTTGTATTTCTACAAGTTATCACATCCCCAAATTTAGATATATGCTTGTCCTCAAACATATCTTCTACTAAGGCAATCATGCTCAATTCCTATGCTATATTTTTGCGATGATTGGTTACTCCGAATGTTATACTTAGGCACATTACTTGACATCGCAATTTCCTTCTATCCTTCTAATTCGTAACAAAGCCCTACTTTATTCTTCTATGTAACAAATTCTGCTCAACGATGCTTTTCTAGTTTTCAAAATAGAATGTTTATCTCTTCTTTGTCAAAACCACTTGATGTATCTATATGCGGTGAGCAAAACTTTGCGTCATTTATTTAGAGACTGTTGATCATGGTTACATTCTTCGTTTTGACTTGTCCTCACGGGTGTCATGCGAACATCCAACTACGGTTGTGTGCCAATTTCATCTTTAACTCATGATATTCAGAGGAGTTGTCTCTTACTTTCTTTTATTTATTTTTTATTTATTTCCTTATTGTTTCTTTTCATACTGCGTTGTTCTTGGAAACCTACCTTCGTTTTGGCTTTCTCCTACGAGTGTCATACGAACATCCAACTACGAGCAGGTTTCTTTCACAACTAAACTCTTATCAGGTTAGGAATATTTTTTATGTTTTCCTTTGTGCTGACATTGGAGTTTTGCATAATTTTTTTTTTATAGAAAATGGACGCATTTTCTTAAATACTGCATATTCTTGATCTCATCTGCTCAGAACTTCCCCACCCCCAAATTTAAAGATGAGCAAGGTCCTCATTGCGTTGTTTGGATAGACTAGACAAACACTTAGAAGAAAATTTCAAAAAGAAGGTTTGAGCAGAACTTTGAAAGATAAAAGGTAAAGTACCACTAAACTAAGAATTAACTATGTGTTAGTCAAAATTTACTAAGTATGGGATATGGGAAATGTTTCTAAGTATAAACATATGATACATCATAGCAACGCAATGATGAACACAAAAGTAAAAGATTGAGAATATCGTAAATATTGACAAAGGATGATAAAGAAAAAGGCACAGGCAAAAAGTAGAGTGAATATGTACTCAATTGTATTGAATATTAACAAAGTATACAAGTAATTATAAATGAATGCAATACAAAAATTTCTGTTGCCTATACAAGTCAATGAATTTGATTAACTTATAAAGAATAAATGAATTAAATACACAATATAGAATGGCCGCATAAAAAAAATATTTGAAGAGAATGTAAATATCAAGGTTAAGGAGCAGGGGGATCTGGTAGAGGATGTTGAGGTGGTGCAAAAGAAGCATCATCAAACAATAAGTGCTGCCTAAGATGCGGAGGCACCATCGAACCATGCAGATATACGATGAAGAAATTGAAATATTCTTGGTTACGCTCCACAATCTGTCTTTGGTGCAGAAAGATTCTATGCATGCTGCACTGCATATTGATGAGTGCCTCCCTTGATGTTGCCGCACTGCGCTGAATATCATTAATGCGCTCCATTACTACCTCAAATCGCTGGTTGAAGAAGTGTTGCTGTTAAGAGAAAAGCTGTTGTTGTTGAGAGAAGAGGGTTCTCATTTCTGCTAACTCAATAGCCATGGAGGTGAAGGATGGTGGTGTCTGCGATGTCTTGCCAGCATCGTTTTGGGGTTGGGCAGAGGTGTCTTCACCCAAATCGCGTGGGTCATCAACATGCGACGGGGGAATAGTGGGTTGTGGTGATGAAGCTGATGGTAAAGTAGGGGCTGCTGGGTGAACAATTGGAGAGTTGGGGACAAGAAGAAGGTTGGTAAAATTTTCGTGTAGAGGGGAAAAGAGTTGCGCTGGTGGGCTCGGAGGGCTTGGAGGCCAGATAAATAAGGGAAGAGGGTCCATAGGTACTGGATCTTGCATTGGTGACTCCTGGACCTTCTCTTTTCCCTTGTCTTCTCTTCGTTGTCTCTTAGGCCTTAGTTCTTGTGGCGCATTCAAATCGATCGTAGGCCACTTTGCTGGCAGCTCGGGGCAATGCGGGGAGTCTTTGAGAAGCATCCTCAAGATTTTGATGTTAACGAGGCCGTGGACTTCTGGCATGGGCTCCTCATCAACGCCTACACCCATAGACAGGCATAGACTTGAAACTATCCACGGGAAGAAGTACTGCCCCCGGATATGCCCACCAATGCTCTGATCTGCTTTGCGATCAATTGCCCTACGTCGATAGGAATGCCACGAGCAATGCAATATGCGGCCATGACCTGATCCCTTGATACAGTTCTGTCGTATGTTGTTGGAATCAGCCGCTTCTTGACCAAGTAAACCTAGAGCCTTCCCTCCGGTAGCAAGGACTTGGACTCTAGAGTGCAGATGCCTTTGAGCAAGACCGACCACTTCGTGCCCGGTTGCGTTAATACCCTCAGCACATCATCCATCTATTCTTCTGTGGGATCATCAATAATCTTGTTCTCTGGTGCATTAGGGTTGTCCCTCGTCTGATAAATTTCGTTGATGTCCTTTGCGCTGAAGGAGACTGTTTCTCCTTTAAAGGTCAATGCATCCCTGTTTCCATGAAGATGCCTGCGGTAGAAGTTTTGCACTACCTGAGGCACGATGATGGATGAGCACTGGCAAAACGTGTCCCATCCATGTTCCACAATTACGCTCGTGATGAGGTCAGGTAGTGGATTCGGCTCAGGAAAGAAGCCCATCTCGATCAACATGTCATCATTCTCCTTTTTCTTTGATGAATGCTTCCTGGCTGGTGCGGGTTCGCTGCTTTCTACGATCACCTTGCCTTTTGCCAATGCAAGGCGGGCTGCTTGTCTTTCTTTCTTTTCCTGCTCCTTGTGCTGTTCTTTTTTCTCGCGCTCTGCGAGTTCTTTTCCCCTTTTCTTGTATAAGTGCCGCTTATTAGCTTCGCGCTTTTTCTCCTTCTCTTCCAATAATAATCTGTATTCTTCTTCTTTCTTCCTCCTCTCTTCTTCTTCTTCTTCTCCTTCTTCTCTCGCAAATTCTTCTTCAAATTGCTCAGAGGCCTGCAATAGACGCTGTTCCTTCTCGCGCTTTCGTATCCCTTCAAGTCTGGCAAGCTCATTGTTGCGTCGCATTTCTTCATACTCCAATCTTCTTCTTCTATTCCCCTCTGCGATAATGAGCTTGCCACTCTCCATCTTTTCTTGCTTCTCCTCCTCCTCTTTTATTTTTCTCTCTTTCTCTTCCAATGCCAAAATTAATCTCTGAGGGTCAATAGTGGACCCTAGCGGCGCATTCTTCTTGCAACGCTGCATTAGGGGGGGTACCCTCTGCTTCTTCTCCTTCATCGGTCGCAACCATTTGCGTTGTTTCGGGTTGCGCCGGTTCCATCAACTGTGCCGTTTCCCCTATCCTTCCTTATGGAGGTTGATTCTCCATCTATCTCCGGGCTCGCAGCCCCCTTCCTCGCTTCCTCTTCTTTTTTCAAGTGCCACTCTTCACGCCGGCGTATTCTCTTTTCTTCTTTCTTTCCTTTTTGGCCTCTTCATCTTCATCATCATCCTTTTTATCTTTATTCTTCTTCTCTTTGCGATGATGGGAAAATTCAGCCCCCCCCAACCTTCTTTCCTTTGGTCTTCTTCTTCTTCTCTTTCTCTTCAGCCACTTCTGGTTGTGCCTCTACTACAACCTCCTCCAACGCAACTTCTGGGGCCTCCAACACAACTTCAGCCTCCTTGGCCTCCTCCATTGCAATCTCTTTTTCTTCTCTTCTTGGAGGTCTGTCATAGGCTTCTGCGTTGGCAGTCACCTCAAGAATCTCTAGGGCCAGAACGCCTCTTCCCATTTCTTCTTCAATCGCCACTGCCTCCGCCACCACTACTTCATCCGCCCACCACCACCATCTCCTCCTCCGTAGGTAGTGGTTGATTTACAACCCCTTCCTCGGGCAGTCCACCTCATAGCTCCAAGGTACTCAGAATGTTGCCAAACACCTCCGTATCATCGCGTCTGGGGACAGTGTGGGCTTGGGTGGCGAGTCTGCGACTGGCAGCCAAAAATGCTGCCTCTCACATGGCTACTTGGTCAGGGGTGGATGGTGAAGCAGATTGGTTGAGAGTTTGGTCAGCCATGGATACGAACTTGGGAGGACTAGTAAATTGCTTGAGCTACTGGGGAAGAAGGTAGGTCTGGATGCTAAGGCGCTACGGTTTTTGATTTGCAAAATGAGGTAAAGTTTCCCAACGAGGGAATGAACTCTATTTATAGGTTGGGCCGTGGTGGGCCCAACGCGATTTTTGCGGCGAAGAACAAAGCTTTTTTCGAATAAGCCAATTCATTTTCAGGCTTCGAACAGCTCAAAAGGCGCGTCGTTCCACTTCCCTCATTTATGGAATTTCAAATAAAGCTGTCTTTTCATCTGCTGAATCATAATTGCTTGGGGATACGAAACGATTGGACTTCCCCCAAATTACAAAAAGAATTTTCTTTAATATTTTATTTGAATGGACGCAAGAAAAAGATTAACGCATTGTGCTCACCAACGCAAATGCATTTTCGCAGAGGACGGGCAACAACGCATATATCCCCGCAACACACCCCTTAACTAAACGAATTTCTGGAGGATACCTCAACATAGTGCATTTAGCTAAGGACGGGCAAATGACATATATGAGCGCAACACACCCCTTAACTCAATACAGTTGAGTTAGGTGAACGTAAAGCATCTCTTATTAGTTTGAGATGCGTCCATTATCGCCTTGCATATTTGTTGTTAATTATTTTATTATTTTTATTATTTTTTTTCATCATCGTAATTTGTTATGACTTGCGGCAATAAATTTTCTCTTTATTACTCAATCATTCACCATTTAAAGCTCAATGCATTAATTACATAAAAACTCAAAGAATTAAAGACGAGACAGAATTAAATGCAAAGAAAATAAATGAGGAAATAAATTCATAAAGTCAAGAATGAATTAAATTGGGAATCAAAGACAAAATTCAGAATTCAAATAGATAGAAATTTAAGAAAGCATTAAACATAGTGGTGAGATATGGACCGAAAATTGCGTTGTCATGAGTGATCGCAATCCCCATCTCTACAGGCGATCAGACTTGTCTACCCAATGTTCTAAGGATATTGCTCCTTTCATGTAGATCCCGGGGCTTTTGAATTGCTGGGCAAAGTTCCCGATGCTCGACTTCTCAGCTTAGAGGCCAGCTGGTTCACTTGGATCTCCAAATTCATTATTGAAGACGCCTGCGCTTGCATCACTGCGTCATTTTTATCCATGTAGTGCTTCAGTAGTGTCTCCAATGAGCTTCCTGAGGTGTTCGATGATGATGATTGTTGGTTGTGCGATTGCCTTGGTTTCCCTTGATTGTGGTGAAAATGAGGATTCCCTCTACTGCCTCCTTGATGGTTAACTGGCCCCCCTTGGTTGGGATTGCCTCCCCAACCGAAGTTAGGATGGCTCCTCCAGCTCGGATTATAGGAATTGCTGAAGAGGTTATTCTGGATGGCGCATACTTGCTGAAGAGTCAATGGGCACATGTTAGCTCCGCGAGCCCTTCCACAATTAACATAACTAATTGCGACCACTTGAGCCGGTGCAGCAGGTTGCGCTGATTGTTGAGCAATGGCTCCTTGGTTAATTGCCATTGACTGGAGGATCGAGGTCACCGCGGCCATCTGAGTGGCCAACGTGGTCATCGTTTCCACAAGGACAATCGCTGTTTCATTTTTCCTTATCTCGGCGCCTCGGCCTCCATATCCATCGTCGATCCAGTCATCCATATTCCGCAAGATGCGGTCGAGGATAACTTTAGTCTCTGTGTATATTTTATCCATAAAACTTCTTGCTGCGGAGGCATCAGCAACAGCCTACGTTGCTCAGTTCAGGCCATTATAAAAAGTTTCCATCAAGACACAACGCAATCGGGGATCTCGATATGCAGGCAATTTTTCACTTGTCTCCTAAATAGCACCCAGGTGATGCTTAGGGTCTCATTCTCCATCTGCTCGAAGTTCAGCACATCCTTTCATCACCTTGCATTGACGTCAGGTGGGAAGAACTTCTTCATGAACTGTTGTACCAGCTGTTCCCATGAAGTGATCTCATTTGGCTTCAATGAGTGAGCCCACCTCTTAGCCTCGTCCCTCAAGGTGTAAAGGAACAGATAAAGTCTTATACTTTATGGGGTTACGCCAGGTAAGGAAAAGTTGCCGCACATTTCGACAAAGCTGGTCAGATGGGCGTGCGGGTCTTCACCTTGCAGACCCCGGAATTGCCCGACATTTTGAATCATTTGTAGCATGACCGGTTTAATCTCGAACCACGCGTTCTCCACCATAGTAGGCCTTGAGATTCCAGGCGAAAATTCATACAAATTGGGTGCCACATAATTCCTCATCGGGATGTTGCGATCAGCAGCCAGGAAGACAGGAATCTGCGCTAGTCGAACAACCACTTGATTAACCCCCGGTACCACATTATCATTGTTTTCCGTCATGCTTGTTGCCTTCTTTCGCCTAATTCGATTTTGACGTGACCTTGCATGAAAAGTACGCTCGATCTCAGGGTCAACTTCGAATTTTGGTTCAGCACCAAGACTCATAAACCGTTAAGCTGCTCTTTCTGTTGAACAGCCAGTACAATGAGATTTATCTTGCAAAATACCAGAAACACACTCAAACAATAAACCGTTAACCAATCCCCAGCAACGACACCAAAAACTTGTTGGCAATGATATTGATGCTAAAGATATGTTCTGCTATGCACGAGATGATGCGATACTACTTCTAGATTTGCGTTACTTATGAATGTTCTTGTAGTATGCCATGCGTTGTCACAAGTTTCCTTACGTTCGTGATATATGCAACCAGGTTTTTCAATCTTTAAAGAGTGTTTTGAACAAGTATATAAAAATGCGATAAAGTAAAAGAAAGTAGTAAAAATGCGATAATGAAATAAGTACAGTAAACCTAAGCTAGATGATACAAGATACAGGCTTCATGATACAAGATGCTGGGGTCTAGGCTGGCTGTGAAGGTTATGTAAAGAACATGGAATGTGGCGACAAGTCTTATATACAAAACAAAAAGAGAAAGATAACAAATACAAACTGCGCAAGTTTCTTAATTGCGTTGAAGCTACAAGTACGGTTCCACTTTTCTCTTGGCGTACACCTTTCAGTGATTGGCCGCACTCCCACATGTCTGTGGTGAATCAGAGACGAATGTAATGAACGCAAGGTTGATTCCATGTCTGGAAGAACTACTCGCTTTAGTTAATGCATTCGTCTAACCTTCTCTCGATAGATCAGAATGGCATCTTCACTTCTGCTGTCACAGGTGAAGATGCCGTCTAGCATGCCTAAGCTAAACGCAGTTATCTCTTTAACACAAGTTAAGTACTCGTTTAATTCATATTAATTACCAGGGGATTAAGAAAGACATCATGGAGAAAGTGATTAACGGAGGAACGGAAGTAGACAGAAAATGGAATATGAAAGCAATCGAAACATTTAATATATCTATTATGCGTTTGATACATGGTGTGTGAATGAAGAGATAAAGAAAGTGAAATACAATGATGAAAAGAGATAGAACAGATACAAACAAGCGCCAACGTCTTGGCATCGATTCGGGTGGAGATCTGCTTGCCGGATTGGATGGATCAGATGGATGGATGAGCTTCCCTCTCAGGCTTGCTCAACCGGTAGCAGGGATGTCTCTTATACACATCTAGATGTGTATAAGAGACAGGGTGGAGATCTGCTTGCCGGATTAGATGGATCAGATGGATGGATGAGCTTCCCTCTCAGGCTTGCTCAACCGGTAGCAGGGTTCTCAACACAGAGCTTCTCGGCGGGTATTTGGCAGAATAGAATTGAGACTCACCTCTCGGCCTTGTCTCATCTTCTTCCTGGATTTCTTCAGTTAAGCACTCAGCTCAGCCTTTTCTCTCAACACTTTAGCAGCAATTAGCCCCGTATCCAGTAGTATATCTTTTCTATGAAATCTATGGGGTATTTATAGGTGAGGATCTTTGACTCTGGCCTTGTGGTCCCCACTTGTTGTTATGGAAATTCCAAAGATGGAGGGATATTATTCCTTCTATTATGCAATCAGACCGTCAATTCTGCACAACCGTTAGTTGTACACGTGTCTCAATCCTCCACTTTTGCATTGCTCAGCTGCATCTTTTGATCGTGAGTTCACATGCGGTGTTGTTTTTATTACTGCATGCGTTTGAAAGTCAGCTCTGGATCGACTGTCGCATTACGGCATCATTGCGTTAATCGTCTCTTCATTGTTGATTGACGGGCACAATGTGACAGATATGTGTTGATCAGTTTCTCTTGAGCCTTGAATGCAAGTGATGACTCGGTTTTCTGTAAAACAGAGTAAAAATCTCCTTTTCTTCCATCATAAAGATGTTAGTGGGTGTAATTGCGATAATTTATAATTATTGTAATTCTAAGCTAATTTTAATACAATCGGCGCATATTCACTATCTTTTGGCTGCAATATCTAGATAAGGTGGCATAAATAACTTGTATTTCTACAAGTTATCATAAGTCACTGAATGCTTTCTCTTTGCCAAGTATGATTTCAATGATGAAACACATGCTTTTATTTTTTTCGTATATACTAGAGTCAAATTAATTTTAGGACAGTCACCTCATGAAATATTTCTAGAAGTTAGTGGTCTGCTAGCTTTCTTTCAAATTGACTCTTTACGTAGCTTTCTAAGAACATCGCATGACTTCTTTCAATCTATTGGCAATGATGACATTGTCGCATTTTAAATTTGGGGGTGAGGTATTTTTTTTCGACCTTGCTATTTTTAGCTCTATAAAAAAAAAAGAGGAACATTTTGAGAATAAAAACTCCATTGCCAATGCAATGGGGAAACCCATGTTGATAAGAGTTAAGTTGTGAAGGGCACTTACCCGTAGTTGGATGTCCGCATGGCACACTTGGGGGCAAGCCAAAACGAAATTAAGTCATCAGGATCAACGCATAAATAAATGACCGCAACTCCGCTGCCATGTAGGTATGAGTTTTGTCTGAGAAAGTGTGCCTTGCTCGTAGTTGGATGTCCGCATGACACATGTGGGGGCAAGCCAAAACGAAGGCGAGGCACTTGGATCAGTGCAAGGTCATAGAAAAATAATAATGTAAAAAATATGCAAGGATAAAATCATTTAACACCCCAGTGAAAAAGTTTTTTTGATGTAAATCACGCGATGTCTTGGAATCTAGAAAGTATTTTTGAAGGTTAAACTTACGAACCCTAGATCTTAGTAATATTTTAAGAAGAGACTTGAATAAGAATTAAGGAAATTATGGTGTATAGGATCTAAATGAAGTATCTTGAGAAATCTAGGAAAAGAGATTACGGTCGACTTTCTAAAAGAAATCTTTAGCTTATGCTTGAGGACAAGCAATGTTTAAATTTAGGGGTGTGATAACGGGCAAAAATTCATGTTATTATAGTGCTAAGTTATTAAACAATGCAGGTTTGCGTTGATAAAATATATAAGATTGCCTCCAAAAAGCATTAAGTTCATGACATTGCAGTCGCATGCGTTCATCGCATAAAAACAGTTAACTTTTGTATTTTTGTGTAGGATATGCGTTGACAAAAGACGGAAAGTGTGATCACGAGAAATCAACGGTCGAATGCAGTGTTACCGCAAGGCTTTTCGGTGATTTGTGCTCGCAAGTATCTGCTCAAGAAGGATTGCCACATAGAGCCGGCACAACTTGGTGGGCGCATCTGGGTGAAAAGCATAATTAATCACGATGGGACAGAAAGCCGATGACGGTCGAGTCCGAATTAAGTTGACAGGCCGCTAACGATAGCAAGTACACTCAGATTTTCGATGACAAATATTCAGCGCATCAGACAGAGAATTAAAGTCATCCCATCGGTGCAATCATAAGAGAGAAGACGCCTTTTACCCCGAAACTCTAGAAATACCGAAGGCAACCTTTAGAAAAAGAGTTCGAACACTTAGATAACTTTCTCCATAGTTAGAATAGTCTTGTTCTTAGAGTTTCTTTTATTTTAAGGCAGAAGCGAGAGAAGCGAGA
Source organism: Benincasa hispida (assembly GCF_009727055.1). Taxonomy (NCBI): domain Eukaryota; kingdom Viridiplantae; phylum Streptophyta; class Magnoliopsida; order Cucurbitales; family Cucurbitaceae; genus Benincasa; species Benincasa hispida. The sequence goes on from NC_052359.1 coordinate 26,923,271, forward strand.
TTGTGTCGAGAGATCGTTTCAATGAACTTGGAAGAGTGCCGGAAGCGTCGAGATTAGAGAAAGGGACAGCTCCTGCGGAAGCAGGAATATCTTTTGAACAGAATAGAGTTGACAGTGTAAAAGCCTTAGGAAGCAAGGGATTACTACCAGGCTCTCTATCCTTATCTTCCATTGTCATTTTGTACTTAAACTCATCTATAGAAATGGAATTTACTTTTTTATATCTGTTCACTCTCTGTTTATTACGTATGTGTTGCTAAATCTGTTGAATGGGTTGAGAAGCACTTAGCTAGCATAACTGAGGATCTTCACTCTATGCGATTATCTTGTATTATGTATGCATCATTCGTTCATTAGAGATACTCGGGAGGGTAGTCTAAGGATAGGATCTAGGCTTGAAAAAGTCAGGTTAGAATGTAGGCTCGGGAAAGTCAGATTAGAACGCATAATCAAGAGATAGAAGCTTAGGAATAAACACTATTTGCTATTAACGCATCACATGTATCCTAGAGATAGGATATGATTGTGTGTGGTCACCTTGTCTTTGTGTGCATCTTACATCATCGCATAGGAAAAGAGTAGAGTCTTAGGAATAAGCTCTATGGACATTATTTCATTCAACACATGCGTCCTAGAACTAGGAGCACCGCATTTTTATTGGAAAATGATCTGCGGTCGCATGAGTGTGGCATGATCGCATAGTTTGACGCATTCTCGGGAAACGCTAGCGAAAAACGTTCTCAACCCGTTCCTCTGCATACTCAATGTATCTACCACATAATCGATCTTTTCTCAAATCTGCCGCATACATTTATTTTATACTGCAAACAACAACCCAAACAACTATTTGATTATTTGGTTACCGCAAAGTCTTCTTAGAAATTATCACCGCATACTGTCTTCCTTAGTCCCTGAGTTCGACCCTGGACTTACCAGGAAACTCAGGGGGTTTATACTTGGATTCCGTTGAGAAAACTTGTTGCTCAACACATTTCCATCAACGCATTTCATTCCATAATTTCACCTCATAAAATAATGCGTCAAGTTTTTGGCGCCGTTGCCGGGGACTTCGGAAATTCAGTGTGCTAATGGTAATTTTTCTGATTTCTTTGCAGCTCTCAATCTCTGGCGAATTATGACCTGGAGATTGAGAGGACGTCCTGATGAAGACTAAGAAACAGCTGCCAACAACAACAACCAGATAAAGATGATATGGCGGAGCAGCCTGGAAACGGAGCACCAAACGGAAACAACGTCATGGCGAATCCAATCCTACTGGAAAATGATCGTAATAGGCCCATTTGGGACTATGCATCGCCAAACCTCTATGATTTCTCTCTAGGAATCATGAGGCCTGCCCTTGATGGAAGCCGATTCGAAATGAAANATAAGCTCTATGGACATTATTTCATTCAACACATGCGTCCTAGAACTAGGAGCACCGCATTTGCATTGGAAAATGATCTGCGGTCGCATGAGTGTAGCATGATCTCATAGTTTGACGCATTCTTGGGAAACGTTAGCAAAAGACGTTCTCAACTCATTCCTCCGCATACTCAATGTATCTACTGCATAATCGATCTTTTCTCAAATCCGCCGCATACATTTATTTTATACCGCAAACAACAACCCAAACAACTATTTGATTATTTGGTTACCGCAAAGTCTTCTTAGAAATTATCACCGCATACTGTCTTCCCTAGTCCCTGAGTCCAACCCTGGACTTACCAGGAAACTCAGTGGGGTTTATACTTGGATTCTATTGAGAAAACTTGTTGCTCAACACATTTCCATCACCGCATTTCATTCCATAATTTCACCTCATAAAATAACGCATCACCCATCCTTTGCCTCTCATTCAGAACTACCTATGTGCACATGGAGTTTACTAAGTACTGTCAACACCTTAGGTACTATTACCCAGGTACCTTCTCCGAGTCCTTCAGTACCATGTTCTTTTCTAGCATCAAATCAAGCTTAAAAGTAAAATGTTTACATTATGAATCATTCAATCATAGCCTTTATTTGGAAACGCATGCTTTATCATAGAAGCTTAACTTTTGTAATGAATTTACATATAACCTTAGCATGCGATAAAACATATACATGCTGGAGAAGAGGTGCCATGTAATTCATAAAACATTTGTTGCTTGAGAACGTATAAACTTTTCATCAAACATTACTGAAATTTCATGGTCTTTTATGCACAAATATTGAAAACATTAAGTTCATTTTAGTCACTCACAATTCGTCTGGGCTCTTAATGGTTTGTAGGCTTCTCCCAGCTCCTCTTGGCTTGAAACGACATAATTCCTTATTAAATTCCTTGGAGATTTTCATTCTGAGCGAGATTACATCTTCTTTGTCTCGCTCTCGCTCCCTCGAGTGAGCTACTTGCTTAATCTTCCCAAGCAGCTGCCTATTTATGCACCGAATTACTATTTCAACTTTAGAAATTTATAACCCAAAATCCAAAACTCTTTTCAAGAAACTTCCTTTAAATTTCAGCCTTAAATTGTTTGTAGTTTGGCCTGGAGCGTCCAATCTTTACCACTGGCCCTGATTAATCCGAGCACCTGGCCCTTCTGTAATTTCTTCAGTTTTCGACCTTCTTCCTGTGTGATCTTTCTCCGCAAATCCAACCACAAAAACTAGATTCTCCCAGCTTTCAAATGGCATAAATATCACTTAATTCGCTCAAGTTAGTTGCCAAAATCGAGCTTCTGAAATTTATCTTCCTTTTTATACTTCCGGCCACCTCCCATGTACGAATTATCAAACTGCCACCTCACTCAGTAATGATTAAATGCATTCGGCCAAAATTAATTAATTAATCTTTTAATCTTTTTTTTTCTCTTCTTTTCTTCTTAGTTCCCTGTGTTTAACCATAATTTCACTTATCAATTATTTAACATAAAATCCTCATGGCTAAACATACTTATATAGAAAATGTAGAATTCGGGGTTTACATAAACAAAGTGTAGGAGAATCTTTGTATGAATGTTGGGAAAGATACAAATAGTTATGTGCATCTTTTACACACCATAAAATTTCTGAGCAATATCTAATTCATATTTCTATTCAGATTTACTCCCATTCGAGAGAAGCAATATAGATGCAGCAGCCGATTTGGCTCTAGCAGACAAAACACCGACCGAAGCGAGCCAACTCATATCAACCATGGTGGAGAAGTCTTAGAACTTTTGGACAAGGACTCTTGATAACTCTGTTGTTCAATCTAGTGAGGTAAGTGAGCTTAGATCACAAGTATCTAATCTAATGTCTCTTTTTACTCAGGTAGCCCAAGGAGGCCTTCTTCAAGTCATACCGTGCGGGGCATGTGGATTAATCGATCACAATTATGAGGCTTGCCCACAAGCCCAAGTCAATGCCATAGGTAGATTTCAAAGAAAATACGACCCCTATGGTCAAACATATAACCAAGGATGGAGAGATCATCCCAATTTCAAGTGGGGATCTCAAGGACCATATTAGAACTGTAACCCACCATCTTCCTCAGTCTTTTCAGGTATGTCTCTAGAAGACGTAGTAAAAACTCTTGCTGACCACTCATTAAAATTGCAATAGGAACTTCATAATTTGCAAAAGGATAACATTCAACTTCATCAAGAGACCAAGCAACTCAACAAGACACTAAATCCTTTCAACAAGAGACAAGAAAGGGCTTAACAAACTTGGGCACTCAAATTACACAACGTGCAACTATGGTAAGCAAGCTTGAGAGTAAATCTTCTGGAAAACTTCCCACTCAACCGGAGCATGCAAACTTGAGTGCGATCACTCTAAGAAGTGGTGAAGAAATCCCATCTTCCTGTTAAGATGCAACCTCGATTCAATCCCCTCCCAAGAGGCAAGAAAAGGTAATGAAAGAACAAGAGAGCAAGGTAACTGAGCCAAAAGAGACTCCTATTTTTCCCGAAGTATGTGATTATTCTCCCCTTAAGGTAGAACCATATGTACCAAAGGCTCCATTCCCTAGTAGACTAGTGAGGCCTAAGGTAGAAGATGTTGACCATGAGCTAATTGAGATGTTAAAAAAGGTACAAATTAATATCCATTTTCTTAATGCGATTCAACAAATACCTAGGTATTCTAAATTTCTAAAGAACTTGTGTACTAAGAAAAGAAAAGGGAAGGAAAAGGAGAGAATAACTATTAGCAAGAATGTCTCTGCTTTTCTTAAAAAAGATATGCCTAAAAAATGTAGAGATTTGGGTATGTTTACTTTACCATGCAAAATAGGAGACAGGATAATTACTCATGCCATGCTAGACTTAGGTGCATCAATAAATGTAATGCCCTTTCATGTCTATGAAGATCTAAAATTGAATGGCCTACAAAAAACGAATGTTTTCATACAATTAGCTGATAGGTCATATATTCAACCCTTAGGCATTGTTGAAGATGTTTTGTTGAGAGTATGAGAATTAATCTTTTCTGTATATTTTTACATATTAAAAATGGATGAACCTTACTCTACCTCCTCTTCTAATATTCTACTTGGAAGACCTTTCATAAAATCTGCAAAAACTAGAATAGATGTAGATAAAGGGTCTTTGTTAGTTGAATTTGATGGAGAAGTAAAATCTTTTAATATATATGATGCAATGAAATTTCCAGAGGAAAACTTGTCCCTTTACTCTATAGACACATGTGATATTTTTTATGAATTGTTATTGAATACAGATGAAATTTTGGATTGTTTGTTTAGCCCTTCTATTGATCTTGATGATGATGAATCTTCGATTGATTCTTTGTTTACATCTAATGAATTGAATTTGAATGATGAATTTTCTAATAATGATGTTGTTGAATCTCAGGTTCAAGGGATCGAACTTAAGGCTCTCCCTTCACACCTCATATATGTCTTTCTTGGAGATGAAAAAGCCTTTCCAGTGATAATATATAGAGAACTCACATCTTCCCAAGAGTGCACATTGGTGGAAACCTTGAAGATCTACAAAAAAGGCAATTGGTTGGACTTTGGATGATATCAAAGGGATAAGCCCATCCCTTTGCATGCACAGAATAGTTCCAGAGGACAGAGCCAAGGCGACCATTCAACCTCAAAGAAGGTTAAATCCAACCATAAAGAAGATAGTGCACAAAGAAATTTTTAAACTACTTGAAGCCGGTATAATCTACCCAGTTCCAAATAGCCAATGGATAAGCCCCATACATGTGGTACCGAAGAAGACTGACATGACTATTGTGAAGAATGAAAAAGGTGAGATGATTCCAATGAGAGTGCAGAATGGTTGGAGAATGTGCATAGATTTCAGAAAGCTAAACGAGGTAACAAAAAAGGATCACTTTCCTATTCCTTTTATTGATCAAATGGTTGAACGGTTAGCCTGAAAGCCATATTTTTATTTCTTGACGGTTTTTTTGGATTCTATCAAATACCTATAGCACAGGAGGACCAAGAAAAGACTACCTTTTCTTGCACATATGGTACCTATGCATTTAGAAGAATGCCATTTGGACTATGTAACACCCCAAGTACGTTTCAAAGATGTATGATGAGCATATTCTCTGATTATGTTGAAAAATACATAGAAAATTTCATGGATGACTTCACTGTTTATGGTAGCTCTTTTGAAGATTGTTTACACAATTTGAGCCTTATTCTTAAAAGATGCATAGAAACAAATTTAGTTTTGAATTATGAAAAATGTCATTTTATGGCTTCACATGGAATCGTGTTAGGACACCTTGTATAATCTAAAGGCATAGAAGTTGATAGGGCTAAGATAAATGTCATAGCTAACCTTCCCTATCCTGAAAATATTATGGAATCTGCTATCACACCTTGCCCCAGACCACCCTCTTAACCTTCCCTACCCTACTGCTGCTGCTGTTGGGGTCGTCCAGCTACCTCTTTCTGCTTAGCTACACCAGATCCTTTACTTCTAGTTCCGGTCGCTCTAGGTTGGTCTATGTCTGGGTAACTCCTCTTTGCTCACTCTGTGCTCCATGACCTAGCTGTGGCAATCTCTCTTGAAATGCCCCGTTTGTCCGCACTGGAAGCACACATTCCTATTTCCATAACATACTCTTGTATGGGGTCTACCACAGTTTACACAAAGTGGTCTCCTTCCTGTACTAGCTACGGACTCACTAGCACGACCTGATACCATTCTACCACTCGGTTCAGCTGCAGGTCTTGACCTCTTTCGACGTGAACTTTGTTGGCTCGTGCCTCCAAAAATCTTCATACCCAATTGTCTAGAGAATAGGGGTCTAAAACTCTTACTTCTTGTTTCTCTAGGCGTCCTAAACTATCCCGCATCTGGCTGGAGTATATCTGCCCTCGCTACGCTCTGCTCTACTCGGATAGCGGTCTCAACTAACTGAGTGAAATTCACCCAATTGGATGTAGAGGTAACGAGTGTACGTATCTTCCTTCTTAGGCCATTCTCAAATCTTCTACTTCTCTTCTTCTCTTCTGCAATGATCGGAAGGGCATACTGAGATAACTCAGTAAATCTTTGCTCATACTCAGCAACCGTCATCACTTCCTGAGTTAGCCTAAGGAATTCCTCCCTTTTCGCTTCTTTAAAAGTACAAGGGTAGTATTTATCCTCAAATAATTGTCTGAACTCAAACCAAGTCATAGTTTCCAAACTACTCCTTCTAGCCTCTATTACTTTCTACCACTTCTTAGCCCCTTTTTGCAGTAAGAATGCCGCTAACTTGACCTTACAGTCCTTAGGGCACCTCATAACCTTAAAACATTTCTCAATCAAGTCCAACTAGACCTCAGCATTTACTAGATCTGTTGCTCCATCGAATGTCATGGCTCCTAAAGCTTTCAGCCTCTCGACGCCGAATTTCTTCTCTGGATCGGTTTGAATCAATCCTACACTGGCCGCCAATCTCTGAGCGATTCTATCAAACACTCGATCTTCCATCTGGGGATCTACACCTACCCGTGGTATACACCTACCCGGGTTACAAATATCTTTATCCTTTAGTGGCAGAGCAGATGCAGAGCTTATCTTCTGAGGATTTGACTGCTACCTGGGGGAAAGGAAAAAAATTGAAAATGGGGTGAGCTTGCGCCCAGTGAGTGACTTAAGAAAGATAATTGATTCTCATGCAAAAATCTCAATAACAGGTTTAACTGAAATATAAGCTTTCTACAGTACCTTATACCGCAATATAAACATTTTCCAAGCATAAAGTATATAAAGCTGTTTTAATCATAAAACAGTGAAACTATTTCTCAGTTGAAAGTAACCCCACTTTGGGTAAAACTAATCCCAACACCAACTACTAGTCGAGAGAGAACCCTTTTGCTCAATCTCTGACTCTAACTACCTACGTGCACGTGGCCATACTAAGTACTGTCATACCTTAGGTACTTCTGTTTAGATACCTTCTCAGATGTACTTCAGTATCGAGCTACTAGGATACCTTCTCAAACATCCTTTAGTATCCGGTTGGTTTGGTACCTTCTCAAACGTCCTTCAGTACCAATAGATACCTTCTCAAATGTCCTTCAGTATCTAGTTGGGCGGATACCTTCTCTAATGTCCTTCGGTATCACGTTTTAAGTAAAACTAGTCATAAATGACTTTCTCTTTAAAGCATGTAAAGTATAACACATATAAAAACATAGCTTTAAAGATACTAACGCATGCTGGGTATATTTAACACATATAAATAGCTTTTCAACAAACTTTCCACACATGCATGCGTTTAAAACATAAATCATGGTTTCCTTGGAAATCACTTTGTAAAACTAGCTGGCATGAGAATAATCTTCTTTAAAACATGCTTTCTGTAAAACATTGTAAATCAAAAATTTTAGTCAAAATGTTTTAGTCACTCACCTCGATCGCTTAGGAACTTTTCACTCTAGTAGTTCCTTTTCTACCTCGGGCTCCCTTTTCACCCCTAAAATTCAGATTCAAATTATAGCTCAGATTAGTCATAGTTCTAGATCTTATTTTGAGATACTTCCTTCTACAAACATATTCTAAAATGTCTCCGAAAGCTTACCCTAAAATTTGAGTGTATAACTCCTCGTGGTTTGGCTGGAATCACAGAATCTCCAAGACTGGCCCAAGCTTATCCGATAGCTTGACCCTTCTGTCTTCTTCTCAGTTTCCAGCCCGATCCCTTACAGATTTTCCTCCAGCAGCCCTACCCTGAAAACTAGACCTCCATAGCTTTCAGGTGGATTTAGAATCACTCCAAACGTACGAGTAAATTGGGAGAACTTCTCGTCCCAATTTGATGCTGCTTTCCAGACTTCACTGTCCAATGCGTCCTCTTTGGAATTCTATGTTCAACGCATGGATTTTGCTCTCAACGCAAGGTTTCTCAACTTTCCTACTCTTTTTAAATGTATTTTGAATTGTGATCTGAAAAATGAAGTCTTTGGTCCTATTTATAGGCATCCAAACCTTCTCCAAATTCGACACCACCTACTTGGCTGCGTGTCCAAGTGTTTCTCCCTCACACTACCAACACATCTTTTTTATCAGCGCAATCTAAGTGTCTTCCTCCTATGTAGCCAAGCATGAGCTTCAAATTGCATGTCCTCTGATGCATCCACCTCAAATTCTTAAGGCTTAAGGCTTCCTCCTAAGAAGACACATGGTTTGATGACGTTTTCTAGGTGATCTCATCCTTTATATGCGTCCAACTCTTGGATGTTCAATGCATAGTCCACAAGCAACGCATAGCCTATAATCAATGCATAGCAAGCCACTTACTACCATTGCAATCCAACTTAGCCATCACAAGAGCTAGCCATCACCAACGCATAGGGTGACCGTCCATCCTCACGCATGGCTCACTAGGTAGCATCGCACGGCTTGCTTGGCATGGGCGCATGGTGCTGGCCACCGATGCATGGGCGTGCTGCCTAGGCTGGGCCGCTTGACGCATGGGCGTATTGCATAGGCTAGCCATTGCTCGCTCGCTCGGCTGCATGGGCGTGTTTGGTCGCATGGGCTGTGCGCTTGGCTGCATGGGCATGGTTGGCCACACAGGCTGTGCGCGACACATTGATGCTTGGCAGGGAGCTTCGACGCATGGGCATGGCCGCTCGGTAGGGTGCTGAACACATGGGCATGGCCGCTTAATGCATGGCAAGGCAATCTGGCCGAGGCTGCTCAACGCATGGGCAGCCTTCCAACTCATGCCTAGCCTACCCCTGTGCCTTCCAACACGTCACCTCCATTTTTCCTCCTTTAGCCACATGCCATCACCAATAAGCCTTCCAACGCATCAACACCACCCTTCCAATGCATCAACACACAAAATTCTATACTTAGCCAAATTTCCAAATTTTTTCCAAAAGTCAAACTTCCAAATTCCCTCTTTTCTTCTAATCTCCACTCTTTTCTCTACCATTACACACTAGTTTCCATATCAACTTACTCACCACACTAGTCTTAGTAGGGAGTTTACTCAAGTAGAGAAATTAGGATTTGGGGTTCACATCTGCTCTTTTCTTGGTAGTACAGGATTTTACAGAAGGTTCATTAAAGACTTTTCCAAAATTGCACTCCCTTTATCTAGCCTTCTTAAAAAAGAATGCAAGGAAGATTTTGACACACATAAAGAGAAGTTGACATCAACTCCAATACTTCAACCACCCCAATGGGGCTTACATTTGAAATCATGTGTGATTCTAGAAACCTAGTAGTGGGAGCGGTACTAGGACAAAGTGTTGATAAGAAACACCATGTAATTTGTTTTGCATCAAGGACGCTCAACTCATCTCAGATCAATTATTCCACAACAGAAAAAGAATTTCTTTCCATTATTTTTGCTTTAGATAAGTTTAGATCTTACATACTCTGTTTTTCAATTATTGTTTATACTGACCACGACGCTCTCAGGTACTTAATGACGAAGAAAGAATCTAAACCATGACTTGTGAGATGGATCCTTCTTTTACAAGAGTGCAATATAACCATCAAAGATAGAAAAGGATCTAAGAATTTTGTAGCCGACCACCTGAGCCGAATTGTGCAAGAAGAAGAATTAGTTCCAATTAGAGAATACTTCCCAGACGAACATCTTTTCAAGATGTCTTCATCTTACCTTGGTACGCTGACATGGTAAACTACCTTGTAATTGTTAAGTTTCCTCTTAACATGTCTTGGTCTAGAAAGTCTAAACTAAAAAGCGACTCTAAATACTACGTATTGGATCCTCTTTACCTATGGAAATTCTGTTCTGACCAAATAATTTGGAGATGTGTCCCTGATAAAGAATTTGAGTTTGTTTTGTCTTTTTGACATGAACAAGCATGTTGTGGTCATTTTAGTCCAAAAAGAACTGCTAGAAAAATCTTAGATTCAAGACTATTCTGGGATTCTCTTTTTGCAGATTCTTATGCATATTGCAAATCATGTGAAAAATGTCAAAAATCTGGATCTTTATCTAAAAGAAATGAAATGCCCCTTAATTCCATTCTTGTATACAAAATATTTGACATTTGGGGCTTAGATTTTATGGGTCCATTTCCTTCTTCGTTTGGATACTTGTACATTTTACTTGCGGTTGATTATGTTTCCATATGGGTCGAAGCAATCCCCACTAGAACGAGTGATTCATCTATCGTTTCAAAATTTCTTAAAAATAACATCTTCATAGATTTGGAATTCCTAGGGCCATCATTAGCGATCAAGGCTCACATTTTTGTAATAGAACCATAGAAGAATTGTTTAGGAAATATGGAGTTCACCACCGTGTAGCAACCCCGTATCATCCCCAAACAAATGGCCAAACGGAAATTTAAAATAGAGAAGTGAAAAACATTTTAGAATAGACTCTGAATTTGAAAAGAAAAGATTGGAGTTCAAAATTAAATGATGCACTTTGGGCTTATAGAATCGCGTATAAGACACCTATAGGTACAACCCCATATAGAATTGCATATGGCAAAGAATGCCATCTCCCAGTAGAGGTTGAACACAAAGCCTATTGGGCGGTTACACAATGTAATTTGAACTTAGCCCAAGCTGGAAAGGAAAGACTCTTAGAATTGCAACAATTAGAAGAACTAAGAAGAAATGCTTATGAAAACTCAAAAATTTACAAAGAGAAAACCAAAATCATTCATGACAAAGGTTTGATAAGAAAGGACTTGCGTTTAGCTAATCCCTCGTACACATGATACCCCTCTTCACCAGCATCGAGAAAACGACGATAAAAATTTTCAAAAACAGGACGAATTTTATTTTCCTTTTCTTTCTTTTTATTTTTTTCTTTCTTTTCATTCCTTTTTTCTTTCTTATTTTCAGCATAAATAGAATAATTGATTATTTTCTTTTTCTTTGTAGGTTATCTCAATAAAAGAAAAAGGAACCCTCAAATTAAAAAAAAAAAAAAAACCAACAAAAACAAGGAAAGTCTCTCTCAAGCAAATAAATGATCAACAACAAAACCATGGAAGTTTCTCTCTACATCCCTATTTTTGGCTCACTTGAATTCATTTGCTTGTTTTAAACATTAAGGACAATGTTCCATCTTTCAGTTAGAGGTGGATAAACAATGCATGTTTTTTTTGTTATTCTTGTGACTATTCTTTGATGAACTTAAAATAGCCCCCTAAATTTTTTGCATAACTGGATTCCTCAGGCATCTGAGCTCGGGATTAATAAATTGTTGATTACATAGATTTTGCTATATGTGAATAGATATGTCTATTGAATACTTTAATTCTTCATAAGACTATTTTTGCCTTGAGTTCAATAAAATCATAATTGATAAATTCATATTTGCATGTTCATGAATCTCATTCACTTTGGTTCTATGCATTAATTGCTTTTACTCAATCTCTTGATTCTTATCAATGAAATTTTGATGATGCATTCTTTCTAGTAAGGATACAAACAAAATTTTAGATTTTCAATGAAAATTTGAAACTCATTTTTCAAAAGAAACTTTCTTTTCTTTTTAATTCATTAAAAAAAATTAAATACTTAGTCTTTAGATTTGTTTAGAACCTTTAAACTCTTAGAAATGCCATATGTACTTAATTTTCTTTGTTACTCCGGTAGGACAATCTTTGGTATAAGAACAACCATTTTGTTTTAGAGGCAAGTCTGTTGGGAATATCCTAGAATTCGCAGTTCGTACTTTTTGTGTTAAACATTCTATTTATCAATAAAATATTATTGAGTATCTTATTCAATAAAGTCGTTGATATTACATTCTATTATGAAAATCCAATAAATAAATCCATGGATATAATATGAATATTTTAACTTGTGACATAAACATGATCAAGTTATAGTATATAGCCTAAATGGTCTATAAGTATATGGATAAAGTTGGGTATTTCATCTTGGTAACACTATTGGATGCGGCCCATTTCGTATACTGATACAAATAATGTGATCCACAAATCATTCATGTAGAGTCATGTGAGAGGGAGCATCCTATGCAATGAGTTTGCATAAGACTGAACCTCGAAATAGTTACTTTTCTTTATAACGATCGTTTACTGTTAAAACCGATTATTTCAAATTAAAATGTCCTAAGGTAACACGATCTTAATCCTGAGTTAACTATGAACTTCTGTTTATTTTGGGATTATCCTATGATCTTCATAGGTAAGAGTAGTCCAACGACACTGCTCAATAAACCTCCCATTTTGGGGATAAGACCAAGTAGATAGCTGGGGACATAACTATGCAAGATGAAATTCACTCCTACCCGACTTAGGGTTAGCAGATAGGATGTTCTCTTAAGTGCTAATGTCTAGTCTTGAACAACGGAGTCCCGCCCTCTCTTGGTAGAGAGGGATATGATTTATAAATGGTATTATAAATCGGTTGTTCAATAGAGGGTTAGTGGGAGCTTAAGGTGTAAGATGTATTTTCAGGGGTAAAATGGTAATTTTGAACCAACTGTAAATACAAACGACCTGTGAAGGATGGGTTTACTGATTATGGTTGAAATGGACAGAAACACATCTACAGTGAAGAAAGTGCAACTATCGAGTTATAGTGGTGTGCCTTGATAGTTAACAAATAGTAACTAATTCGGTTTAAAGAGTTTAACCAATTAATTACAAATCGTTGGAGCTCATGATTTGTAGGTCCATTAGGTCCCTCTACTAGCTCGTAAATTGGATTAATAAATTGAATATTGTTGGATGAAATTAGGGTCATGAATTTGAAGTGTTCAAATTCAATTTAGGGTTTTCGATTAATTGTATACGATACAATTGAAACGTTTAATTTTATCGAAATTAAATAAAATTGGAGAATCAATTAATATTTAAAATTTGATTTAAATATTAATTATATGAAATTGAATCATATTAGTGGAATTGGTTTTATTAATTTAATATTAAGATATTAAATTAATATTTTAATTAAAATTAAAAATATTTTTATTTTAAATTAATTATTTTGAACTAATTTTGTAAAACTAAATATTAAATAAAATAATTTTATTTAAATATAAAACTTTTCTAATAATTTGATTAAAAAATTAATAATATTTAAATATAAAATCATTTTAAAATAATTTGATTGAAAAATTATAAAATTGGATTGAGTGGATTTTTCCATGTTTTTAGAAAAATCCACTTTGTGATTAAATGGTTAATCATCAAATCCCACTTGAATTTCATTAAATTGGTGCAGCTGGAGCTGGCCTCCATGCAAACACCATCTCCATGAAATTTTCAACTTATAAATTGAAGCTCCATGCTGAGAATCTAGTAGAGATGCTGTGATTTTAAAACAGAAAACTACTACTGTGAAAACCTACAAAACCCACTTAAGTTCATCCAAAATTCAGCTCAATTTGAGTGTCCCCACCACACAATCCTCCTTAAGATTAGTAGAGAAGATCTTGATGGTGGTCTACTTAAAGGTTCAAGCTCAAATTTCTGGATTTCTTGCTGAATTCGTGGAGTTTTCCTCAAAGGTAAAGTTTGCTTCAAACCTTCTATGAATATTACTTGAATAACATGTTTAAAACTTAAATTAAGAGTAGTTAGAGTACTTATTGATTTTGATTTATTCCGCTGCATGTTATATTACTCTTTCAAAGTCTAGACGTAGAGGAATAAAAAGGGCCTAGTGTATAAAATTGCTAGCACAAAAAAAAAGGGGGGACAAGCTTGCCAATTGACGTAACAAAATAATATAACCTTCACTAACATGTGTGTGTGTGTGCGTGGGTAGAGGTGAAAAGAACTACCTTCATCGTGTTTCTGTTAGGGCGTGTGAGAAAAGAGTGATAGGTTCCCGATGGTGTAAGTGTGAAAGTTGTCCCTCTAAGTAAAAGAAATGCCAATTATGTTTTGTGTGTATGAGTTTAAAAGGCACCCTTGTATTAGAATTGCCTCTATCTAATGTAATCTAGGTACATCATAGAACGATAATCGGGCCAGTGTAGGGTGAAGAGGAATTGAAAGTATGATATCTCCTTTAAGTAAACTAAAACTAGATAGTCTTTTCTTTTATGATTTTACACGAAAACAACATTTTCTTTTCAAAATAAGCTTCAAGCTTTTGCTAGAAAAACTTTGAATTTCGAAATGTTTACATATATCCTTATTTCCTTGATTGTTAAGAAAAGAGATGAAAATCAATTCATTGTGAGCAAGATACTTGAATGTATAGATCATTTGGATGTGAAGATGAAGGTGTATCAACTTGAATTTGTCAATTTTTGAATAAAAAAATGAAACTTTGATTAAACAATAAAAAAAAGTTTCATTTTTTTGCTTGTATTTATGCATATTTCTAATTTAGGCTTGCTCGGGACGACCAAGAGTTAAGTTGGGGGTGTTTTGTTTGGTTTTTAAAGGATGTATATTTTCTATGTTAATTCTTCCTAAATTGTGTTGATTATTTGTTTTAATTGCTAATTTTGTAGTATTAAACGATCCCAGAAGCATTTTAGAGTCATTACAAGAAATTTGTGCCAAAAAGACTAAAAAAAATGATTAAGAAAATCAACAAAAAGCATGAGAATCGAGTAAACGCCTAGGAGAGCATCAAGTAAAGCTATTGTATTATCAAGCACTGAGTATTTAGCAGAATACTATTAAAAAAATCAAGTACAGACTATCAAGTATCCAACCATATCCCATCGAGTTATTGAGTTCAGTCTGATTCATTTTCCATCGAGTTAAGGCAATCGAGTAAAGAGCATCTGGAGCGCCAATGATCGAGTATTGACCGTTGAGTATCGAGGAGCGAGTATTAAATAGAAAAACTCGATGCACTTGTTCTTCTTTCCAGATTTTGACGCGACCCATCCGCACGCGCCGCGATGACTTCCTGTAGATATAATAGAATTCAGTTTTTCAGAAGGGGAGATATCATTTTTTAGAAAATCTATCATTTTCTTGAGAGAAAAACTTAGAAGAAGAAAAACACATTTTTAGAGAGCGATTTCGATTTCCAAGAGCGATTCTTGTAATTTTTCTGTGAGATTGAGTAGATTTTGTACCCATGAGTAGGTAAATTTTTTTCTTGGGGTATTTTGTAATTAGGAATTTTCTTGAGAATTTTCTTGAACTTTCTTCATGTAATTACTTTCTTTTGAATGTTCTTGCTGAGATTTAGAATAAACTTGATTAAGCTTGAATTTACGAATCAAGTTAATCAATTTTTATATACAAAAATTACATGGTTCTATAACAAAATTATAATTGTAGTTCCAAGAATTAGTAGTCTTGATAGAAAATGTGGACTTCTTTTCCTCTTTTCTTTAAAGAATCTATTAATTCAAGACATTCATGTAATCAATCTTGAATTTTCAGTCATTTCATTTCAAGATTGGAATAATTAAGAAAATCGATGAGTTTAATGTAATTTAGGGATTAGTTGTGAAATGTCTCTAGGAAGCAATTAAGACCTAGATTAGGGTTAATTGTGAAATTAGCTAATTATGGCATTAGGAATTTATTATTAATGAACTATTTAATAAGCTAATTGCATGATTTCTTATTAAGTCAATGACAAAATTGCTTAGTTATATAAAATTCCTAAGATTTAATTTCCATTGAATCTCACAATCTCTTTCTTATTTCTCTCAAGAATAAATTTCCTATATCAATTATTGTCTTTTGCTTAGTTAGTTTCTTTTAGTTCTTAAAACAAACAAACCCCCCATTTAATCTTTTGCATTTAGGAATTCAAATAGTCAATTTTTAGGCCAATTATTTGCGGTTCTCTTCGGATCGACCTCTTACTTCCACTATTACTATGTGTTAGTTCTAATTGTAGTTAGAGTACAAATAAATTTCATTTGTTTTGGGTAGATAGAATTAACGACACCTACATTACATCGAACAATCGTTTATAAATTACTACACGATCGTTTATAACTTAGCATACAATTGTGTGTATATATATAAATGATCCGTCATAAATTAAAATATTTTCTTGAGATTTGCTTATCTCATTGTAGATCAATGACGCTACTTTGCATCTTCGTATGATTTGGTGAGAAAAAATTAATTTGGAGGTCATATGAAAGGTCAGAAAGTCAGAAATGATTTAATATTCGGTGAATTAGTGAGTGTAATGCGCCAGTGACTGAATATCGATCCGGATATGTTTGATATACACATCAAATATTGTTACAATTTATTGGTCCCAACTCTCCCGATCAACATAATCGACAATGAAGACCTTAGCTCTTTTTTCAGAAGGCAATGATGCATCCTGAATGTCGTTATTTGTATTAGTTATACCTTGCGAAAGTCATGGAGTACACACAGATAATATGTACCAGCATTATAATCCAACCGACTAGCCCATTTCAACCAGTCAAAACTTGGAGATGACTGAAGTGAAGCTTGGTTTGGTCATAACAATAATCCCAGATGTATTTCATAGTTCGATAATGAACATGAATATGGACAATTTTCAGGATTACAAACTTCTCCAACACCTTACATCCATGTTCCAACCCCGCTTGCTCTCATCCCACCAGTTGTGATGCCTTCGGTTCAAATTTGTTCCATCATTCTAACCTAACCATTTGTGGATATACCCAGACCATCAGAGGGCCCATCGTATGACGACTTCATCACAATATCTCATGATTGTCTGAATGATGAGGATATAAAGGTCAGTCAAATTTTCTTTTCGAAATATGATTTGTCAGTTAAATTATCGATGCTTGCAATAAGAAAGAACTTTGACTACCATGTAATAAAGTCAACAAAGAGCTTGCTAACTGTTCGGTATTCAGTGGCGGAATGCAACTGGAGGGTCTGTGCGAAAAAAAAAGAACGAACGTGATTCCTTCAAAGTGACTAAATATCCAAGCGAACGTACATGTCTGTTGAAATTAGAATGGGTAATTATTGACAAGAAAAAAGTTAGGTTATTGGACACTTAATCAAGTCCAAATACGAACAAGTTGGTCAAACATACTGCCCGCGGGATATAATTAAGGATGTTCGATGAGATATGGAGTGAACATAAGTTACAGGCGGACTTATCGTGCCAGAGAGTACAGATAGGTGTCTTATAAGCAGTCTTATATGCCCACAAGGGATCGTCAAGCTTCATGGCCCAATCCTTCCGCGATGGATTCACTACCTTCTCTAAAATTGACTTGATTTCTCTGTTAGAAACCTCTGCTTGACCGTTTGTTTGGGGGTGATATGCGGTGGTGATCTTATGGTGAACATTGTATTTGATCAACAATTTGTTAATAATACGATTCACAAAGTGGGTCCCTTCGTCACTTATTATGGCACGTGGAGTGCCAAAACGAGCAAAGATGTTTCTCTGTAAGAACTTAGAGGCTATTGCTTCATCGTTTGCAATGCATGAAACTGCTTCAATCCATTTAGAAACATAGTCGACGACCAATAGAATGTATTTATGACTATTTGACGATGGAAATGGTCCCATGAAATCTATACCCTAGACGTCGAATAGTTCCACCTCATATATGTTGTTCATTGGCATCACATTTTTTTCTGAAATGCTTCTAGTACATTGGCACCTATCGCATTTCATGGAATATTCTCGTGCGTCCTTAAATCGAGTGGGCCAGTAACACCCACATTGCAAAACTTTTGCCACTGTGCGCTGTCCCCCGAAATGCCCTCCATAGGTGATTCATGACATTGAAAAAGTATGCACTGGAAAGAAGTCTCTGGAACACAGAATCTCAATATCTTGTCTGGTCCCCTTTTGTAGAGATTTGGCTCGTCCCAGAAGTAAAATTTGTATTCATGAATGAGCCGCTTCTTTTGATGGGATGTGTAGTTTTCAGGAAATTGTTTGCAGACAAAGAAGTTGACAGTATCTGCATACCAGGGTAGTTCTTCAATCTTAAGAAACTGCTCATCAGGAAACGATGCGTTCACCTTTGACTGGATGCGATCAAATTCAGGATTCTCTAACCTTGATAAATGGTCAGCGACCTGGTTCTCTGTTCCCTTTCGGTCGATTATCTTCATATTAAATTCTTGGAGTAAGAGAACCCATCGGATTAGTCTAGGCTTCACATCTTTTTTGGTCATTATATATAACTGTTGATCCCATCAAGTAAGGTCTGAATTTTTCAATCGCAAAAATTACTGCTAAAAGTTCCTTCTCGGTAGTGATGTAATTTGCCTGTGTCGAGTTTAATTTTCTGCTGGCATATGCGATGGGGTGTAACATTGTCTTTACTTTTTGTGCCAAGATTTCCCGCATCACATTTCCACTTGCATCGCACATCAGCTCGAATGGCTTCACCCAATCGGGTGCGATCAGAATTGGTGCTGTAGTCAAGGCGTCCTTTAGTGCTTTGAATGCGGTGAGGCAGTGTGGATCAAAGTCAGAAGGTCTATCAGCTTCTAACAATGCATTCAACGGTCGAGCTATTTTGGAGAAGTCCTTACAAATCTTCTATAAAACCCCGCGCGTCCTAAAAAAATCCTCAAAGCTTTCACATTTACTGGAGGTGGAAGTTTTTCTATAGCTTCAATGTTTACTTCATCCACCTCTAGCCCATTCTTTGAAACCTTGTGCCCAAGCGCAATTGCTTCTTTAACCATGAAATGGTACTTTTCTCAGTTCAGCACCAGATTAGTCTCTTCACATCTTTTCAGTATTCTCTCCAAGTTTTACAGACAGATTTCATATGTTTGCCCATAGACTGAGAAATCATCCATAAAGATTTCAATTGAGTTTTTAAGGACTTGGAGAAGATTGCCATCATACGCCTTTGAAATGTACTGGGCGCATTGCATAGTCCAAAAGGCATGCGATGAAAGGCGAACGTTCCATATGGACATGTAAATGTGGTCTTTTCTTGATCCTCTGGTGTGATCATAATTTGGTTATAGCCTGCGTACCCATCAAGGAAACAAAAATAGTCATTCCCTACTAATCGATTGAGCATTTGATCAATGAAAGGTAAAGGGAAATGATCTTTCTTTGTCGCCCGTTGAGTTTTCTATAGTCCATACAAATCTGCCAACCTGTGATAGTCCTCATGAGGATCAACTCGTTGTTTGTATTAGGAACTACTGTTATCCCACCCTTCTTGGGAACACATTGCACGGGGCTAACCCACGTGCTATCTGCGATAGGGTATATAATATCAGCATCTAACCATTTGATGATTTCTTTTTTGACAACCTCTTTCATCACAGGGTTCAGTCTGCGTTAAGGTTCTATCGAGCCTTTCTCGTTTTCTTCAAGCCGAATTCGATGCATGCAATACGTCGGGCTAATACCTCTGATGTCTGCGAGCGTCCATCCAATTGCTCTAATATATTTCTTTAGAATACTGAGTAGCACAGTTTCTTTTTCTTCAGGTAACGCAGAGGATATGATGACTGGTAAGGTTTCATTCTGACCAAGGAAAACGTACTTCAAGTGGGTTGGTAGAGTTTTTAGTTCCAATGTAGGTGGTTGCTCTAGGGAGGGCTTCTGTGCTTTTCTTTCTTCATCCAAATTCAACATTTCTTCATTGTTCACTATCTCTGTTACTGCATGGCAGGTTTCTAAGGATGTCGTCACTTCCTCTCTTTCTACATTTTCTTCCTCGAACTCCCAATCTTCAACGCAAATGTGTTCATCGTCGGAATCTGATAAGCCTTCCTCTTCTGGGAACTTCATTGCCTTAATAATATTAAACCTGAGCTTCTTTCCATTGATGCTCATTGTGATTTCTCCCTTGTTCACATCTATTTGAGCATGACCAGTAGACAAGAATGGTCATCCCAATATGATTGGAACATCTTTATCTGCCTCATAATCTAAGATAATGAAGTCTGCAGGTAGAATGAATTTGTTTATTGTTACCAAGACATGAAGTCTGCAGGTAGAATGAATTTGTTTATTGTTACCAAGACATCATTTAATTTTCCTTCGGGGTGTACTAGGGACCTATTTGCAAGTTGAAGAGTCACCGTTGTAGGTGTTAGCTGTCCTACATTCAATTGTTTGAAGATTGAAAGGGCCATTAAGTTTATGCTTGCCCTAAGATTGCATAATGTTTGACCAATGTAGATCCTTCCTACTGTTGTCCTCGGCAACGGCGCCAAAAACTTGATGCGATGATTTATCATGCGATGGTATGTGGATGTGATGATGTTGCTTTTCATACTTTTGGAGAACTTCCAGCTATCAAGGAGACGAAAAGCTATGTGAAGTAAAGTCACCAAAGAAATGATCTCCGCACTTCGCCATGGGATGAGGGGCAGAGGGGATAAATACCTCTCTCCTTACACTCGAGCTAGCTGTTCAGTTGCAGCCAGGAGCAGTAAGTTCACCCCCAACAAAGCTATACTAAATTCCTATTTGTCAGCCGTGGGGAACTACTGCTCAGTCGAGGATGATTTTTTCACTTTCCATATATATAGAAATAGAAACAGATAGACTAGAAATGAGGAAACCCAATTGAACATCTTTAGCCATGCTCCGCATGTCACGAGATATGGGGCGTTCTGAGCCGTTTATCATCACGATAGGTGTCAAGTGGAAGTGATTCGAGGCGGATCCCTTCTTTGTTTGCCTTTACGAGTTGAGTAAACAAATCAAAAAGCTTTGATGAATTTCATTGGACCCAGAAATGATACATTGGAAGAATCTTGGGGCACAAAACAAGAAGTCAATTTCTTCCAAAATCCACAAAATTCCTCAGTTGAGGGCTTGAATGCTTCGTTTGCTCCTGTTTCCCTCTAATCTTAAGAATCCGAAGCTTAAGCCAAATCTGAAGCCAGCCAGCAGTTGCCGGATGGGACTTCCTTGCCTTCAGCCCCGAGGACGAATGGAGGTGAGTCGATAGGCAAACAGTACAGAGAGGTTCTTCGTTCCGTCGTCGACCCTATCTATGTTTCTACGATGGCCCAAGAACACGCTCATTCTTCAGCTGTAGAGAGACTTGGATGCGATGATCATACAAGTTTTCCTAACAAATCCCAAGTATAAGCCTTCTTAGGTTCTTGATAAGTTCAGGGTCAAACATAGGGACTAAATAGACATGCGACGGACTCTCTAGTTCTATTGCGGTGGTGATAAAGAAGTAGATGGTGTTTTGATTTAGACTTTCTTATGCAGTGGAATTGAACGCAGAGTGCTGAAAGCGTAGTGTTATAACAAGTTTGCGATGAAAGGGTTGAGAAGAGATTTAGCTAACATTTCTCAAGATTGTGTACAAGTCATGCTATCATGCTATACACAAATATTAGTACTAGCTTCTCAATACATACTGCCACATTTCCTATTTCTAGGACACATGTGATGTATATGAAAAGCATAAGATAATACTTATTTCTAAGTCTCTACTCTTGCTTATGTTATCTAATCTGACTCTCTCAAGCCTAGATTCTATCTTTAGACTACTCTCTTAAGTACTTCCAAATGATGAACGATGCATACATAAGATAAGATGATCGCATAAAATGCCTAACTTAAGTCATGCTAACTAAGTACTTCTCAACCCGTTCACAAATTTAGTTACTCATGTCTGGTGTGGAGAGACTGAACATAAATTGAAATGAAGTTTCCATTTTTGCAAATAAAGTGTTGAGTACAAAACAACAAATGGATTGAGAAATAACAAGCCAGGTAAGCAATGTCTTGCTTTTCATGGCCTTTTACACTGCTTTTTATCACTTCAACTCTGTTCCGATTTGCAGACTCTTGCTCTCGCAAGGGTTGGACTTCTCTCCTTTGTATTGTTTTCCAGCAGTCTCTCGGTCTATCCGAAAAGAGATTTCTCTTGGCTTTGCCTCGCCTCTTTGCTCTCTCCCTCTCTGTTTTCTCTCTCTCTCTGATAGCATTGGGTATTTATAGATTTCAAGGTGAAGCATCTCTTCTTACTAATGATTGCAAAGTCGGGCAACATTAATTTCCCTACTCTGTTGCACCTCTGAAAGACACCGAAAGTTCAATGTACTTGCAATAGTATGGTTTTTAACGGCTGTCAACTGAATTTCAAAATTGACCGTTATCAGTTTTATGTCCCATCATGATTTATTATACTGTCGCCTTTATGTGAGGTCTTTATGCGATCGCTTTTGAGAAACTTCTCACGATCGCAAATTTAAGCGCGCTGTTGCATTGTGCCCTTGGATCACAATTTCATATGTGCCTTCATACTGTACCTGCACAGAATAGGAAAATTAACTGCTTTTATGTGACGAGCATTAGCGATTGCAATTCCTTTTAGTTTGGCACTTTCAAACATAATATTGTCTATTTTACCATTGCTTTCTCCTATTTTTTTTACTAATTTGAGCTATAATAATTTGTATTTCTACCAGTTATCATACCCACCAAGAATGTATATGTTATTCGTTGCAAGAATGAAATTGGAATATTAGAACCTGGCTCTGATACCAATTGAAGGAACTCTTAACGAAGAGCATCCATGAGCGCAGTCGGATCTTTCCGATATCATCGTGACCGAAATAAAACACATACATTCTAACATCCTAGAGAAGTGAAGTCTCTGTCATGAATGGTGTTATAGAACGAGACGTTAACACTTCGTGGTCAGGTCTTATACGAATTCTTTGTATAGGACGTCCCCACTCGTATTTTCCCTACACGAATGATCAGGATCAGACCATCTGTGACAAGTCACAACACTTGGGACCATTCCACAAAGCGGGTCACATTCGTAGCGTTACCAGGATAAGGTTTCCCTCCTATATCCTCCTATATCCATATACTACAGACCATTTTGGTTATCACTCAAGACATGATCCACTTGTATGTCACCACATATATGCTTAAGTTACATATATAGATAACCATGGGTTTTATATTTAATGGTTTGTGGTAAAGAAAAATAAAACATGCAACTCAGCAAAATTTTTTACATGAAGTAAATATGATATATTATACAACACAAGTGTTCGTACAAACTGTTTCCAAACTACAGAACACGAGACTTTAGGGCATCAACCCCAATTTCCCAAAATTGGAAAAATCCAATCTCTTTAATTTTGTTTTTTAAAAATCAATTTTCATAAAATTGGTATTCTTTTTAAATAAAACTATTTTATTTAATATTTGAAAACTAATTTATATAAAACTAATATTCTATTTATTAAACTTTTTAATTAATAGAAAATTAATTTCATAACTTAATATTAAATTAATAAAACACAAATTCCACCAATATGATTCAATTTCATATTTAAATAAATATTAATTGATTCTCCAATTTCGTTTAATTTCATCTAAATTAAACATTTTTTTAATTGTATCAAATATAATAAATTGAAAATCCTAATAATTGAATTTGAATATTTCAAATTCATAACCCTAATTCCAAAATCCATCCAATTAATACTCAATTTGCTATTCCAATTTATGAGCCAGCAGAGGAACTTAATGGACCTACAGATCATGAGCTCCAACGATTTGTAATTAATCAGTTAAACTCTTTAAACCACATTAGTTACTTTTTGTTAACTATCAAGGCAAACCATTATAGCTCAATAGTTGCCCTCTCCGCACTGTAGATGCATTATGTCTATTTCAACCATAACTAGTAAGTCGATCCTTCATAGGTCGTTCGTATTTAAAGCTAGGTCAACATTACTGCTTTACCCCTACAAATACATCTTGCACCTTAAGGTCCTACTGACCCTCTATTGAACAATTGATTTGTAATACCATTTATAAATCATATCCACTCTTCCAAGAGAGGACGGGGCCCCGTTGTTCAACACTAGGCATCAACAGTTAAGAGAACAACCAATCTGCTAACTCTATGTCTGGTAAGAGTGAATTCCATCTTGCATAGTTATGTCCCCAGCTATCTACCTGATCTTATCTCCAAAATGCAAGGGTTATTGAGTAGTGCTGTTGGACTACTCTCACCTATGCAGATCAAAGGATAATCCAAAAATAAATAGGACTTCATAGTTAGCTCAGGATTAAGATCGTGTTACCCTAGGTCATTTAGTTTGAAATAATAGTAAATGGTCCTTATAAAGAAAAGTGACTATTTTGAGGTTCAGTCTTATGCAAACTCATTGCATAAGGTGCCTCCACTCACATGTCTCTACATGAATGATTTGTGGATCACATCATTTGTATCAGTATACGAAATGGGTCGCATCTAATAGTGTTACAGGATGAAATACCCAACTTCATCCATATACTTATAGACCATTTAGGCTATAAACTATAACTTGATCCTGTTTATGTCACCACATAAAGTTAAAGTATTCATACTATAGCCATGGATTTGTTTATTGGATTTTCATTATAAAATGCAATATCAATGACTTTATTGAATAAAATACTCAATAATATTTTATTGATAAATAGAGGATCAAATCGTTACAAATTTCAAAATTCAAATATAGAAAAATATTGGTGAACACTTACCATATATATGAGCATATGAGTTTGCATGCAGAGGAGGAGGAACAATGATACTAAAATTATATGAATTTGCAGTGGAAAATGAAATTCCATCTTACCATGGTGGAATCCTCGGACAAAAGCTCCAAACAAGGCATCACCACCACAATTTCAACTAATCAATCATAAATTGCCTCAAATTTATATGATATGATTTAATCAGACGAGAGAATCAAGCGTAAATATATTGATGATAGGTTTAGTTTTGGTATCTCCAATTCCATTCTTAGCCTATAAAAACTATTCAAACCAATCTCAAAATCCCACTCTCCCTTGATTATTTGGTTTATCTCTTTATTCAATTACTTTGTTGGCAGTACCATTTCCCATGGCTCCGACCACGGTTGAATTCGAGGTCAAGATGATTTCGGTGATTATCATCTCTATGATGGCTGCTCTTAAGTTTGGTTATGACATCGGTCTTCACTCTTTCTCCAATACATCCTCCTCCGCCAACTCTGCCGTCACCACCGCCTCTCGTGACTCCACTGGTAGCTTCTCAAGCACTCCTGCCGTACCTCCGTCACCGTCCTCATCTCCCACACCAAAAATGCTTTTCTATTTTCAGATTCATCAGAAAAAAGCCATAGAATCGTGGTGCCAATTCCAACCCACCGCGTGTTATAGGTTCCAAGCTGCCGCATGTTGCTGATTCCAAGCCGCCGCTTGTTAGAAGGATGCAGGTGATCAAGAAAATTTTCACAAAAATGCAACCGAAAGTTCAGTTCTGCCAGTCTTCATCGCTGAGCCACTCTTGTAAGCTCTCGTGAGTTTCCGGAAGACCCCGACGAAACCCCTTAGTAGTCAGGCCACTCCAGTTCAAGAGGGGGCAGAGTTCTGAAAGCACCCCACTCCCAACACTCTCATCTGAAAGTGAAAGGAAGAGATAAGACGATAAGAAGGTGTTTGGGAGCATTCTCAGCAACCTGGAGTAAGGAGGAGGACTACCCGAGGCTAGGGTTGTGAACCAACCACTACCTACGGAGGAGGCGAGGGAGGAAGAGTCAAGGAAAAGCACTCTGGCCATCGTGGATCCTAAGGAGACTGCCAATGCAGAATCCTATGAAGGACCCTCCAGAGTTGCATTGGAGAAAGTGATGGCAGAGAAGCAGCCGGAGGTGGCTGAGAAGCAGAAGAAGAAGAAGAAGAGCAAAGAAAAAAAGGCTGAAGGAGATGAGAAATCCCATCGAAGTAGGGCAGAATGAAAGAGAAGGAGGATGAAGAAGATGCAGAGGCTCGACTGAAGAAGATGAAAGAAAGGAGTGAATGAAAAGAACGCAGGCAGGAGAAAAGGCGCCTGAAGAAGGAAGAAGAAAGGAAAAAGAGGTGCGAGCCCAGAGTTAGATGGGGATCCACCTCCATAAGGGAGGACAAGGGGGAATCAGCTAACTCAGAGAACCAGCGCAACCTGAAACACACAAACAGTTGCACTGACGAAGGAGAAGAAGAAATGTTACCCTCTTGATGCGGTGTCGCAAGGAGAATTCACTGCAAGGGTCAACCGTTGACCCTCCAATTTTGATTGACATATTAGAAGAGTAGGAGAGGAGGAGAAAAGAAGAGGAAGAGAAGTAAGAGAAAATGATGACTCATCATGCAGAAGGTAGTCGAAGGGAGAGATTACAAGATTGAGAAGGTGCGCTGCAATAATGAAATATCGAGAGTCGAAGGAATCAGGAGGCTGGAAGAGGATCAAACACATTTTGCTGGCCTCTGAGCAGTTTGGAACAAGAGTTTGAAAAAGAAATGAGAGAAGAGGCAAAAAGAACAAAGGAAAAAGAAGGCAGAAGAGGAGAAAAAGAAGAAAGAGGAGAAAAAGAAGAAGCACCGAGCGAATGTTCAGCGCCTAAGAGAGAAAAAGGCAAAAGAACTGTTGACGAATAGGAGGAACAATACAAGGAGTGGGAAAGAAAAACAAAAGCAAAGATACGCCTTACGTTGGCCTTGACAAGGGAAAGCAGTAATAGGAGAAGCAGCGAGTCCGCATTGGCCAAGGGCGTCCATCAAGGAAGAAGAAGAAAGAACGATGATATGTGATGAGATGGGCTTTTTCCCCACGCCAACTCCACTACAAGACTTGATTACGAGCTCATTAGTAGAACATGGATGAGACATGTTTTTCCAGTGCCCATCCATTGTCATTCCAAAGGTACGACTTCTACCACGGACGGCTACATGGCACCAAGGATGTGGTCACCATGAAGGGGAGATGGTGTCTTTCAGCGCAAGGGACTCATGAACTATACAGATGAAGGATAACTCGAATGCACCGGGCAACAAAATCATTGATGACCCTACTGAAGAGCAGATTGAAAGATGCGCTGGAAAACATTAACGCAACAGGGCACTAAGTGGATGGTTTCATTAAAAGGCATCCGAACACCTGGCGTCCAAGTCATTTCTCTTAGAGGGATATCTTTGGGTTTATTTGGTTAAAAAGCGGCTGATCCCAACAACGCATGACAAGACAGTTTCAAGGGATCGCGTCATGGCCGCATACTACATTGCGCGTGGCATTCCAATTGACGTGGGCCAGTTGATCGCCAACAGTCTCCAGAGCTTTGAATGGGCACATAGGTACTTCTTCCCATAGACGGTCTCAAATTTATGCCTATCCACTGGGTTGGTAGGCATTGAGGAAGAACCCATGCATGAAGTCCACGACCTCATATATCAAGAATTCTGAGGATGCCCTCAAAGACTCTCCCCACACTACCCTGAGCTCCCTTTGAAGAGGCCCACCATCGATCTCAATGTGCCGCAAGAACCCAAGCTGATGAGACAACGCATAAAAGACAAAGGAAAGAATAAAGTCGAAGAATCACCAATGCATGATCAAGAGACATTGGACCCTTTACCTTTGATAATCCGCCCTCCAAGCCCTCCCGCACAACCTTCTTCATCCCTTCCTGAGCACTTTACCAATCTTCTCCTTCCCCCAGATTCTACAACCGCATTTCCAGCAGCCCCATCATCACCTTCATCATCATCACTGCAACTTCCCTTTCCACTGCCGCATGTTGATGACCCACGCGATTTGGGTGAAGGCACTTCTACCCAACCCCAAAACATTGATGGCGAGACATCGCAGGCACAACCTACCGTTGCCTCTTTGGCTGCTAAGTTAGCAGATATGAGGTCTCTTCTTGCCCAACAACAATAACTCTTCTCCCAAAAAAAAGAACTCTTCTTCCAACAACAAGCCTTCTTCGATCGGAGAATAGATGCGGTAACCAAGCGAGTCGAAGATTTATAACGCAGTGCTGCCATGGCAAGGCAGGTGATGATTAATATTTAGCGCAAAGTTTATATGATCCACCTGCATCAAAGATAGTTAGCGGAGCGTAACCATGAGTACTTCAATTTTCTGACAGTGTATCTTCATGGACCCATGGTGCCTCTGCATCTCCAGTAGCATCTGATTTTTGAAGAAACTCTTCCTGTACCACATCAAAACCCTCCTCTGGAACCTCCTGCTCCTCAATAATCTCTACATTTTTTATTGCAGCCATTCTATATTTTTATCTCAATTCATTATTTTTTTATGTTAGCTAAATTCTTTGATTCTTTGTACAAGCAATTTTTTTTTTGTATTGTGATATTTGTAATTACTTGTATACTTAGTGAATTTTCATTACAATTGAGTACATATTCTCTCTATATGCCTTTGCCTCTTCTTTATCATTCTTTGTCAATTTCTGCGATATTCTTGATCTTTTATTTTTGCGTTCTTCATTGCGCTGCCATGATGTATAATATGCATACACTTAGAAAAATTTCCCACACTTTATCTTTTCTTACTAACACTTAGTTAATTCGTAGCTATAGCAACACTTTACCTTTTATCTTTCAAAATTCTGCTCAAATCTTCTTTTCGAAATTTTTTCTAAGTGTTTGTCTATTCTATCCAAACAACGCAATGATGACCTTGTGCATCTCTAAATTTGGGGGTGGGGAAGGTCTAAGCAGATAAGATCAAGATTATGCGGCCTTTAAAAAAATGCGTTCATTTTCTATAAAAAAAAGTTCATATAAAACTCCAATGTCAGTGTAAAGGAAAAAAACTCAAAAAAAATCCCAATCTGATAGCAGTTAGTTGTGAAAGGAACCTGCTTGTAGTTGGATGTTCGCATGACACCCATGGGAGCAAGCCAAAACGAAGGTGGGTTTCCAAGAATGACGCATTATGTAAAGAAAAAGATTGAATATAAGAAAAATAAAAGAGTGCAAGAGACAACTCCTCTGAAAGTCAAAAGTTAAAGTTGAGATTGGCACACAACCGTGGTTGGATGTTTGCATGACACCCGTGGGAACAAGCCAAAACGAAGGGTGTAACCATGATCAACAGTCTCTAAATAAATGACGTAAGATTTGACCACTGAATATGAGCACATCAAGTTGTTTTGACAAGAAGAGGTAAACATTCTTTTTAAAACTAGAAAGAAATTTTTTAGCAAAAATTTGTTGCATAGAAGAATAAAGTAGGGCTTTGTTATGAATTAGAAAGGATAGAAGGAAATTACGTTGTTAAGTAATGTGCCTAAGTGGAGCATTCGGAGCAACCAATCGACAAAAAATCTATGATAGGAATTGAGCATTATTGCCTTAGTAGAAGATATGCTTGAGGACAAACATATATCTAAATTTGGGGGTGTGATAACTTGTAGAAATACAAGTTATTTATGCTGTTTTATTTAGATATTGCGGTTAAAAGAGAGAAACGTTTCGTCGAATGTATGAAAGTTGGCTAAGAAATGCAAGAATTATAAATTATCGCCAATACACCCACTAACACCATTGTGATGGTAGAAAAGGAATTTCCATTCTATTTTGCAGGAAATCAAGTCACCGCTTGCATTCATGGCTAAAAGAGAAACTGAACGTCTTTGTCACATTGTGCCCGTCAATCAATAATGAAGAGACGATCAACGCAATGACGGTGCATGCGACAATCGATCCAGAGCTTAACTTCAACCACATGCGGTAATAAAAAAACAACACCACATGCAAGCACAAGATCGAAGATGCAAAAGAGCAACGCAATTGCGGAGGATTCAGACGCGTGTATAGTTGACCATTGAGCATTTCTGACGGGATTGATTGTGTAACAGAAGGAATATTCACTCCACCATTTCCAGAGCTGCCTTAACAATAAAGTGGGGTCCACACTGCAAAGAGTCAAAGCCGAGCCTATAAATAGCCTATGCAATTCCATTGCAAGATATACTTGATACGAGCATATTTTGATATTTGTATATTCAGAGAGAGATTGGTCTAAGTGCCTGATCAAAGTAGATCTGGGAAGAATTAAGAGACAAGGCCGAGAGGTGAGTCTCAGGGAAAATCCTTCAAATCCCCACCGTGAAGCTCTGTACCAAGGTCACTCCTACCGGACGAGCAAGCCTGAGAGGGAAGCTCTTCTTTCCATTCATTCCATACGCCAGCAAGTAAATCCATCGTCCAGACTGTGTCAAAACGTTGGCAATTTTCTATATTTGTTTCTATCTCTTTTCATCAATTGTATTCATCCTCTTAATCTCTATCATTCACACCATGTATCAGACGCTAAATCATAGTATTGAATGTCATGATAATTTTTATCTCCATCTTATTGTCTATTTCCGTTCCTCCATGAATCACTTTCTCTACGATGTTTTCTTAATCCCTTGATAATCAAAATGAATTAAGCAAGTAAATTAATCTGTGCTAAGGAAATAGGTATGTTTAGCTAAAGCATGCCAGAAGACATCTTCACCTATGAGAGCACAAGTGAAGATGCTATTCTGCCTCTCGAGAGAAGGTTAAAAGAATGCGTTAACTAAAGTGAGAAGTACTTCTAGAGATGTAGCAACCTTACGTTCATTACGTTCGTCCCTGTTTCACCATAGAGATGTGGGAACGCAGCCGATCATCGAGAGGTGTACGTTAAGGGAAAGCGGAACCGTAGTAATATCTTTAACGCAATTAATGAACTTGCAATGTTTGTATTAATTATCCTTTCTCTTTTTGATTCATACATAAAGACTTTCCATCGTATAACACAATCCTTTGTTAATCTTCACAGTCAGTCTCAAACTCAGTATCACGTATTAGTATCCTATATCTTGTATCATAGTAGCTTAGGTTTACTTTTACTACAGTTTTACTTTATTATCGCAACTTTACTTTACCGCATAATTTTACTTTACCACACTTTAATTTCATGTACAAACCAATCTTTCATTAATTGTAAAAACCAATCTCATATATCACAAACGTAACGCATTAATTAAGCAATTCCTGTGTTCAACCTCGGATCACTCCGAGAAACTAGTGTTGGAATTATACTTGGTTTCAACACAAAGAAACTTGTGACAATGCATAGCATACTACAAGCATTTCATTAATAACGCATACATCTAGAAGTAGTATCGCATAAAGTATGCATGAGAAATCATTCATCCATGTGTTGTGTGACATAAGATAAAATTTTATGTTTACAAGTTTATGGAAACATGAGCTTGTAGCGCATTATCAAGCATGCACATTACAACAATTCAATTATCAAGTCATCAACGATCGTATGCTAAGTTGTCAACGATCGTGTAATAATTTATAAACGATCACGCAGTCATTTATAAATAATCATGTAGTAATTTATAAACGATCGTGTAGTAATTTATAAACGAACGTATACTTAGTATTGTATATGCGATCGTATATAAATTTTTAAACGATCGTTTATATAGTTCTACAAGATTGTTTATAAATATTACATGATCATTTATAAATTATTACACGATCGTTTATAACATAGTATATGATTGTGTCTATACATATAAACAGTCGGTCATAAATTATAATATTTTCTTGAGATTTGCTTATCCCATTGTAGATCAATGACACTACTTCACACATTTGTACGATTTTGGTGGGAATTGGGATAAGTCCGGAAGGAATTATGTTGGAGGTCATATGAAAGGTCTAAAAGTAAAAAATGATATAACATTAAGTAAATTAGTTAGTACGATGTGCCAATGACTGAATATCGATCTGAATATGTTTGATATACACATCAAATGTTTTACAATTTATTGGTCCCAGCTCCCCCGATAATCATAATCGATAATGAAGACCTTAGCTCTTTCTTAGAAGGCAGTGATTTATCCCGGATGCTGTTATTTCCATAATTCTAACCTAACCATTTGTAGATATACCTAGACCATCAGAGGGCCCATCATATGATGACCTCATCACAATACCTCACGACTTTCTAAATGACGAGGATATAAAGTTCAATCAAATTTTCTTTTCGAAATATGATTTGTCAGTTAAATTATCGATGCTTGCAATAAGAAAGAACTTT
Organism: Benincasa hispida; assembly: GCF_009727055.1. NCBI lineage: Eukaryota > Viridiplantae > Streptophyta > Magnoliopsida > Cucurbitales > Cucurbitaceae > Benincasa > Benincasa hispida. Next base: position 26,955,482 of record NC_052359.1, read on the forward strand.
GACTACCATGTAAAAAAGTCAACAAAGAGCTTGTAACTGTCTGGTGTTCGGTGGAGGAATGCAAGTGGAGGGTCTGTGCAAAAAAAGAAAATGAAAGAACGTGATTCCTTCAAAGTGACTAAATATCAAAGAAAACATGTTCTCTTGAAATTAGAATGGGTAATCATCGACAAGCAAAAATTTGGGTTATTGGACACTTAATCAAGTCCAAATACGAACAAGTTGGTCGAACTATCCGAGCGATATAATTAAGAACGTCCGACGAGATTATGGAGTGAACATAAGTTACGAGCGGGCTTATTGTGCCAGAGAATACGAATTGGTGTTCGCAAGAGGGTCTTGTTTGCAAATTTTATTTTAATTTGAGATTTGAATTAACTAATTTCAATGGGTTGAGATTTAAATAGATTCGGGTATTTTCGTCCTTTAGTAATTATGTTTAATATTAAAGTAATACGTTTTGCCATTTTTACTATAACAAACAAATTTTGTCATTTTTCAAAATGCATAATTAATTTTTGTTATTTATCATGTTGTCCTTAAATTTTGAAAACTTAAGAATCAAATCGATACAAATTTCATATGAGTTGGAATGTTGAGGAGGAGAAACAATGATATTGTAATTATATGTATGTGCAGTGCAAAATGAAACTGCATCTTACCATGGTGGAATCCTTAGACAAAAGCTCCAAACAAGCCATTATCACCACCATTTAGCTAATCAATCATAAATTGCCTCAAATTTATATGTCATGATTTAATCAGACCAGACAATTAAGCGTAAATATATTGATGATAGGTTTAATTTTGGTATCTCCAATTCCATTCCTAGTCTATAAAACCTATTCAAACCTATCTCAAAATCTCACTCTCCCTTGATTATTTGACTTTTCTCTTTATTCTATTACTATGTTAGTAGTAGAACTTCCCATGGCTCTGGCCATAGTTGAATTCGAGGCCAAGATGATTCCGGTGATTATCATCTCTATGATGTCTGCTCTTAAGTTTGGTTATGACATCGGTCTTCACTCTTTCTCCAGTAAATCCTTCTCCACAAATTCTACCACCACCACCGCTTTCATGACTCCACCGGCAGCTAATAACGGCAGAAATGCATGTTATTACAACACTAAGATACAAAACAATGTGGGAATGTGACGGTAAAAATATGCAAAATCATGTCCAAAATGCATAAGTTGAGAACATTGCGATCGCATGTGCCCATCGCATTAAAGCAGCTAATTTACGTATTTTGTATAGGAAAATGCATTGGTGTAAAGCAAAATTGCGATCCAAGGAATGCGGCGCCCGAGCGCATTAGAAGACTATGACTGCAAAGCTATGCGATCGTATGCGTTCACCAAGATCTGCTCAAAGAAGTGGCCGCATAAAGATGGCACATCAAGGTGAAAGCTTAATAAATCATGATGGGATAGAATGCTGATGACGGTTGAATCCGAATTTAGTTGACAAGCCGTTAACGACGCACTGTAAAAAGTACATTCAAATTTTCGGTGACCATTAATCGGCGCACCAGACAGAGATTTAATGACATCCCATCAGTGAAAATCTCCTCACCCTGAAGCTCTATAAATACCGAAGGCCATCTTAATTAAAGCAGTTCGGAGTTCCAGTTTTTGATAGTCCGAAATATACATAGTTCGCCATATACATAGAAGTAGATCATAGATAGCCGTAGTCTGTAATTCATATACTTAGAAGGCGGAGGCGAATGAAGAGAGAATATGCTAGAAGATTATTCATGGTTAGCTTGGGAGACTGTCGGGAAGCACTGAGAACGGAGAGAGGGCCAACTCTTGCGAAAGTAAGAATATTCTTTTGGGTAGAGTAGAGTAAAACACAATGTAAAAGCCTCGGGAAGCAAGACATTGCTACCAGGCTCCCTATCCTTACTTCCTTTGTCATTCTGTATTCTAATTTTATTTATAAAATGGAATTTTCATCTCTACATCTGTTCAATCTCTTCACAATGCGCATGAGTAACTAAACTTCCGAATGGGTTGAGAAGCACTTAGCTAGCATGACCTATGATCTTCATTTTATGCGATCATCTTGTCTTATGTATGCATCCATCACCGTTTAGAGATAATTGAGAGAGTAGTATAAAGAAAGAACCTAGACTTGAGAGAGTTAGATTAGAATCTAGGCTTCAGAAAGTAAGATTAGAACCATATAAGCAAGAGATAGAAACTTAGAGATAAGTTCTGTCTGCTATCATGCATCACATGCACCCTAGAAGTAGGATATGATAGTATGCAGTCATCTTGTGCATGTGTGTGTCATTCATCATCGCATAGACAAGAATAAAGGCTTAGACATAAATCTTATAGACATTATCATATACATTGCATGCGTTCTAAAATTAGGAACTATAGCATTTTCATTGAGAGAGGACATGTTGTTGTATGTGTGTAGCATGATCGCATAACTTGAACGCAATCTTAGGAAGTGTTAGCTAAATCCCTTCTCAACCCGTTCCCCGCATATTCATTGTAACTTTTGCCGTTATTAACTCTTTTCTCAATTCCGTTGCATAGGATTTATACTTTAAACAAACACACCAACCAACTTATTGTTTTGTTTGTCACTGCAAAGGAATCAAAACTTACCGTCGCATATTGTCTCAAGTAGTCCCTGTGTTCGACCCTAGGCTTACCAGGCAACCTAGTAGGATTTATACTTGGATTTTACTAGAAAAACTTGCACGTGCAACGCATATATTGATAACGGGCAAAAATGCACATTATCATAATGCTAAGTTCATAAACAATGTTAGCTTGCATTGATAGAACATGTTAAATTACGTCCATTAAGCATCAATTTCATAATATTGAGGTCGCATGCATTCATTGCATAGGAACAATTGATTTTTGTATTTTTATGCAGAATATCCGTTAACACAAAGCAAGAATTGTGATCATAGAAAATCATCGGTCGAGTGCGACTTCACCGCAATGCTTTGCGATGCTTATGCTTGCAAACATTTGCTCGAGAAGGATTGCCGCAACTTGGTCAACGCAACATGGTGGGTGCATCTAGGTGAAAGGCTAATTAATCGCGATGGGACAAAAATCTGATGACAGTCGAATCTGAATTTTAACAGCCAATAACAAACACAAGTACATTTAGCTTTTCGATGACAAATATTCGATGCATCAGTCAGGAATTAAAGATGTCCCATCTGTACAATCATGAGAGAGAAGCCTCATTTCACCCTGGATGTTCTATAAATACCAAGGGCAGCCTTCAGAAAAGAGGTTCACCACTCATTAGTTAAGAAGTCTGTTCATAGTTTAGCCTTGTTCTTAGATTTTCTTTCATTTTAAGGCGAACGAGATAGAGGAGGTTGTGCTGGTAGATCGTTCCGGTAAGCTTGGGAGAGCGCTAGAAGCTTCAAGGACAGAGAGAGAGCCGATGCCTGCGGAAGCAGGAACATCTTTGGAACCAAATAGAGATTTACAGTGTAACAGCCTCGGTCAGCAAGGAATTGTTACCAGGCTCTCTACCTCTAACTTCCATTGTATTTTGTACTCCACTCATTATCGAAATAGAATCCAATTCTCTATATCTGTTCACTCTTTGTTATTTATGCATGAGTAGCTAAATTAGTTGAATGGGTTGAGAAGCATTTAGCTAGCACAACTATCGAATCTTCATTCTATGCGATTATCTTGTATTATGTATACTTTATTCGTCCATTAGAGATACTTGGAAGGGTAGTCTAAGGACAGGATCTAGGCTTAGGAAAGTCAGGTTAGAATCTAGGCTTAGAAGAGTCAGATTAGAATGCATAATCAAGAGATAGAAGCTTAGGAATAAGCACTATATGTTATCAACGCATCGCATGCATCCTAAAGATAGGATATGATTGTATGCGGTCACCTTGCTTTTATGCATTTTGCATTATTGCATAGGAAAAGAGTAGAGACTTAGGGATAAGCTCTATGGACACTTTTGCATTCAACACATGTGTCCTAGACTTAGGAGCATCGCATTTGAATTGGAAAATGACTTGCTGTGCATGGTTGTAGCATGATCGCATAGTCTAACGCATTCCCAAGTAACTCTAGCTAAAGATCTTCTCAACCCGTTCATCGCATACTCTGTGCATCTATCACACAACTGAATTTTCTCACATCTGCCGCATATGTTTATTTTCTCATTAACGCAATCAACAACAAACCAACGATTTATTTATTTAGTCGGACGGCTCCTAGTGCGGCTGAACCTGAAATTGCGGTGACACAAGAGGAAGAAAGAGAAAAAGAAGCAGTAGAACCACAGGTTGCGTTGACCTCAAAGCCAACTGAGACAGGAACCGTGAGAGTGCAGTTACCCCCTTTCCCGCAGAGACTAAGGAAGAAAAAGAACGAAGAGGTACATTACCAACGCTTCTTATCTATGTTAAATCAATTACATATTAATATTTCTTTCAGTGAAGCGATTGAGGAAATGCCTGCCTACGCAAAATTTTTGAAGGATATGGTAACTAAGAAGAGGGGAGCTGGTAAGTTTGCCATGATGGCGCTAACTCAGAGTTCAAAATCAATCATTCCACCAAACATGAGCCATCCTGGGGGCTTTACTATTCCTTGTTCCATAGGAGGACTGTATATCGGGCAAGCCCTATATGACCTGGGATCCAGCATAAATTTGATGCCTCGTTGAATCTTTATGCAGTTGAATGTGGGGCAACTTGTGCCCACAACGGCGACTCTCCAACTGGTCGATAGATCTCTGGTTCATCTAGAAGGAAAGGTGAAGGATGTGCTGATAACCATTGACAAATTTATCCTACCAGCCGACTTCATCATTTTGGACTACGAGGATGACAAAGATGTGTTTATCATTCTGGGGCAACCTTTTCTGTCAATAGGTCGTGCCCATATTTATGTATATAAAGGAGATATCACTTTGAGCATCAATGGACAAAAGCTCAAGTTCAATATAATTCGTGCCAGGAAGTTTTCAGATGAAGAAGACCTGCATGACTCTGATGATGACTATAATTTGATTGAAGAAGAAAAGTTTGATGACGAGAATGAAGAAGAGGATGCCAGCGCATCTATTGCTGCCTGTAATGCGATCATGACAAAAACAAGCAAAGAAGAAGAAATGATCACAAATCAAGAAGAAGAGCCAACAAAAAAAGAAGAACGAAAAATAACGCAACCATCCCTAGTAGAACCACCAACACTGGAATTAAAGACCCTACCGAATCATTTAAAGTACGCAATCTGGGTCAAAATGAGAAGTTGCCTGTTATCATTTCCTTTGCACTCAACGAAGACCAGGAGAATGTATTGATGAGCATTCTAAGGAAACATGTGCGAGCAATTGGCTACACGCTCGCCGACATTAGAGGAATTAGCCCTGCGTACTGTATGTACCGCATTCGTCTTGAAGAGGACCACAAACGATTGAACATCAATGCAGACTCAACCCTGCAATGAAAGAAGTCATCAAAAAGGAGATCATTAAATGGCTAGATGCAAGCATTATCTATCCTATAGCAGATAGCACGTAGGTCAGCCCCATGCAGTGTGTGCCGAAGAAGGGCGGCATGACAGTAGTCTCGAATGAAAACAATGAATTAATACTGCAAAGGACCATCACTGGATGGTGCATTTGCATGGACTATTGCAAGCTGAATGCTGCCACAAAGTAAGATCATTTCCCTTTGCCATTCATTGATCAAATGCTAGACCATCTAGTTGGAAATGATTTCTACTACTTTTTGGATGGTTATGTCAGGTACAACCAAATTATGATAGCTCCAGAAGACCAAGGCAAGACAAAATTCACCCGCCTATATGGGACCTTTGCTTTTCGCTGCATGTCGTTTGGCCTCTGTAATGCGCCAAGCACGTTCCAAAAGTGCATGATGGCCATCTTTTCAAATTATCTCGAGGACTCTGTCGAAATCTTTATGGACGACTTCTCTGTTTATGGGAACACTTATGAAGTCTGCCTAGCCAACTTGAAGAAGATACTGAAGAGATGCGAAGAGATGAATCTGGTGCTTAATTCGGAAAAATGGCATTTCATGGTGAAGGAGGGCATAATGTTAGGACACAAGGTTTCTGGGGATGGGTTGGAGGTTGATAAAGCAAAAATCGAAGCAATTGAAAAACTTCCACCTCCAACAAGCCTGAAGGCTGTATGAAGCTTCTTAGGGCACACTGGATTCTACAGATGCTTTGTCAAAGATTTTTAAAAAATAGCACGACCACTGAGTACGTTGTTAGAGGCTGACAAAAAATTTGAGTTTGATAACAACTGCCTCAACGCATTTCAAGTTTTGAAAGATGCGCTGATTACAGCACTCGTGTTGGTTGCACCTGACTGGACACTTCCTTTTGAAATTATGTGCGACGCAAACGGGTATGCGATGGGAGCAGCTTTAGCACAAAAGGGAAAAAAAATCTTGCATCCCATTGCATATGCGAGTAAAACATTAAACCCTGCTCAGACAAATTATACCACCACAGAGAAAGAGCTTCTGGCTGTGATTTTTACGTTGGAAAAATTTCGGGCATATCTGTTGGGAACAAAGGTACTCATCCATATTGATCACTCGACAATGAAATACTTAATGACAAAGAAGTATGCAAAGCCGAGGTTGATCAGGTGGGTTTCTCCTCCTTCAAGAACTTGACATAGAAATAATTGACCAGAAGGGGACAGAGAACTAAGTTGTGGATCACTTGTCTAGACTGGAAAATCCTGAGGTTGATCGCAATGAGTCTGAGGTGAGTGCGCCCGGATGAGCAGCTGTTCCATATTGAAGAATTGCCCTGGTATGCAGACATAGTCAATTATCTGGTTGGCGAGCAATTTCCTGAAGATTACACCTACCACCAACAGAAGAAGCTCAAACATGAATGCAAACATTATTATTGGGATGAGCCGATTCTGTATAAAAGAGGGGCAGACAAGATTTTTCGATTATGCATACCAAATGCTGCTCAACAACGTATATTATCGGAATGTCATGACTCACCATATGGTGGGCACTTTAGAGGGAAGCGCACCGCAGCCAAAGTTTTATAAAGTGGATTCTTTTGTCCTACATTGTTCAAGGATGCGGCTAACTACGCAATGATGTGTGATCGATGCTAGCGCACATTTCATGGAAACATGCAAAGCCAATGAACACCATCTTGAAGCTTGAATTATTCGACGTATGGGGGATTGATTTCATGGGACCATTCCCTCCTTCGAATGGTAAACATTATATTTTATTAGCTGTTGATTATGTATCCAAGTGGGTAGAGGCAATAGCATGCGCCGCAAGTGATGCAGCAATAGTCTCCCAGTTCCTGAAGAAACATATTTTAACTCGTTTTGGCACTCCCTGTGCCATCATAAGTGATGAGGGGTCTCACTTTGTTAACCATAATATCAAGGACCTGCTGCGCAAATACAACATTCTCCACAAAGTGGCCACCGCATACCATCCGCAGACGAATGGTCAGGCTGAAGTGTCCAATCGAGAAATTAAGTTGATACTTGAGAAGGTAGTAAGGCCTTTGCGAACAGATTGGGCAACAAAGCTTGATGATGCATTGTTGGCATATCGAACTGCATTTAAAACACCAATAGGTATGTCCCCATATGCGTTGGTATTTGGTAAGTGTGTCATTTGCCTTTGGCGCTGGAATATAAGGCACTGTGGGCAATAAAGAAGTTGAACTTTGATTTGAAGAAAGCAAGAGAAGTGCAAAAAATGCAACTAGTCGAGCTAGAAGAATGAAGGATTAACGCATATGAAAATGCAAAGATTTATAAAGAGCGCACCAAGCACTGGCACGACAAACGTATATGCAGTAAGAACCTCCAAGTTGGGCAGAAGGTCTTACTCTTCAACTCACATCTATGGCTCTTCTCGGGAAAATTAAAATCACGTTGGTCTGGATGCTTCATCATTAAAGAAATATTCCCACATGGTGCGGTGGAGCTGATCACTGAGGATGGAAGCCATACATTTAGGTTAATGGATAGCGAGTTAAAGCATATTGCAGAGGTGATTTCCAGCCAGAAAAGGCCTCCGTGAAGCTAAAAAACCCAGAATACCTTTTTTTGGTTCTTGAACTCTCATTCTTTCGTCACTTTTATCATCATTTATCTATCTGCATCTTACTCATTATTACTTCTAAAATAAATAAATAAATAAAAAATAAAACTTGTTGTTTTGTTTAAAATCAGTTGACCCTCTCACTATTTGTTTACAACGAATAAGGCACAGGATTGTGGAGATGTTACATGAAGCAGAACATTATCTCACTCCATCACCGCAATCCAAAGAAGAGAGATCGCCGCAAAGATCGATACGTCAATACACAATGTGGGTGATAACGCAAATTTGGGGGTGTATTCTTCCTTATCTCTATTTCAAATTTTGCGCTATTATCTCTATTTCAAATTTTGCGCTATCGCATCGCATGTTAGTTTTTAAAAGTTTTATCACCGCATCCTCTTTGATCACCGCAATAATTTGACATGGATAAATTTAGTAAATTACCGTATACTGTCTCTTTGCCAAGTATGATTTCAATGATGAAAAACATGTTTCTATTTCTTTCGTATATACTAGAGTCAACTTAATCTTAAGATAATCACCTCATAAAATATTTCTATAAGTTAGGGGTTTGCTAGTTTTCTTTCAAACTCTCTTTACGAAGCTTTCTAAGAACATCGCATGATTTATTCCAATCTTTTGGCAATGAGGACATTGCCGTATTTTAAATTTGGGGGTGAGGTATTTATTTTCGACCTTGCTATTTTGAAAAAAAAAAAAAGAAAAAAAGAGAGAAAAATTCTGAGAATAACAACTCCACTGTCAACACAATGGGAAACCCATGTTGATAAGAGTTAAGTTGTGAAAGGCACTTACCCATAGTTGGATGTCCGCATGACACATGTAGGGGCAAGCCAAAATGAAAGTAAGTCACCAGGATCAATACATAAATAAATGACCGCAACTCCACTACCAAGAAGGCATGAGTTTAGTCTGAGAAAGAGCACATTGCTCGTAGTTGGATGTCTGCATGACACACGTGGGGGCAAGCCAAAACGAAGACAAGGCACTTGGATCAGTACAAGGTCAGAAAAAATAATAATGTCAAGAAATATGTAAGGATAAAATCATTTGACACTCCGGTGGAAAATTTTCTTTTTTAAATAAATCATGCAATGTTCCGAAAGTTAGTAAAGTCTTTTTGAAGGGTAAGGTTGTAGTCCCTAAGTCTTAGAAATATTTTAACAAGCGACTTGAATAAGACTTGAGGAAACTTTGGTATATAGGATTTGAATGAAGTATCCTTGAGAAATCTAGGAAGAGAACATTTCGATTGACTTGCTAAAGGAATCTTTAGCCTATGCTTAAGGACAAGCATTGTTTAAATTTGGGGGTGTGATAACGGGCAAAAATGCACGTTATCATAGTGCTAAGTTCTTAAACAATGTTAGCTTGCATTGATAAAACATGTTAAATTGCGTCCATTAAGCATCAATTTCACAATATTGTGGTCGCATGCGTTCATTGCACAGGAACGGTTGATTTTTGTATTTTTATGCAGAATATGCGTTAACGCAAAGCAAGAATTATGATCATAGGAAATCATCGGTGGAGCTCGACTTCACCGCAAGGCTTTGCGATGATTGTGCTAAAAAACATTTGCTCGAGAAGGATTGCCGCAACTTGGTAAGCACAACATGGTAGGACCATCTGGGTGAAAGGCTAATTAATCGCGATAGGATAGAAAGCTGATGACAGTTGAATCCGAATTAAGTTGACAGCCGATAACAATCACAAGTACATTCAGCTTTTTAGTGACAAATATTCAGCGCATCAGCCAGGAATTAAAGATGTCCTATCTGTTCAATCATGAGAGAGAAGCTGCATTTCACCCTGGATGTTCTATAAATACCAAGGGCAGCCTTCAGAAAAGGGGTTCACCACTCATTAGTTCAGAAGTCTATTCATAGTTTAGCCTCGTTCTTTGATTTACTTTCATTTTAAGGCGGACGAGAGAGAGAAGGTTGTGCCGGAAGATCGTTCCGGTAAGCTTGGGAGAGCGTCGGAAGCTTCATGGACAGAGAGAGGGCCGACGCCTGCGAAAGCAGGAACATCTTTGGAGCCGAATAGAGATTTACATTGTAATAGCCTCGATCACCAAGGAATTACTACCAGACTCTCTACCTCTAACTTCCATTGTATTCTATACTCCACTCATTTATTGAAATGGAATCCAATTCTCTATATCTGTTCACTCTTTGTTATTTACGCATGAGTAGCTAGATTAGTTGAATGGGTTGAGAAGCATTTGGCTAGCACAACTAGCAAATCTTCATTCTATGCGATTATCTTGTATTATGTATGCTTCATTCGTCCATTAGAGATACTCGGGAGGGTAGTCTAAGGATAGGATCTAGGTTTGGGAAGGTCAGGTTAGAATCTAGGCTCAGGAGAGTCAGATTAAAACGCATAACCAAGAGATAGGAGCTTAGGAATAAGCATTATATGTTATCAACACATCGCATGCATCCTAGAGATAGGATATGATTGTATGCAGTCACCTTGCTGTTATGCATTTTGCATCATCGCATAAGACAAGAGTAGAGACTTAGGGATAAGCTCTATGGACACTTTTGCATTCAACACATGTGTCCTAGACTTAGGAGCATCGCATTTGAATTGGAAAATGACTTGCTGTGCATGGTTGTAGGCATGATCGCATAGTCTAACGCATCCCAAGTAACTCTAGCTAAGAGACTTCTCAACTCGTTCATCGCATACTCTGTGCATCTATCACACAACTGAATTTTCTCACATCTGCCGCATTGTTTTATTTTCTTCATTAAAGTAATCAACCACAATCCCGATTTATTTATTTGGTTACCGCAAAGTTTTCCTAAAAATTACCAATGCACCTATTTTCACACGTCCCTGTGTTCGACCCTGGACTTATCAGGAAACTCAGTGGAACTTACACTTGGATTCCGCTGAGGAAACTTGAGTGCACAACGAAAATCAATCAACGTATATCATGCCACATTTCTACTTCATAAAAAATTAAGCCATCAATATACCACCATCACAATATGCACCATTATTTCATCATATTCACAACACATCAACAGCTCCTCCCAAAACAACCCACCCGCCCAACCTCCATTGCTGCTACCCGTCTCCCACACAAAAAATGCTTTTCTGTTTCCAAGTTCTTCAGAAAAGAGCCAGAGAATTGTGGCGCCGATTCTAAGCCGCTACGTATTGTTGGTTCCAAGCCACTGCGTGTTGGTGGTTCCAAGCTGCCTCGTGTTGCTGATTCCAAGCTGCCACTTGTTAGAAGGATGCAGGTGATCAAGAAATTTTTCACAAAAATGCACCTAAAAATTCGTTGCTTTCAGTCTCACTTTCAAGCCATTCCGGCGAGCTCCCGCGAGGAGGCATACAAGGTTGTGGTTTATCGTAAATATTGTCAACGGAAAAATGCAAGAGAGCAATCCAAGAGGACATTGATTACTGCAAGGAGGCGTTACACAGTTAATATATATATATATATAAAGATATATAATTGGATTCCATGTATAAACAAATATATTACATCAAAATTCTTCAGATATTGGTCAAGTTGTTGTATGTGGGCATCTACTTGAAGCACACAATACAAATAAACAGAAATGGTAAAAAATATCAACCATAAGAACTTTCACTAACATTTTCTAAACAACTGAATGAAATGTGCGATCAAGCTATATACTCAATATTATAACCAGCACTTCTTAGTATCTTTTTCCACATTATCTTATCTCAAAGATGCATTCAATAGGTGTAATATGCATAGATCATACTTATTTCTAAGGAACATTTTCTCTCGTTTTATAAGGTTTGACAGTAGGAATTTTGGTGTCGTTGCCAAACCTTTGCTAGACAAATAATATTAAATCATCGACCGAACTACTTAATTGGTAGTATAAGCGGCAAGTCCGGGGTCAAACCTCAGGAAAGTCCGGGGTCGAACCTCGACGTGCACTTTCTTCTTTTCGGATTTTGACGGGATCCATTCGTGCGCTTTGTGATGACTTCCAGCTGATATAAAAGAGTTAAGTTCTTCAGAAGGGGATATTTTTTAGAAAATCTATCATTTTCTTGAGAGAAAAACATAGAAGAAGAAAACCCCATTTTTTAGAGAGCGATTTCGATTTCCAAGTGTGATTCTTGTAATTTTTTTGTGAGATTGAGTAGATTTTGTACTTAAACTTGTATCAACATTCAACCATCAATGGAATGCTTAAAGAAATTCAACTTCCACGAGTAAGTAAATCTTTTTCTTGGGGTATTATGTAATTAGGCATTTTCTTGAGACTTTTCTTGAACTTTCTTCATGTAATTAATTTTTTTTGAATGTTCTTGCCGAGATTTAGAATAAAACTGATTAAGATTGAATCGACAAATCAAGATTAATCAATTTTTGTATGCAAAAGTTACATGGTTTTATGACAAAATTGTAATTGTAGTTGCAAGAATTAGTAGTCTTGATAGAAAATTTGAACTTTTTTTCCACATTTCTTTAAAGAATCTATTAATTCAGAACATTCATGTAATCAATCTCTTTTCAGTCTTTTGATTTCAAGTTTCGAATAGTTAAGAAAACCCATGAGTTTAATTCAACTTAGGGATTAGTTGTGAAATGTCTCTAGGAAGCAATTAAGACCTAAATTAGGGTTAATTGTGAAATTAGCTAATTAGGGCATTAGGACCTTATTCTTAATGAACTATTGAATAATCTAATTGGATGATTTTTAATTAATTCAATGATAGAATTGCCTAGTTATATAAAATCCCTAAGATTTAATTTCCATTGAATTTTATCTCACAATCTCTTTCTTATTTCTCTCAACAATAAACTTCCTCTATCAATTCTTGTCTTTTGCTTAGTGAGTTTCTTTTAGTTCTTAAAACAAACAACCTCCCCCTTTAATCTTTTGCATTTAGGAATTCAAATAGTCAATTTTTAAGCCAATTATTTGCGGTTCTCTTGGGATCAACCTCTTATTTCCACTACTACTACATGTTAGTTCTTGTTGTAGTTAGAGTACAAATAAATTTAATTTGATTTGGGTTGATAGAATTAATGACACCTACATTACACCGAACAAATTAACGCCGTTGTCAGGGAACTATACAATTGGCCTTTTAGAATTTTGAATTCCTTTTTTTTAAAAAAAATAATAACAAAAAAAAATAATTAGTTTATTTTAAGCTTTCCTTTTTGTATATGACCCGCTCCTCTCGGAGTTTTCTTTGTGATTTGATTTTAGATATTGACCTTGAGGAAAGGAGAATATGAAAGGAAAGAGCTAGAAGTGAGCAAGAAGAATTTCAAGAGTTTGATCAAGAAGAAGTACAACCACAAAAAAAACATAATGGGGGAGTTAAGAGAACAAACTTTGCATGAGCTAGTGGAATCGAACTATAATCAACGATCTTTTTGCATTGTATACCAGAGACAGCTGTCCCATTTGAACTCAAACCAAGGCTAGTGCATTTACTTCCAACTTTCAGAGGGCAACTCCGTGAAGATCCTCATAAGCACATGAAGGAGTTTCACCTTGTTTGTGACGACAGGATGTTTCCTCATGGAGTGACACAAGAGCAACTCAACCTTAGAGCCTTCCCCNAAGCACATGAAGGAGTTTCACCTTGTTTGTGACGACAGGATGTTTCCTCATGGAGTGACACAAGAGCAACTCAACCTTAGAGCCTTCCCCTTCCCCTTGAAGGATGTGGCCAAGGATTGGCTATACTACGTACCGGCGGGTTCTATTACTATGTGGAGTGGATTGAAAAAGAATTTTTTAGAAAAATTCTTTCTGGCATCCAAAGCTCATAACACAAGAAAAGAGATTTATGGGATTAAACTGTTACACCCCCCTCCTAGATTACCCTCCTAATCTAGAAGAAGATGCGACGGTAGCAGTTATTAGCTCCTATTGCCAACACTTACCACCTTCAATTTCTTATCACTCCTGAAGTGCCAACCTGATAAGCATTATTAACTTATACAATTAGCTCACATCTGGAAGGCTCAACATAATTTTATATGATCACATGCTTAACAACCATGACACAATATCTACGGATAAAATATTTACAGTTGGCCTAAACTTTACTAACAAAATCCTGCTTCCCTTCAAAACATGTGTTCATCGATGTAGATCATTAACCTAAATTGTTTTAACTAGCCAGGCCTTTCACTTGCAAGCAGTAGCAGGATCAACCTTGAGGAATCTGCCCACTACCTGGGAAAGGAAAACATAGGAAAACTATGAACTAGTTGCCCAGTGAGTGATTATAGAAATCATATTACATCATGCTCCACATTATTATAAATCATGTAAACATATTGAAAAATATTTCAAGCAACTTCCTATAAAGCATGAACATAGTCATAACATCATGTGTTTTTTAGAAGAAAACTCATTAAACATCAATAAAAATCATTAAACCTTCGTTGAGAATGAACATACATCGCTCTAGCTCACAATGTCTGTATCTGGCTAAGAGACCCATACTTTGGCCTCTCATTCAAACTACCTACGTGCACGTGGAGTTTACTAAGTACCGTCAACACCTTAGGTACTATTACCCAGGTACCTTCTCCGAGTCGTTCAATACCAGGTTCTTCTCTAGCATCAAATCAAGCTTAAAGTAAAATATTTACATTATGAATCATTCAATCATAGCCTTTATCTGGAAAAGCATGCTTCATCAAAGAAGGTTAAGTTTTGTAATGAATTTACCTATAACCTTAGCATGCGATAAAACATATACATGCTGGAGAAGAAATGCCATGCAATTCATAAAACATTTGTTGCTTGAGAACATATAAACTTATCATCAAACATTACTGAAATTGCATGGTCTTTTATGCACAAACATTGAAAACATTAAGTTCATTTTAGTCACTCAAAACTCGTCTGGGCTCTTAATGATTCGTTTGGGCTCTTAATGATTTTGTAGGCTTCTCCTAGCTCCTCTTGGCCTGAAACGACATAATTCCTTGTCAGATTCCTTGGAATTCCTATCAAGATGCTTCAAATAGTTTGTTTACTAGTGAAAGCTTCATCAACAAGATCACCAATACTAACGAGTCTGTCATCATGAGTGAGACCTTCCTCATGAGCGAGATCCTCATGAGCGAGATCAAGCACCACACTAGCGAGACTTATACAAACACCAGCGAGATTCAGCCTAAAAATTTTGTGAGATTTTCCTCCTGAGCGAGATTTATCACAAAAACTAGCGAGATCTACATCTTCCTTGTCTCGCTCTCGCTCCCTTGGGTGAGCTGCTTGCTTGATCTTTGCAAGCAACTGCCTGTTTACGTACTGAATTCCTGTTTCAACTTCAAAAATTTATAACTCAAAATCCAAAACTCTTTTTGAGAAACTTCCTTCTACATATGTGATTAGAATTAAGTTAAATTTATTATCTTAAAATGTCAGTCTTAAATTCTTTGTAGTTTGGCTTGGAGCATCCAATCTTTATCATTGGCTCTGATTAATCCGAGCAACTGGCTCTTATGAAATTTCTTCACTTTTCAACTCCCTTCCTGTGTGATCTTTCTTCGGAATCGCAACCACAAAAACTATATTCTCCCAGCTTTTAAATGGCACTAATCTTACTTAATTCGCTCGAGTAAATTGCCAAAATCGAGCTTTTGAAGTTTATCTTCCTTTTTATACTTCTAGTTGCCTCCCATGTACGAATTATTAAACCGCCACCTCACACAGTAACGACTAAGTGCATTCGGCCAAAATTAATTAATTAATCTTTTAATCTTTTTTTCCTTATCTTTTCTTCGTAATTCCTTGTGTTAAACCATAATTTCACTTACCAATTTAACATAAAATCCTCATGGCTAAACATACTTATATAGAAAATGTAGAATTTTGGGTTTACAATTACCTCCCCATAAAAGAAATTTCGTCCTCGAAATTTACCTGAAATATCATTTGAAAAGTTGAGGATATCTCCTTTTCATTGGCTCTTTGGGTTCCCAAGTTGCATCCTCAATTCCATCATCACGCCTTAATATCTTTACCAAAGGTATCGTCTTATTTCTGAGCACTTGGTATTTCTTGTCTAAAATCTCGATAGGCTATTCTTCGTATGATAAATCCTCCTTGAGCTGTATTGGTTGTACTTCTAGTCTGTGCATAGTATCAGGCACATACTTCCTCAACATTGACACATGGAACACATCATGAATACGAGTTAGCTCCGTGGGTAAATGCAATCTATACGCTACTAGGCCAACTCGTTCCACAATTTCATATGGTCCGATGTATCTTGGACATAACTTCCCTTAACTTCCCTTTTCTCCCAAACCAAAGAATTCCTTTCAATGAGGACAATTGAAAAAATACCTGGTCTTTGACTTCAAATTATAGTTCTCTTCTTCGCTTATCCACATAACTCTTTTGTCTATCGTGAGTCGCCTTAAGGTTATCTCTGATAAATTTCACATTCTCAGTTTTTTGTTGAACTAATTCTGGACCCAGTAATTTTCGTTCTTCAACTTCATTCCAACATACTGGGGTCTTGCGAGGTCGGCTGTACAATGCTTCATAGGGAGCCATTCGATACTTTAATGATAACTATTGTTGTATGAAAATTCAATCAATAGTAATTGTGTATCCAACTTCCTTTAAACTGTAACATGCATGCTCTTATAATATTTTCCATTGTCTGTATAGTTCTTTCCAATTTTCCATCCCTTTATGGATGAGAAGGCATACTGAAATGAAATTTATTGCCCATAGCCTTCTGTAGACTAGGCCAAAATTTCAAAGTAAACCTTGAGTCTTGATCCGACACTATCACCATTGGGGCTCCATACTGACTGGTTATCCTATCTACATAAATCTTAGCTAGACGGTCAGCGTAAAAGTAACTTTCACAAGTATAAACTTGGCCATATTGGTCAGTCTACCGACTATCACCCAAATGCCATCATATCCTGAGGGCGTCCTAGGAAATCCAAAAAGAAAGTCCATTGTCACATACTCCCACTTCCACTCAGGCACTAGGATTGGGTTTAGTAATCCTGCTGGCCTCTGCCTCTCGGGTTTAACCTGTTGATAGACTAAACATCGATCTACATATTCTACTATGTCCCTCTTCATCCCAGGCCACTAGTATGATCTCTTCAAGGTTCTATAAATCTTGGTGCTTCCTAGATGCATAGCATAAGTAGAACTGTGCGCCTCTTCCAGAATGGCTTGCTCAAGCTGCAACTTATTAGGCACACACATTCTTCCTTCCTTTACTAGTACACCATCTATTCTCAATTGGAAATCAGTTCTGATTCCCTTATTTACATCATCTGAGATCTTTTGAAGATCAAGACCTTTCAACTGATCCCGTTTAAGGTCTTCCATTAAAGTAGGTCTTATCTGAAATGTAGCTATCAATCGTCCTGACTATCCTATTGATAAGTCGGTTCTAAAATTCCTGAACTTCTGAAGTAACATCCCTTTCGCTGATCCAATAATTGTTATGGATTCCGAGGTCTTCCTGCTTAGTGCATCAGCTACAACATTCGCCTTACCAAGGTAGTACTTGATCGAGCAGTAATAGTCTTTGATCAGCTTAATCCATCTTCTCTATCTCAAGTTCAACTCATGAGCGAGATCCTCCTCATGAGCAAGATCATCCTCATGAGCGAGAACCTCATGAGCGAGATCAAGCACCACACTAGCGAGACTTACCAACACTAGCGAGATTTATACCAACACCAACGAGATTCAGCCTAAAAATTCAGCTAGGTTCACCTCCTGAGCGAGATTTAGCACAAAAAATAGCGAGATTTTCATCTTGAGCGAGATTTACATCTTCCTTGTCTCGATCTCGCTCCCTCGGGTGAGCTGCTTGCTTGATCTTCGCAAGCAACTGCCTGTTTACGCACCAAATTTCTATTTCAAATTCAAAAATTTATAACTCAAAATCCAGAACTCTTTTCAAGAAACTTCCTTCTATAAACGTGTTTAGAATTAAGTCCAATTTCTTACCTTAAAGTTTGAGCCTTAAATTCTTTGTATTTTGGCCTGGAGCATCCAATCTTTACCATTGGCCCTGATTAATTCGAGCACGTGTTCCTTCTGCAATTTCATCACTTTTCGACCTTCTTCCTGTGTGATCTTTCTCCAGCAAACCAACAACAAAAACTAGACTCTCCCATCTTTCAAATGGCACCAATCTCACCTAATTTGCTCGAGTCAATTGCCAAAATCGAGCTTCTGAATTTTATCTTTTTTTTTTTTATATACTTTCGACTGCCTCCCATGTACGAATTATCAAACTGCCACCTCACCCAGTAATGATTAAGTGCATTCGGCCAAAATTAATTAATTAATCTTTGAATATTTTTTTTCTCTTCTTTTCTTCATAATTTGCTATCTTAAACCATAATTTCACTTATCAATTATTTAACATAAAATCCTCATGGCTAAACATACTTATATAGAAAATGTAGAATTTGGGGTTTACATAAACAAAGTGTAGGAAAATCATTGTATGAATATTGGGAAAGATACAAATAGTTATGTGCATTTTTTACACACCATAAAAATATCTAATTCAATATTTCTATCAGGTTTACTCCCGACAGAGAGAAGCAATATAGATGTGGCCGCCGATGGAACTCTAATAGACAAAACACCGACCGAAGCGAGCCAGCTCATATCGACTATGGTAGAGAACACTCAGAACTTTGGGACAAGGACTCTTGATAACTCTGTTGTTCAATCTAGTGAGGTAAGTGAGCTTAGATCACAAGTATCTAATCTCAAGGACCATATAAGAACCGTAACCCACCATCTTCCTCAGGCTCCTCAGGTATGTCTCTATAAGATGTAGTAAAAACTCTTACTGACCACTCATTAAAATTTCAATAGGAACTTCATAATTTGCAAAAGGATAACATTCAACATCATCAAGAGACCAAGCAACTTCAACAAGACACTAAATCTTTTCAACAAGGGACAAGACAGGGCTTAACAGCACTCAAATTATACAACTTGCAACTGTGGTAAGCATGCTCGAGAGTAAATCTTCTGGAAATCTTCCCACTCAACCGGAGCATGCAAACGTGAGCGCGATAACTCTAAGAAGTGGTAAAAAAATCCCCTCTTCCTATCAAGATGCAACCCTGATTCAAAACCCTGATTCAATCCCCTCCCAAGAGGCAAGGAAAGGCAATAAAAGAACAAGAGAGCAAGGCAAGTGAGCCAAAAGAGACTCCTATGTTTCCCGAAGTATGTGATTATTCTCCCCCTAAGGTAGAACCATATGTACCAAAGGCTCCATTCCCTAGTAGACTAATGAGGCCTAAGGTAGAAGATGTTAACCATGAGCTAATTTAGATGTTCAAAAAGGTACAAATTAATATCCCTTTGCTTAATGCGATTCAACAAATACCTAGGTATGCTAAATTTCTAAGTGAATAAATTACGGTAAAATAAAGTAAGCAGTAAACATGCGATAATAAAATGAAATACAATAAACCTAATCTAGATGATACAAGATACAGGCTCATGATACAAGATGCTAGGGTCAAGGCTGGTTGTGAAGGTTATGCAAAGAACGTGGAATGCAACAACAAGTCTTATGAACAGAATAGAAAGAGAAAGATAAATAATATAAACAGCACAAGTTCTCAATTGCGTTAAAGCTAGAAATATTGTTCTGCTCTTCTCTTGGCATACACCTTTCAGTGATCGGCCACGCTCCCACATGTCTATGGTGAAACAGAGAATAACGTAATGAACGCAAGTTTGCTTCCATTTCTAGAAGTACTACTCGCATTCTCTAACCCTCTCTCGATAGATCAGAATGGTATCTTCACTTCTGCTCTCACAGGTGAAAATGCCATCTAGCATGCCTTAGCTAAACGTATTTTATACCTTTAACACAGATTAAGTACTTCTTTGATTCATATTAATTATTGGGGAATTAAAAAGACATCATGGAGAAAGTGATTAATGAAGGAATGGAAATAGACAGAGAATGGTATATGAAAGCTATCGAAACATTTAATATGTCTATTAAGCGTTTGATACATGGTGTATGAATGAAGAGATAAAAAGAAAGTGAAATACAACGATGAAAGAGATAGAATAGATACAAACAAGTGCCAATGTCTGCACCGATTCGATGGAGATCTGCTTGCCAGATAGGATGGATCTGATGGTAGGAAGAGCTTCCCTCTCAGGCTTGCTCCACCGGTAGCAGAGATCTATGCACAGAGCTTCCGATCAGGTATTCGGCAGATTAGATCTAATACTCACCTCTCGGCCTTATCTCGTCTTCTTCCCAGATTTCTTTACTTAAGCACTCAGCTCAGCCTTTTCTCTCAACACTTTTGCAGCAATTAACCCCGTATCAAGTAGCATAAGTTTTCTCTGAAATCTATAGGGTATTTATAGGTGCAAGTCTTTGACTCCGGGCTTATGGTCCCCACTGATGGTTATGGTAATTTCGAAGATGGAGGGATATTATTCCTTCTGTTATGCAATCAAACCGTCAATTCTGCACAACCATTAGTTGTACACGTGTCTCAATCCTCCGCTTTTGCGTTGCTCAGCTGCATCTTTCGATCGTGAATTTTCATGCGGTGTTGTTTTTATTACCGCATGCGGTTGAAATACAACTCTGGATCGACTGTCACATTGCGCCGTCATTGCGGTAATCGTCTCTTCATTGTTGATTGATGGGCGCAATGTGACAGAGATGCGTTGATCAGTTTCTCTTGAGCCTTGAGCGCAAGCGGTGACTTGGTTTCCTGCAAAATAGAGTAAAACTCGGCTTGTCTTCAATCTTTATGGTGTTAGTGGGTGTAATTGCAATCATTTATAATTATTGTAGTTCTAAGCTAATCTTCATACAATCGGCGCATATTTACTCTCTTTTGGCCACAATATCTAAATAAGGTGTCATAAATAACTTGTTTTTCTACTAGTTATCAACCGCTTCAATCCATATGGAAACATAATCGACGGCCAACAGAATGTATTTATGAACATTTGACGGTGGAAATGGTCCCATGAAATCTATGCCCTAAACGTCAAAAAGTTCCAATTCCAATATAATGTTCATCAGCATCGCATTTTTCTCTGAAATATTTCCAGTGCATTGGCACTTATCAAATTTCATAGAATAGTCTTGTGCGTCCTTAAATAGAGTTGGCCAGTAATATCCGCTTTGTAAAACTTTTACTACTGTGCGCTGTCCCCCAAAATATCCGCCATAGTGTGAGTCACGACATTGAAAAAGTATACGCTAAAAAGCAGTCTCTGGCACATAGAGTCTCAAGATCTGGTCCGGTCTGCTTTTGTAAAGATTCGACTCGTCCCAATAATAGGATTTACATTCCTGAATGAGCCGCTTCTTTTGGTGGGATGTGTAATTTTCTGGAAATTGTTTGCAGACCAAGAATTGACAATATCTGCATACCAGGGTAGTTCTTCAATTCTAAGCAACTGTTCGTCCGGGAAGGATACGTTCACCTCGGAATGAATGCAGTTCACTTCAGGATTTTCTAATCTCAATAAATGGTCAGCAACCTGGTTCTCCATTCCCATGCAGTCGATTATCTCCATATTAAATTCTTGGAGTCAAAGAACCCATCGAATTAGCCTCGGCTTCGCATCTTTTTTGGTCATTAAATATCTTATTATCGAGTGGCTGGTGTGAACTATAACTTTGGATCCCAATAAGTAAGGTCTAAATTTTTCAATTGAAAAGATTACCACTAGAAGCTCATTCTCTGTGGTGGTGTAATTCGCCTAGGTGGAGTTCAATGTTCTGCTAGCATATGCGATGAGATGTAACATTGTCTTTTCCTTCTGTGATAATACTGTCTCCATCGCAAACCGCTAGCATCGCACATCAACTCGAATGGTTTTGTCCAGTCATGTGCGATCAAAATTGGTGCAGTAATCAATGGATCCTTTAGTGCTTTGAATGCATTGAGGCATTGTGAATCAAAGTCAAAAGTTCTGTCAGCTTCTAGCAACGCATTCAACGGTCGAGCTATTTTAGAGAAGTCCTTCACAAATCGTCTGTAGAACACCGCATGTCCTAAGAAACTTCTTAAAGCCTTCACATTTGCTGGAGGTGGAAGTTTTTCAATGGCCTCAATTTTTGCTTTATCCACCTCTAGCCCCTCCTTTGAAACCTTGTGCCCGAGCACAAGTCCTTCATTAACCATGAAATGGCATTTCTCCCAATTCAGCACCACATTGGTCTCTTCGCATCTTTTTAGTATCCTCTCCAAGTTTTTTCAGCCAGACTTCATACGTTTGCCCATAAACTGAGAAATCGTCCATAAAGATTTCCATTGAGTCCTCGAGATACTCAGAGAAGATTGCCATCATGCACCTCTGAAATGTGCTCGGCGCATCGTATAATCCAAACGGCATGCGGCAAAAAGCGAACGTTCCATATGGACAGGTGAATGTGGTCTTTTCCTAGTCTTCTAATGCGATCATAATCTGGTTATAACTCGCATACCTATCAAGAAAACATAAATAGTCATTCCCTGCTAGCCGGTCGAGCATTTGATCAATGAACGATAAAGGGAAATGACCTTTCTTAGTCGCCACATTGAGCTTTCGGTAGTCCATACAAATCCGCCAGCCAGTGACAGTCCTCATGGGTATTAACTCGTTGTTTGCGTTCGGGACAACTATCATTCCGCCCTTCTTGGGGATGCATTGCACGAGGCTAACCCACGTGCTATCGACGATAGGGTATATGATGTCGGCGTTTAACCATTTAATGATCTCTTTTTTGACAACCTCCTTCATAGCAGGGTTCAATCTGCATTGAGGTTCTATACAACCTTTCTGGTTCTCTTCGAGCCGAATTCTGTGCATGTAGTACGTCGGGCTAATACCTCTGATATTTGCTAGCGTCCACCTGATTGCTTTAATATACTTCTTTAGAATACTAAGCAGCACGTTTTCTTTTTCTTTTGGTAACGCAGAGGATATTATTACTGGCAAGGTTTCATTCTGGCCAAGGAAAACGTACTTCAAATGATTTGGCAGAGTTTTCAGCTCCAGGGTGGATGGTTGCTCTAAGGAAGGTTTCTGTGTTTTTATCTCTTCATTCAAATTCAACTTTTTGTCATTGTTCACTGTCTCTGTTATTACATGGCAGGTTACTAAGGATATTATCGCATGTTGTACGCAAAATGTGTGCGATGCTTAGATGATGTGCTACAAGCTCATGTTGCCATAAACTTGTAACATTGGATTTATGTGATGATATGCATGCACAGTTCAAGTCCAATGATATGTAATAATGACTTGACTTGACTCAATTCATACAATACTACTTCTAGATATGCATTATTACTGAATGTTCTTGTAATATGTGGTGCATTGTCACAAGTTTCCTTATGTTGGAACCAAGTATAATTCCATCGCAAGTTTCTTGGTGTGATCCGAGGTCAAACACAGGGACTGTTTGAGGTTATTGCGTTATGTTCATGATACATGTGACCAGGTTTTTCAATCTTTTAAAAGTATGATTTGTACAAGTATATAAAGTTGCGATAAAGTAAAGTAAAGCAGTAAATGAAATAATAAAATAAAATGCAATAAACCTAAGCTAAGATGGTACAAGATACAGGCTTCATGATACAGGATACTGAGGTCAAGGCTGGCTGTGAAGATTATACACAAATCATGTGATGTGACGACAAGTCTTATGTACGAAGCAGAAAGAGAAAGATAACTAATATAAACATCGCAAGTTCCTTAATTGCGTTAAAGTTATAAGTACGGTTCTGTTTTTTCCTTAGCGTACACCTTTCAGTGATTGGCCGTGTTCCCACATGTCTGTGGTGAAACAGAGACGAACGTAATGAATGCAAGGTTGCTTCCATCTTTGGAAGTATTACTCGCTCTAGTTAACGCATTCTTCTGACCTTCTCTCGATAGACCAGAATGAAATCTTCACTTCTGCTTTCACAGGTGAAAATATCGTCTAGCATGCCTTAGCTAAACGCAATTATCTCTTTAACACAGATTAAGTACTCGTTTAATTCATATTAAATACCAGGGGATTAAGAACACTTCATGAAGGAAGCGATAAATGGAGGAACGAAAATAGATAGAGAAATGGTGATGAAAATGATCAAGACATTCAATATATCTATTTAGCGTCTGATACATGGTGTGTGAATGAAGAGATAAAGAAGATGAGATACAACAATGAAAAGAGATAAAAAGAAATACAAACAAGCGCCAATGTCTCAGCACCAATTTGGATGGAGATTTGCTTGCTGGAATGGATGGATTGTGTGGAAGGATGAGCTTCCCTCTCAGGCTTGATCAACCGGTAGTAGGGATCTGAGTATAGAGCTTCGCGGCGGGGATCTGGCAGAATAGTACTGAGACTCACCTCTCAGCCTTGTCTCTTTTTCTTCCCGGATTTCTTCAGTTTAACACTCAGTTCAGCCTTTCTCTTAATGACCTAATATCAAATTTCCCCGTATCAAGTAACATCTTTTTCTGTGAATTCTATGGGGTATTTATAAGTGAAGATCACTCCGGCCTTGTGGTCCCCACTTGTTGTTATGGAAATTTCGAAGATGGAGGGATATTATTCCTTCTGTTATGCAATCAGACAGTCGAATCTGCACAACCGTTAGTTGTACACGTGTCACAATCCTCCGCATTTGCGTTGCTCAGCTGCATCTTTCGATTGGGTGTTCGCATGCGGTGTTGCTTTTATTACCGCATGCGGTGAAAGTCAGCTCTGGATCGACTGTTGCATTGCGCCGTCATTCTGTTAATCGTATTTTAATTGTTGATTGATGGGCGCAATGTGACAAAGATGCGTTGGTCAGTTTGTCTTGAGCCTTGATCGTAAGCGATGACTTGGTTTCCTGCAAAACAGAGTAGCTTCCATCTTAATGATGTTAGTGGGTGTAATTGCGATAATTCATAATTATTGTATTTCGAAGCTAATTTTCATACAATTGGCGCATATTTATTCTCTTTTTGTTGCAATATCCAGATAAGGCAATATAAATAACTTGTATTTTTACAAGTTATCATCGCATCCTCTCTTTCCTCATCTTCTTCTTTGGACTCCAACTCTTCATCGCAACTTTGTTCATCGTCGGAATCTGATATGCCTTTATCTTCTGAAAACTTCATCGCTTTGACAATATTAAACTCAAGCTTTTTTTTATTGATGCTCATCGTGATCTCTCCTTTGTGCACATCTATTTGAGCATGACCAGTAGACAAGAATGGTAATCCCAATATGATTGGCACATCTTTGTCCGCCTCATAATCTAGAATGATGAAGTCTGCTGGTAGAATGAATTTATCGATTGTGACCAAGACATCCTTCAACTTTCCTTCAGGGTGAACTAGGGACCTGTCTGCAAGCTGGAGAGTCACCGTCGTAGGTGTCAACTGTCCTATATTCAATTTTTTAAAGATTGAAAGGGGCATTAAATTTATGCTTGCCCCAAGATCGCATAACGCTTGACCGATGTAGATCCCTCCTGTTGAGCATGGTATTGTAAAGCTGCCTGGGTCACGCATCTTCAATGGGATTATAGTGTTTGATTTTTGTGTTAATGCCACCGTAGCAAATTTTCCTGTGCTTCTTTTCATTGACACCATATCCTTAAAAAACTTGGCATATTTCGGCATCTGTTTTATCGCTTCTGCAAATGGAATATTGATGTGTAGTTGTTTTAATATTTCTAGGAAGCGATGATATTTACCTTCATCGCTTTGCTTCTTTTTCAGCCTTTAAGGGAATGGAGGTAACTGTACTTTCACTGTTCCATGGCCCGGAGGCTTAGAGGTGGTCGCAACATCAGGTTCCATAATCTCGGGATCTTTTGACTCATTTTGTGTCAACGATTTCTTTGATTCCATCTTATTTGGATCGGTCTTGCTAGGGTCCTTCTTGACTTCCACCGTCGTGTTTCCACTTCACAGGGTGACTGCTTGGTAGTGTTCTTTCCCTGTGTTCCCCGGGTTGTGTGGGAGCTCAGTTGAGCTTGGAAGCGTCCCCTGCGGTCTATTTTTTAGCTCTCCCGCAATCTGTCCTATTTGGATTTCTATATTGCAGATGGAAGTCACCTGGTTCTAGAGAACCATCTCATTCTTTTCAATGTATTATTTTAACAGGTTCTCCAGAGAGGATGATGGCGGTGCTTGAGAGCTGCTGATTTCTTGTTGTTGTTGACCATTAGTTTTTTGGAAAAATCCTAGTGGTCCTTCTTTTTGTGCCATAGGTTGGCAACTTTGTTGTTGGTTATTTTTCCAAGCAAAATTAGGGTGGTTTCTCCACCCGGGGTTGTACGCATTTGAGAAAGGGTTGTTCTTGATAAAGTAGATTGACTGCGGGTTCCGTGGACACTCTTCAACCACATGTGATTCTCCACATGTAGCACAGTTGGTGCTTGTCTGTTCTATTGCGTTGAATTTCTCACTTTGTGCTTCGGGATTGTTGATTGCGATGCCTTGTAACAAATTTATCATCACATTCATCTGATTTTGCAAAGATGCAATGGCACCATTATTTGCGTTACCTTCTCTGGGTTTTACTCGTTGATCACTTTCTTGCCTATCCTCATGGTTTTTCGATATGCGATCAAGAATGTTCTTTGCCTCATCATAAGTCTTATCTAGTAGACGGTCTACTACTTTCGCATTGGCAGCTATCTGCGATGCAGGATTTAGCCCATGATAGAAAATCTCCATCTGGAGGTAGTCTGGTAATCAATTGTGTGGGCAGTCGCGCACTAATCTCTTAAACCTCACCCATGCGTCAATGAGCGATTCATCTTCTTCTTGTTCAAAGTTTGTGATTAACTTCCTTCTTCTGGCATTCTCTATAGGAGGGAAATAGTTCTTCATAAACTTCTCCACAACCTGTTCCCATGAAGTTATCTCTCCTGGTTCGAGAGAGTATGCCCATTTTCTTACTTTATTGCATAACGAAAATGAAAAATAGCGTGAGTCAAACTTCTTCAGCACAGATATTAGGGAACACAAAAGTGTTACAAATTTCAATGAAGCTTCGGAGATGGGTGTGTAGATCTTCACCACACCATCCACCGAACTATCCTACTGTCTAGATCATTTGTAACATTACTGGCTTTATCTCAAACCTCGATCCATCTAGAGCTGGCCTCATGATTCCTAGGGAGAAATCATACAGTTTTGGTGACGCATAGTCCCAGATGGGTCTATTGCAATCATTTTTCAGTAGGATAAGATTTTTCATTATGTTATTTGCATTCGCGGCTCGTTCTTCCGGTTGTTCAGCCATTCTATGAGTTCTTCCTTATTGTCGACGTATGTTTCTCTGTCTTCTACGAAATGTTATTTCGATCTCTGGGTCGTAGTTGGGCTCAGGAGCGTGTCATTTGCTCATGCGACACTTGCTTCTTCCCTTACCGAACGAATGGCAATGCACAGAGGTTGAAAGCTGCAAAGAAAATCAAAGAGGTTTGCTGTTAGCACAATATATACCGTAGTCCCGAGCAACAACACCAAAAAACTTGATGCGTAGATTTTGTGATGTGTTATGGTGTGAGTTTGTGGTGATGTGTGTTATGCGGTGACCATGCATGTTTTCCTAACAAAGCCAAAGTATAAGCCTTCTTAGGTTTCTAGGTAAGTCCAGGGTCGAACATAGGGACTACTAAGTAAATATGCGACAGACTCTTCGATTCTATTGTGGTGGTAAATAAATGAAGTGGATAGTGTTTTAAGTGAGATTTTTCCTATGCGACGGAGTTGAATGCAGAGTGATGAAAGCGTAGATTTACAATGAGTATGCGATGAAGGGGTTGAGAAGGGGTTTAGCTAACATTTCCTAAGATTGTGCAGAAGTTATGCGATCATGCTAGACACAAATAACAGCACGTCATTTCTCAATGCAGAATGCCATAATTCCTATTTCTAGGATGCATGCGATGTGTATGCGAAACAGTCGATAGGACTTAGTTCTATGCCTCAACTCTTGCCTATGTGATGATGAATGATGCACACATAAAACAAAGTGACTGCATACAATCATTCCTATTTCTAGGGCGGTGATGTGTAAATAGCAATAGAACTTATGTCTAAGTTTCTATTTATTGCTTATGCGATTCTAATCCGATTCTCTCAAGGCTAGATTCTAATCTGACTCTCTCAAGCCTAGATTCTATCTTTAGACTACTCCCTCAAGTATGTCCAAATGATGAATGATGCATACATAAGACAAGATGATCGTATAATATGTAAATCTTAAGTCAAGCTAGCTAAGTACTTCTCAACCCATTCAGAAATTTAGCTACGCATGCGTGGTATGGAGAGATTGAACATAGATTGAAATGAGATTTCCGTTTTCTGCAAATAAAGTACTGAATTCAAAATAAAAAATGGATTTGAGAGAAAACAAGCCTAGTAAGCAATGTCTTGCTTCCCATGGTCTTTTAGACTGCTCTTTATCACTTCAACTTTGTTCTAGTTGTGGATTTTTGCTCTCGCAAGTGTTGGCCCTCTGTCCTTTGTATTGCTTTCGGACAGTCTCTCAATTTGTCTGGGAATGATCTCTCGGCTTCCTCGTCTCCTTTTTCTCTCCGTCCTCTATGTATATGTATGAGTATGTGCGTGAACAGACTAACTGACTGCCTCTCTCCCTCTTTTACACTGGTGGCCTTCAGTATTTATAGATTTCAAGGTGAAGCAACCTTTCTTGCTAATGATTTCAATGATGGGTGGCATTAATTCCTCTACTATGTTGTGCCGAAAGTTGATTGTACTTACTACAGTGTGACTTTTAATGGCTTGTCAACTAAATTCGGAATCGACCGTTATCAGCTTTCTGTTCCATCATGATTTATTATGTTGTCGCCTTGATGCCAGGTCTTTATGCGGCCACCTTTTTAAGAAACTTCTCACGATCGCATGACTTGCGATCGCAATCTTCAAGCGTGCTGATGCACTATGCCTTTGGATTGCAATTTCATACACGTCGTCGCATTGTACCTGCACAAAATAGGTAAATCGGCTGCTTTTATGCAATGAGCACTTGCGATCGCAATTCCTTTCAGTGTAGCGCTTTCAAACATGATATTGTCTATTTTACCATCGCATTCTCTCATTGTTTTATTTATTTTTGTGTTGTAATAACTTGTATTTCTACCAGTTATCACTCACCTATGCAAATCTAAGGATAATTCTGAATAAATAAGAGTTCATAGTTAGCTTAGGATTAAGATCGAGTTTCCCAAGTCATCGAAGCGAAATAGTCATTCTTAAACAATAAACAACGTTATAAAGTAAGAGTTACTTATTTTTTCATCCGATCTTATGAAAATTCATTGCATAGTACGCCCCCACTCCTCATGTCAATACATGAACGAATCAGGATCATTTCGTTTGTAGTACATTTACAACAACTTGTAATCAATACAGAGTATGACGTATCTAATAGTGTTACATGAACAAGGCACCTAACCTTATTCATATACTATAGAACATTTTTGCTATTTACTCGAACTTGATTCATTTTTATGTCTCTACTTAAAGTTTAAGTATTCATGAAATACCCATGGATCTTAGTTTATTGGATTTAGACTATATGATTGCAATTTAAAGATTCAATAACAACTTTATTGAAGAAATGTTGAATAACATATTTATTTATAATAGAATGTGTTTAACTTTACAAATTGCGAGTTTTAGGACACAAAACCCAACAGTTCTATCATATAGTCTTGGAATGCTAAATCCATGCACTCTCCACCCCAATTCGATCATAGTGTTTTAATCGTTTTACCTAACAGGTTTTCAACTTTATCCTATACTTCTTGAACTTTTCAAGGGCTTCATAATTATGTTCCATTAGGTATAAGTAACCATACCTCGAACATTCATCTATGAAAGAGCTAAAGTATTCGTACTCTTCTTGAGCTTTTACATTCATTGGACCACAAAGATCTAAATGTATGAGCTCTAAGGGTTCTTTTGGCTCTATAATCTTTTCCACTAAAAGGTCTTTTAGTCATTTTCCTTCAAGACAAGATTCACATAAAGGCAATGAATCATCTTCTAACTCCCTTTGAAATCCATTCTTTGCCAATCTCATGATCCTATCGAGACTCATATGACCTAATCTCAAATGCCAAAAATAAGTATTATGGTTACTTGGAGAAATTCTTTACCTTTTTATCTGAGTATTTCTTGTTTTAAACATCTCATAATTTAAAAGTGCTTTTGCTTCATTTGGTATTAACACATATTAGTTATTTTCTAATTTAGTTGAATAAATAGTCATACCATTTTTCATAGTGAACGCTTCATTGAATGAAAAAGAAATAGAATATGATTGTTCAATTAAACAAGAAATAGATACAAGATTCCTTTGAGTTTTAAAAAATTAAGTATCTATTTCTAAAAAACAACTTAACAGCTTCTACTGCACGAGCTGAAATGACATCTCCCATTCCAATCTTGAGCATCATTTCACCCTCCTCGAGTTGCTAAAAGGAACTAATTCCCTGTATAGAAGAACAAATATAATTAGTGGCTCTCGCATTAAGTATTCAGGTATTATGGTTCTTTTCCACTAAACAAGTTTCTAGAACCAATAAATTATATTTACCTTCTCTCTCTTTCTTCTTCTCGGTGAGATACTTAGCATAATTGCATTTCCAGTGACCATCAATATTTTCGTGGAAGCACTTGCCCTTGTCAACCACTTTGGCCTTGTCTTTGCCTTTGCTAGTAGCGGGAGTCTTTCCCTTCCCTCCTTTCTTTTTCTGGGTCTTCTTAGAACCAGAAGAAGAGGGAACAAACTTAGTTATAGAGGATGAAGCCTTATAGAACTTATTGGAATTGGCAATATTTGCCTCTCCTTTTATCAATCCCTTGTATTTCATAAGAGATTGAGAAATCCGTAACTCATTCAGAAGGGTAGTCAAGGCATACTCTAGTTTACTCATAACCGCATTGTTGTAGAATTAGAGGAAACTCTTTGGAAGAGATTCCAAAATAAAAGACATTTGACTATGCTCGTCAATGATTGTCTTGTTCATTACGACGTCATTGAAGTGAACCATCAGGTCGAGAACCTGTTCTCTTACTAACGAACCTACCTTCATTTGCACATTATAAATGTACTCGAAGGCCTCATGCCGGATATGAGAGGGTGGTTGTCCAAACATATTTTGAGGGACTCCATGATCTGACACGCAGTGATCATGGCCTCATGTTTCTTAGTAAGAACGTTAGACAGCCTAGCCAAAATATAGACTTGTCTTGTCTTAGCCTTTGTCCAACGATCATAAGCAAAAACAAACAATCACAAACCACTAATTAAACTATTGTTTTAGTTTTTGCAATGATACTTCAGAGGTTTAGAGCAATAACCATCAAAGGGTGATCAGTTACCCCTCCCCTAAATTGAGACAATCTCAACTAATTACTAATACTAGAATACTCTTATTCTTATGGTTCTTAACTACCATTTTTCGGTCAAAGATTCATTAACTAGCTTAATTCATTCCATAAGTATGACCCTACCATTTTTGGATCTTGAGGTAAGCTTCAATAGGCTACCAAAAGAAAATACAACCGTTGAATATTAATCTAAGAAACCCTATCCATTATTAAAGCTTGAGTTGTTCCAAACCCTATAATTAGGCTCTTCAAAGGGATAGTTGCTCCAGGATACAGACCATAGGAATCTCATAGTGCAACCTAATGGAGGAGACCATAGGATACATTGACATGTGTCATTCTCTCACTTACTATGTGATAGCTCTAAAAAAAGCTATAATTCCTAGTTTAATTTAGGCTTATTAATGGATTTATATGTTAATTATCCTATTTTGTAGGTATTGAGCACTGAATGAATTTGCCAATTCTTCAATCAGGATTTCATGAACACACCAAAAAGTTTCCCTCATATGAACACACCAAAAAGTTCCCCTCATATTCTCTGTGAATTGAGATAAAAATGGTTTGTGAGAACCAAATGAATATAGGAAGAAAGAAGGAGAATTTTTTTGGAGAGAAAGTATGTTCACAAAATCGTTCTGTGTGAGCCGAAAAACAATCACCTGCATTCATAAAAAAAAAAAATTAGGATTATAATCAAAAGAGAAAGGGTGAAATGTGGAAGTCATCCCACGTTTCTATTAACTCTCTACGTGGGAGTTAATTTTTATTTAATACTAAATAAATTGTTTTAATTAATTAATTTAATAATCAGTTAAATTTTATTTATTTAATGCTTCTGCTTAAATAATATTTAAATGAAACATCTCTCATATAACCTATGGTTTTAATTTAATTAATTTAATCAAATCAAATCGCATTAAAGTAAATAATTATTTAATGAAACATTATTTTAAATGACAAAACTGCTAAAATATTTACAACTAATAGCCAAATATCATAGTTTATCTGTGATAGACCATGATAGATAGTGATAAACTACTATGTCCATCGGTGTCATGATATACACAAATAGTAGTCTATGATTGTCTATTGCTATCTATCACAGATAGATTGTGATATTTTGCTATTATTTTTAAATATTTTGGTTCATTTTTCTATATTTGATAACAACCCCTATTTAATTCACTAATTAAATAACTATGAAATTAAATATTAAATATTTGATTTAACCTACAAATTAATCATACTCGGTTGTATTTCTCTCATAACCTATAATTTTAAGGTAAATCAAATACACATTAGTTTTAATCTATAATTCTAATATGAATCTAATTCACATTAAATTAATATTTGAACTCCTTCAAATATTTAATTCTCCCATAAATTAGTTTTGAATCTTATTCAAAATTTAATTTATATTATAAAGTTTAATATTATATTATTTCCCTAAATGAATTTGAACATTTCAAACTCTATTCAAGACATAGTTACCTCAATTCCCTTTATGAGCTAGGAAGATGACCTCATGACCTACAGATCAAAATCTCCGACGATATCAGATTAATGGGCTAAACTCATTAACCAAATTAATCAATATTCATTAACTACGGAATACACTCCACTAAAGACCCACAGTTGCACTCTTCTCACTTCAAATATATTTTTGTGTCCACGGATATAGACTAATAACGACAAGTTAGTCTTCAACGACATCAGCTAGGTCAAATTACCATTTTACCCCTAGGTTATCTCTACATCCTTAAGTATCAGTGCTCCTCTAATGAAAAAATTGTTTATGGTCCAACCATTAAACAGAAATCCCTCTCAGGCGAGTGAGCGGGTCGGTTCTTTCGTTCAAGTCCTGAAGACACCACTTAACGAAACATTCATCTACCTACCCTAAAGTCGAGAATGAGTGAAATCCATCTCGTAATATCATACTCTCAACTCCCCTTTCGGACTTGTTCCCAAAATGGTAGGCTTATTGAGTCAGCAAGTGGGCCACTCTCACCCATACAAATCAAAGGATAATCCCTCGTGATTAGAAGTCGGGACCACGTCAGGGATCACTCATCTACTTACCTTAAAGTTGGGAATGAGTGAAATTCATCTTGCATTTTTATAGTCTCGGCTTCCCTCTAGGTCTTGTCCCAAAATGGTAGGCTTATTGAGTCGACAAACGGGCCACGTTCGCCCATACAAATTAAAGGACAATACCTCGTGAACAGAAGTTCATAATACACTCAGAATTAAGACTAAGTTGTCCATATCATCCTGTTGAAATAGAAACCTAACTAGTCAACAGTCTTACATCTAGTGGTTACTATTTCGCAGTACGATCTTATGGAAACTCATTGCATAGGATACCTCCACTCGCATGTCACCTACACAAACGCATTGGATCATTGTATTTGTATCAAATATAAAGTGAGGCGTATCCATAGTATCACCAAAATAAGGTATCCGGTCTTATTCTTATACTATAGACCCTTTAGGCTGTATCTTGAACATTGATCCCTGTATCTCTTCACATACAATTAAAAACTCATAAGACAGCCTAGGATGATAGTTTATTGGATTTAGGGTTATAAAGACAACGCATACAACACAATCAATAACACTTATTGAAATAACATCGATAACTCTTTATTGATTACATTCAATTATTACATTTACTATGTACGAGTTTTAGGGAATAAAACCCAACACGTTGAGGAATGTTCATGATTTCGGAGAGGAGTACATGAAGAATGGTTTTTCCCTTTTCTCTATATATATTTAGATAGCGTGCTTTATGTTTATGTTTATCCTTATTCCGTTATTTCTGTGTTTTGAGTTTCTTTCCAAAATGAATTCACTGACATAAAGGCGATCACGTGCTTCTACTGAAGATTCGAATCCTTCAAAACATGCATTCGATTCATTTGTGCACAATGACTTATGCAATCTAACCAAACTCAATAACGCTACAGGTAGTTGAATCGTTGGGTTAAATCAAGCAAGCGTCCTATCATCAATTAAAGCTTAATCCCCAATTGAACTATATGCTTTAGGTCCTATTAGGTTTGAAAGCATCCATATACGACTAAAACAAGTGCATTACATTCTAAAGCTTCATTATGTGACTAATCAATTAGATAGCCTAATTAACTAATTAATTTATCTTTGAATCTAGGTTAAGCATACACTCAAGGTTCATAGTGAAACTACATTCCTAATTCAAGCAAGACCAACAATTAAGGAAGTGTGCAAGCCTAAATCGATTAGCATAGAAATACGTCCATGAAGAGAGAGTCAATCCAATATAAACAAGATTCGAAGAAAACATAAAACTAAATGCATAGTTCATTCATCAATAGGTCTCACAAAATTACTAGGTTCTTGCTCCCAAAACAAGAGAAATCCTTACCTAAACAACTCATGGAAAAGATGAAGAGCAGGAGCATCCATCCTTTGATTATAACCCAAAAGAAATTAAAAACCTAAGCTCAAAGATGTTAAAAATACAAGGGGGAGGAAGAATTTTGGGAGGGACTTTGACCTCTATTGCAATCCCACATCCTAAAATCCCTAAAAAAATGACAGGGCCGCGACGCTATTACCCCTTGTCGAAGCACAAGGAAGGGATGTAGTGGCAGTCAACACGCATGTCCTGTCCATCAATATTCAGAGTGTCGTGACGCTCTCACCTTGAAGAGCCTACTGGAACTTCGCATCAAGCGTGACGTCGAGCATAGGGCCATTACGCCAACCTCCTTAGGGGAAAACTGGTCTTTTCACATCCTTTGAAGTTCGAGTGCTCGATATCACTCCCAATAGCTCCAAAATAATTTTGAACGACTTGTAAAACTTCGGAATGCATGAATTGCTCAAGTTCCTACAAAAATAGATAATTAACCACATTAAACCTAACAAGCAAGTGAGACTAGAGGCATAAAATTAGTTCTTTTCGAGAGCTAACATCCATTTTCACGAATATCGATTAATTGTTTTGTTTTTGTTTGGAAAATAGGTCTGAGTTATTATTATTATTTTTCTTTATTTCCATTTTGATAATTAAGGAACATGTGGCTTATATATCTTCTTGTTACAACTTTATGGTTTCTATTACAATTCAAAATATCTAAGATAAATGAGAGAGAATCATGCTTGACAAACATCTCAATAAATGTGTAATGTTATGTGTTGGAATCGATTTTTAAATTCCGTGTTTGCTCAAACTGGGAAGTTCTACCATTCCTTTCTTCTTAAAATTTTGGTGCGCCCTACATATTGTTTACCCAAGTCCTTTGACAACTCTGGTCAGTGTAATTTTATGAAAATTTCATGATGTTCTTTTCAATATGTTAACTCTTTTGTTTGAAAAGATTGGGGTTACTCTAAATTCTAGAACCAACCTTCTATATCAATGAATGTTACTCGATAAGTAAAGAATTTTCCTTTCTTATATAACACAATAAATTGAGGCAGTTTCTTCTTTCTTGAATAAGTAGATTCTTTGATCATATTGAATTAAGAATCTATTGTTCGATGTCGTGTGCTTCCATGCATATTTGTAATTTGGTTTATATGGAAAGTAGACATAGCTATGTAGTATTTTTCATTATTTTTACCTACTATATTTGGTAATGACTTATATCACATTGATTGTCAAACTATAAATTGTGAGAATACTAATTTACCTCTTCTTTATTATTGTTAATGTTTTTGTTTTTGTTTTTGTTTCCTTAAATAGAATTTGTTCTTACGAATGTAAGTTTTTCTGGTTGTGAATATACGAAAAACTATGATTATTGCTTGAAATTACCTTCACTTTTACTTTATTTTATTTTATTTTTGTTTAATTAAATTTAATGAATAGTTAATTTTTAAATTGTTTGAAAGATAATTGTGTTTTAAATTTTTTGCAACAGGTTAACACATTATATTGGACGTTATGTTATTAATTATTTTAGTAACATTTTATAGAACGTCAGTAAATTAATTCTAAAAAAATAACTTGAAATTTATAGTGGCACAAAATATACCAATGACAAAATAATGCTTACAATGACCAAGAATCTACTTTCAACAACAAACTTACATGATGATGCTAAGAATACATTCTTAGAGACAAACTTAGAATGTTGTTGTATCAAACAAATAGCGACATAGAGTGAGTTGTTAAAAATGAACTTTTAGTAATGCGTCAACGACACTAAATATTACATTTTAGCAAAGCATGGTTAAAATGTCAAATATTACATTTTAGCGGAGCATGGTTAAAATGTCATTGAAACATATTATTAAGTGATTGTTGTGACGTATACATCGACGATTGTTGCTAATAATTTTAACAGCATTTTATTGATTTGAATAACAGATTTTATATGTCACTGAAAGTAATTTTTCTTTTAATATAATTTAAGGACAAAAAAATATTTTAATTTTCTCATGTATAAGCCGAAACTCATAAAAGCAAAAAATGTAACAACAATATCGAATAATATTTGATGTTCTATCGCTTCTTAATATAACTCTATTGGAATTGTTAAGTGTTGTGCCCCAATCCATTTGGGCTATGCGACTTCCCTTAATTCACTCCTAGAATAAATGGGTTTTGGGTCTCACCTAATTAAATAACTCTCCTCGTTAGTTAGTTTCTAGTATCACTTAGTCTTTATGGTCCAACTAATTAGTACATTGTGATAATTAAAATAGTAATTTTTGAAAAAGAGAATCAAGTATAGTTGATTTTCATAGAAGTATATTAATGTTTGGTTTCAAGCATTTAAAAATGATTTTGAATTATTATGTTTAGTTTTAAAAGTGATTTTAGAATTATAAAAAAAAATGACATTTTCTATTTGAGAAATTATTTAAAAAGGGCAAAAGGTTATTATTAAATACAATGGTAAATTCAGTATTTTAATAAAGGAATAAAATTAGAGCAATTCTTGTCGATCTTTTCATCAAGGATCACCTCTCAACTAATTGTTGAAAAAAGAATTTTAAACAATTTTTAGATTTTTCTAAAATCAATTAATCATACCAAAATTAC
Organism: Benincasa hispida; assembly: GCF_009727055.1. Taxonomy (NCBI): domain Eukaryota; kingdom Viridiplantae; phylum Streptophyta; class Magnoliopsida; order Cucurbitales; family Cucurbitaceae; genus Benincasa; species Benincasa hispida. The sequence continues at coordinate 26,993,055 of NC_052359.1, forward strand.
TCCCAAATATATCCGTAGATAATTATCAGATTCACTTAGAGATGGGTGTAGTAGTTGAACAAAAAGTATAATTCCAAAATTCAAAGGAAAAGGCTAGAAAAAAGAGAGAGAAATTGGATCAAAAGTAAGATAAATAGAAAATTAGAGGAGGATTTCAAAAAATAGAAAAATAAGGGAAGCTAGTACAAAATAAAAATAAAAAATTAATCTTGTTTGATAGAAGTTGATAGAAGTCTATCAATGCAGGATAGAACTCAACAGAAAACTGAAGAGTAACGGTAGCAAGTGATTGAGTCTTTCTGTGACGGAAACTGATAGACGCTGATAGAAGTCTATCAATATTTGTTCTTTTTTTATTATTATTATCTATATAAATAGTTTGACATTTTTCGGGTACGAGAAAAGTTCCCATGAGAGAATATTGAAAAAAAAATGTAGGTGGAGAAGAATAGGATGGAAGAAGGATGAAAAACCCGTGAGAGAAGTAAGAAGTTTGTGTTGTGTACACACAAAAGCTTTCATTAATTTATAAGGTAAACACACACTTTGTTTGTGGTCTTTGCGTATGGCCGCCTCTGCCCATCACGGGAATCCGCACACCTCTCTCACGTGTTTCTCTTATCTCTCTATTTCTCCAATTTGTATCTTCCAAATGCCACAAACACCCTGTTGTTTTAAGCAACAGTTATGCCATTACCCTTTTTCTTTCCTATCATTCTCTCATACAAATTATTACATACTACGTGGAGATTATTAAAGTTTAATTACACTAATTGTTTTGATTAGTGCCAAATACAACTTCATTCCAAAGTTTTAATCAACTTTTTTGGTTTCATAGTGATCTCACTTCTCCCTCTTCCTTCAAATCAACGATGTTTAAGGGACGGGATGCGGGAGGGAGGCGGCTTTTCTTGTCTCTGCGAAATTATCCGTTTTATTTTGCGAAATCTTTTGTACCAATAAAAAAGTGGAATTACATTTGTAGCAAAACCAATTGGGAAAATTACATATGTAGTTAGGGTTCTTCGACTTGCCAAATATCGCAAAATTTTCCAATCTCAAAAACTTTTGTGCATTTTTTTCAGTTTAATTGATTGGTTCTTTTTCTACTTCCTGATCTCTAGGCTGATTTCTTCATTTAGTTCAATTTTTTATTTAATGGATTTCTTAACTTCTGTAACGTACCATCACACCATTGCATTTCACTTAGATTCCAATTTCTTAAACATTAACAATTAGCTTCCAATTTCTTATGATTTATATGAACTACTTACTGAATATTCAATTCGAGATTCTGTGATGGTGATTTATCTAGTAACAATCCTATAGTATACTACATTATTTGCGGTGCTACCTTTTGGATTTAAATTCTATATATGTACTCCTTTATTTATAGTTTGAGTACGTAAATTAAGTGTTTGGGATTAGGATAGGAGATTTTGTGTTATTGTTCGCGAAGTTGTTAGAAATTAGAATGATTTATTATAGTACGAAATTAGAATGAGATAGTTATATATCAGTTGCATATCTAATATATCTTATATTTTGTATATTAATCCACAAATATATAATTTTGGTGTTTTTTGTTTGCGGTAATGTGAATTCTCATTAATTTAATTTTTATACTTTTGTTGTATTATGTAGTATGGTTAAGCTTCTAATAGTTGTGTTTCATAGTGATCAATGAAATGATTGACACTCTTATGTGAATTACAAAAGCATAGTTGTAGGTATATCAAAAGTTCATTAACAGGTCAATTTTTTTACTCTATCAATGGTATATCATAATTGTAGAGTACATCGATAATCCATCCGGCATCAATTAGCAAACATATTAAAATTTTTAATACAACCATTAGGGTATCAAATATCAATAAGCAAACATATTAAATTATTTAATACAATTATTAGGGAATCAGATATCAATAACCAAACATATTGTAGAGCAAAAATATCATTTGATCAGGGAGATTGTGCATGGCAGTGATGTGATAGTCACGAAGATCGCATCGGAGCACAATGTTGTTGATCCATTTACAAAGGCTCTCACAACTAAAGTGTTCGAGGGTCACCTGGAGAGTTTGGGTCTGCAGGATATGTGGCATCTTGTCTAGGGCAAGTGGGAGATGATATTGGGGTATAATGTATGCCCTGGTTTATTGTATATTGTACTTGTATTTTATCATATATTGTATATTAGTCTCCCAAAGCATTAGGACAAGTGGGAGATTGTTGGGATTGGTTTCCTAATTCTCCCGGAGTCTCGTAGTTTCTAATATGTACACATTATTATGAATAAAATAAGAGTTATTTTATTTGCATTTACTCATATCCAATAAACAAAGCTCCATGATTATTGTATGTAAACTTAAGCATGTATATGAGATATACAAGTGGATCATGCCTTAAAGTGATAACCTAAAAAGGTATGTAGTATAATGATTAAGGAGGGATACCTGATCCTGGTGACACTACGGATACGACCCGCTTTGTAGACGTTTGCAAGTATTGTGAACTACTGCAGATGGTAGATCCTAGCCATTCATGTGGAGACATGCGAGCTGGGCTGTCCTATACAAAAAGTTTGTATAAGACCGGACCACAAGATGACTAGTCTCTTTATATAATGCCATTAATACTTGAGACTTACATCTCACCTAAATGACCACAGGTGACATGACCTAAATCCTGAGTGTTTTGGAAACTTCTGCCTTTGAGGGCGGTCTTTTGATTAGTATGGGTGAGAGTGGCCAGATTGTCAACTCAACATGCCTACCTTTTTGGGGACTTGTCTGATTTAGGAGCTGGGAACTCAGTTACACGAGATGAAATTCACTCCTTCCCCGAAGCAGGGATAAGTAGATAGATTACTCCCTTAAGGGATGATTCTGGGTATTAAACATAGTGGCCACATCTTTTTGGAAGAGAGGACTTACGGAGTTAGATATAACTATAGGGGCATAACAGTTATTGGCCCAACTGTACTTACGAGCGATGTATGAAGGGTTATTGCACTGTTGATTGGTTGATATGGACACATAATATATCTCTAGTAAGGAGAGTTCAGGTGTCGGTCTTTAGTAAAGTGTCTGGCAGTTAACGGATTGTGGATCCCGTGACTAAAGAGTTTAGTCAGTTATTCACGTACCGTTGAAGCTTCAAGCTACAGGTCCATACGATCCCCTTGGTAGCTCAATGGATTCAAGTTGAAAATCAGTTTTTGATGTTGATTTGAGATGTTCAGATTAACAAGAGAAAATTCGATTATATATGATATGATCGGTGTGATGTATGTGATACATCAAGTGGAGGATTAATGTAAATAAGATTTACATTAAGTACCATGAAATAGAAAAAGAACTATGGTTTATATATTTCATGAGATGAAATATTAAAACTATAGGTTATAAATATAGTATGGTAAGTTTGTTATCATATATATTTATAGTAATATTATTTATTGGGCAATATATCTTTTTCTTTAATAACCAATTGAGTGGGAGGTTATTGGTGGTTTCATGGTAACTGTGAGATAAAAGGAAAAATGTTTTCCTAAATTTAGTAGAAGATTTGAGAAAGTTACTATTCTCGGATTCACTCACAGAAATACCAAGGTAAACGATCGTGGAGTGACACTATATGATAGTTCACTCAGTTGGACAATAGCTAAACGATCGCGGAGCTTTTGTTAAACGATTGGACATTCGTCTATATGATAGATTGTTGTCATCTCCCACTTGCTCAATCATTTACACGATTGTTCTTCCTCCAGTCTCTTTCTCAAACAATGTCCACATAGATCCCACACTTCTGGATTCTCACATCAGGAATACCAAAGTAGCCATTGTGATGGTGTCATACTCAACTCGACTGAGGTCGAGGTTTCTGGAGGCCGTTCATTGAGTTCGCAGTGTTCGTGTTGTAGTTGTTGTTTGATCGTGATGTGTTCCAGCGTTCGTGTGTTGTTGTCTTGAAGGCTAAACGAACGTTCATGATCGAGGGAGTTTGAAGATGAGTCTTCTTAGGTATGCATATTTTATCCCTTGATCTTATTGTAAAGCATGTTGTAATTTCGTATTGTGCATGACCTGTAAGTTTCCATTTCTTGATTGTAATTGTGTATGTTCAAATACGAATGGAATTTGGAACGATCATTCCACTGCTCATGGAAATCCTCATGTCCGATCTCCTTCAAGTGTTTAGTAGATATCAGCCCAAACTAGAATTTAATCATTGGACAGTAGTCAAAGCCATTCTCAAGTAGCTTAGGAGAATGAGAAACTATATGCTTGTGTATGGTACTAAAGATTTGATCCTTACGGGATACACTGACTCTGATTTTCAAACCGATAAGAATTCTAAGAAATCCACATCAGGATCAGTGTTCACTCTGAATGGAGGAGCTATAGTATGAAAAAGCATCAAGTAAGGATACATTGCATATTACACAATGAAGGCAAATTATGTAGTTGTTTGTAAAGCTGTTAAGGAAACTATGTAGCTTAGAAATTTTTTGATAGATTCGGAAGTTGTTCCAAACATGACTTTCGCCACACCCTTGATTGTGATTGTTCGGGTTGATGCCTAAAATCTCATAGGTTCCTATAGTTTGTAATTATTATGTACAAATATTTTATTTCTGTAATAAAATATGTGATGTTTTATTTCAAAATTAGTTGCATTAACCACAAACCAATAAACTAACATCTATGGTTATCTTTGTAGCTTAAACATGTATGTAGAGACATATAGGTGGATCATGTTTGAGTGATAACCTAAATGGTTTGTAGTAGATGGATAAGGTTGGTACCTTATCCTTGTGACACTATGAGTATGGCCTGCTTTGTAAATATTATTGTTGTAAAGTGCTACAAATGATTTGATCCTGATCATTCATACGTAGACATGTAAGGGGAGATATTCTATAAAAAGGAGTTTGTATAAGACCGAACCACGAAATGTTTAGTCTTATTATATAACGTCGTTCATAATAGAGACTTACATTTCACTAGGATGACCATAGGTAAAATGACCTGAATCCTGAGTGAGTTGTGAACTCCCACCCATAAAGGCAGTCCTTTGATTTGTATAGGTGAGAGTGGCTAGATCACCGACTCAAGAAGCATACCATTTTGGGGATTGGTCTAATTGGAGAGCTGGGAACACAGCTACACAAGAAGCAATTCACTCCTTCCACAATGTCGGGGTAAGTAGATAAATTGTTCCCTTAAGGGTTGATTCCGGAGCTTGAACAATGTGGCGCCATACCCTCTCTTGGCCCGAGAGGGGTTTTGGTCATAGTTGGACTATGATTTGTTGTTCATTAAAGGGATCAGTGGTACTCAAGGAGTTAGATGTAACTACAAGGGCAAAACGGTAATTTTAGCCCAGTTGTACTTACAAGAATTTGTGAATGGTCATCATACTGTTGATTGGTGATATCTAATGGATAAAGAAATATATCTGTAGTGCGAAAAGTGCAGCTGTCGGTCTTTAGTGGAGTGCTCGACAATTAATGGATGGTGGATAATGTAATTAAAGAGTTTAGTTAATTATTCACGTACCGTTGGAGCTTCCAGCTACAGGTCTATGAGGTCCCCTCTGTATCTCAATGGGAATTAATGAGAATCAATTTTTGGATTATTTGAATTGTTCAAATTAATTGAAGGAATTAATTATATGTGATATAATTAATTTAATCTAAATATAAATGATATAATTACTATAATGTATTTGATACATTATAATATAAAGTTTATTTAAGAGGAAATAAATATTTGAATATGATTCAAATATTAATTATATTAATTTGATTCATATAATTAAATTTAATATAAATAATGTCATTGTTGAGATAATAGAAATTATAGGTTATATTGTATTATACACTATAGAATTTATAGGTTATATGTTATATTTTATATAACATAAAGTTTAATATATATACATATATATATACATATATATATATATGAATCAAATATATATACATACACACATACACACACACACATATATATATTATCTTATAAGGTAGTTATCATATAAATATATATTAAATTAGTTTATGAAAATAAATAAAGTTAATTTATTTTTAAAAATCATTTTGTGACATAATTGATTTTGGGAATTTTGAATCCTAGTCTCTAACTACTTCTCTCAAAATCTCTCTTCTTTTCTCTACTACTTCTTCTTCCTCTGCCAAGTCTTAGAGACCACACATCCAATTATTAGGATCCTAGAGAATAATAAGGTTTCACCTACGATGGTGTCCCTTGATCATTTACGAGACGCAGAAGGAATCGTGAAAAATTTGGAAATGTACAAAGGTAAGGTTTTTAGCTTGTCCCTCTTTTCTTCTCTTTAATGCATGCTAATCTTGATTGTTTATCCATTATGTTATTATTTTTATACTATATTTTGATTAGTAAAACTGAAAACAAAATTGCAAGGTGATCACACACTTTGGGATTGATCCCTTCATAACAAATCTTGAGACTCTACTACCCCTAATCAATTCAGATCTCAGAATAGTTAGAAGATAGCTGACAAGTTAGGTAATTTCGTTTCTCAAAAAGAAAAATACTTCAAATGCAGAGTGTGTGGTGGTTATGGTCACATCCAGGCTGAATGTCCCAATTTTTTGGAGAAACACAGTAAAGGATATACTTTAGCTCTGTCTGATGGTGAATCTGAAGACAACAGTGACTCAGGGAAAGATATCAAAGCAGTTGTTAATAACATCTCTTTTAACACCTCATCATGTGAGAATATTGAGTACGATGTATTTACTAAAAATGTTCACAATGTCGTGAATCAAGGGCCTGCAAATCCTTCTTATCATGCACTTTTTCTCAAATGGCAAGACGATAAAAAAGTCCTTGATGTTCAAAAATCGATAATTGAGACGTTGATTGCTAAAAATCACAGACTTATGTCTACTATTGTTGATATGAAGTGTAAACTTTCTCGAGATAAAGCTGAGAAGGACTCAGTATACAAAAACGTCGGGATGTTGAATATTGGTACTGAGTCTCTGGAGAAAATTTTGACAAAACAAAGATAGCAGGTGATAACTCTAGGCTTGGTTTTTCCAAAGGTGGAAGTCAACATAATAATCAGTCAAATTCTAAAGGGAAGCAAAAGATTGAGTTTGTTAGAGCTAAAGATCCCGAGTCCTATGGTTTTACAGGAAGTTCCTCCAGTAATTCTATATGGAAAGGCGTTCATTCCTTCAGACCAAGATAGATTTGTCACTATCATGGCAAAATGGACCATAAACGTCCTTTTTGCTATCAGTTATTGGAAATTCTTCATGGATCCACTTATCCCATAAGAGCTCCCTACTTCTCTCAGAATTACCATCAAAGACAGTAAAAAATAAAACAAGTTTGGAGAGAGAAAATATTCAGAACAAATGTAATGTTGTTTTAACATCCCTCAAATCTTCTGCTAAAGGGGATTGGCTCTTTAATAGTAGAAACTCTCGACATATGACTGGGAAAAAGAGCTATTTGACTAATCTCAAATCTGTCAACTCAAGAAAGGTCACTTTTGGAGACGGTGCTTGTGGTATGATCATTGAGAAAGAAAAACTTAATTACCTGGGTCTTCCCTCAATGAATGACATAATATTAGTTGATGGGCTTACTGACAATCTTATTAGCATTAGTCAACTATGTGATCAAGGTCTGAACGTGAGTTTTAACAAAGATAAATGTGTTGTCACAGATGATGTCAAAGATTTTTTAATGACAGGTACACATTCTTCTGATAATTATTATATATGGAGTTCTGACAATACTTCACAGGTTTGTCATCCCTCTAAACAAGATGAAGTTAGCTATGGCATAAATGCCTTGGGCATATGAGCATGAAGACTACACAAAAGGCACTTGCCAAAACTTTTCTATCTAGATTACCTGCTTCCACTAGAAGTAATTCTAGAGATTTTCAGTCAGGAAAACAAACTCATGCTTCGCACAAGTAGGTAGGTCACTCCGGTTCAACTCGTATATTGGAACTTCTTCATATGGACCATATAGGTCCCATGCAAACAGAGAGTCTAGAAGTCAAACATATGCTTTCATTATTATTGATGACTTCTCAAAATACACATGGGCTCATTTTATTTGAGAAAAATCAGATACATTTACTACTTTTCAAACACTCTGCCTTCAATTACAATGAGAGAAATATCTGAATATGATATGCATTACGAGTGATAATGGTAGGGAGTTTGAAAACTCTCAATTTATTGAGTTTTGATAGTTAGCTGAAATTCACCATGAATTCTCAGCCCCTCTTACTCCCCACCATAACGGTGTTGTGGAGAGAAAAAAACGAACTCTTCAGGAAATTTCTTGATCGATGCTACATGCAAAACATCTACCATTCCAGTTTTGGGTAGAGGCACTAAACACAACATGCCATATCCTCAACAGAGTTGTTTTACGATCAGGTACTTCGAGCACAATTTATGAAATGTGGATAGGAGGAAAATGACTGTGAAATATTCCACATCTTTCGAAGTACTTGTTACATTCTTGTTGACAGAGAAGCTAAACAGAAATGGGATTCCAAATCAGATGTGTTGCGGTTGATGCCCTAAATCTCGTGGCCTTATAGTTTGTAAATTCTATTTGTACAACCAGATTATTTATTAAAAAAATAAGTGTTATTTTATTTAACATTTAGTTTCATTATCCCAAAACCATTAAACTAAGATCCAAGGTTATCTGATGTAGCTTAAACATGTATGTGGTGACATACAAGTGAATCATGTTTAAGTAATAATGTAAACGGTCTGTAGTAGATGGATAGGGTTGGGTACCTTATCTGTGTAAAACTACAGATACAACCACTTTGTAATTATTCCAATTGTTGTAAAGTATTATAAATTATCTAATTTAGATCATTCATGTGGAGACATATGAGTGGGGGTATTCTATACAAAGGTTTGTATAAAACCGGACCACGAAATGTTGAGCCTCTCTTTATAACATTGTTACTAGAAGAGACTTACATTTCATTAAGATGACCATAGGTGAATTGACCTTAATCCTAAATGAGTTGTAAACTCCTGCCTATAAGGGCGGTCATTTGATCTACATGGGTAATAGTAGCCAGATTAACAGACTCAATATGCCTACCATTTTAGGGAGTCATCTAATTAGGCAGCTGAGAACACAGCTACACAAGAAGAAATTCACTTATTCTCGTTCTTAGGGTAAGTAGATAAATTTCTCCCTTGAGAGGTGATTCTGGGTCTTAAACAATATGGCACCACAATGTTGGGATTGGTGTCCTAATTCTCCCAGAGTGTCGTAGTTTGTAAACAGTTTGTACACATTTTTAATAATAAAATAAATGTTGTCTTATTTGCATTTACTCATATCCAATAAACTAAGATCCTTGGTTATTTCATGTAAACTTAAGCATGTATGTGTGATATACAAATGGATCATGCCTTAAGTAATAACCTAAATGGTCTGTAGTATAAGGATAAAGAAGGGATACCTTATCCAAGTGACACTACGGATACGACCCACTTTGTAGATAGTTACAAGTGTTGTAACGTGCTATAAATGGTCTAATCTTGACCATTCATGTAGAGACATGCGAGTGGAGGTATCCTATACAAAGAGTTTATATAAGACTGGACCATGAGATGATTAGTCTCTTTATATAACGCCATTGATAATTGAGACTTACATTTCACTAAAATGACCATAGGTGACATGACCTTAATCCTGAGTGTTTTGGGAACCCTTGCCTATGGCGGCAGTTCTTTGATTAGTATAGGTGAGAGTGGCCAAATTGCCAACTTAATAAGTCTACCTTTATGGGAATTTGTCTGATTAAGGAGCTGGGAACTCAGTTACACAAGAAAGAATTCACTCCTTTACGAAGCAGGGGTAAGTACATAAATTGTTCCTTTAAGGGCTGATTCCAGGTCTTGAACATAGTGGCCACATCCTCTATTTGGAAGAGAGGACTCAGACATGGTAGGACTATACCTTATTGTTCATTAGAAGAATTAGTGGTACTTAAGAAGTTAGATATAACTATAGGGGCAAAACTGTAAATTAGCCCAACTGTACTTACGAGCGATTTGTGAAGGGTTAACGCACTGTTGGTTGGTTATATGGACAAAGAAATATATTTGTAGTGCAAATAGTGCAGGTGAAAATCTTTAATGAAGTGTTCGGTAGTTAACGGATGGTGAATCTCGTGACTAAAGAGTTTAGTCAATTATTCACATACCGTTGGAGCTTCAAGCTATAGGTCCATAAGGTTCCTTTGGTAGCTCAATAGGTTCAAGTTTAGAATCAGATTTTGGGGTTGATTTGAAGTGTTCAAATTAACAAGAGGAAATTCAATTATATGTGATATAATTGGTGTGATGTACCAGATACATTATTTGGAGGAATTAATATGAATGTGATTTATATTAAGTACCATAAAATAGAAAAAGAACTATGGTTTATTTGTTTCATGTGATGAAATATTAAAACTATAGGTTATAAATATAATATAGTAAGTTGGTTATCATATTTATTTATAATATATTAATTATATAATAATTAATTCTTTTTCTCTAATAACCAATTGAGTAGGAGGTTATTGGAAGTTTTATGGTAACCGTGAGATAAAAGGAAAATGGTTTTCCAAAATTAGTAGTTGCTTCATTCGGAAAGTACTCACGGAAAAAGCCTATCGAGTAAAATTGTTTTACTAAGCGATAGCCGTTGAGAGACTACATGATCAGTTAAGCGATCGCTTAGAGTTGACTATACGATAGTTACTTAGTTGATCGTTGCTACACGATCGAGTAGCAAAGTCTATGCGATAGGCTTGTGTTTACTAAACGATCGAGTACATCATCTATGCAATAGACATGGTTTCATCTCCCACTTTCTCGATCGTTCACTTGATCGCATACCTCCTCTCTTCCTCAAGCCAAGATCATACAAAGCCCACAACTCCTGGATTCTGACACCAAGAATACCAAGGTAACACTTGTGGTGGTCTCCTTACTCTATTTGTGAATTAAGTTGGACTCGATTGGGTTGGAGAAGCATTTAGATTATCGTTGTGTTCTTGTGTTTTCGTAGACGTATAGGACTTTGATCGAGGGATTCTGGAACAACGGTTCTTCAAAGGTACGCATACTCTATCCCTTGATACTCTTGTAGCATGGTGTAATTTCTATTTATGCATGACCTATTAGTTTTCGTTTTAGAATGTAATTGTTTATGTTCAATATGAATGGAATTTGGAACGATCTCTTCCGCTGCTCATAGAAATCCCCTTTTTAGATTTTCTTCACACATGTTCTCCTAGCCCGAGAGGGTTCAATTATAGTTGGACTATGATTAATTGTTCATTAGAGTGATCATTGGTACTTAAGGAGTTATATGTAACTACAGAGGTCAAACTGTAATTTTTATCCAATTGTACTTATGAGCAATTTGTGAAGGGTCAATGCGTTGTTGATTGGTTATATCCAATAGACACAAAAATATATCTACAATGCGAAGAGTATAGTTTTCGGTCTTTAATGAAGTGACCAGCAGTTAATGAATGGGGATTAATTTAATTAAAGAGTTTAATTAATTAATCTCGTATTATTAAAGCTTCAATCTATAGATCCATAAGGTTCCCTTGTTAGCTCAATAAGGATTAATGAGAATCAAATTAATTTTGGATTAATTTGAATTGTTAAAATTAATTAAAGAGAATTAATTGTATGTGATGCAATTAATATAATTATATAATACATTATAATATAAAATTTAAATAAGAGAAATAAATATCTGAATATGATTCAAATATTAACTATATGAATAAGATTCATATGAAAAACTATAGGTTAAAATTAATATGAATATGATTCAAATTAATTAAAACTATAGGTTATATGAGAGATTATAAAATATAGATTTTATTATATGCGATATAATACACTGTAGGTTATATATTATATAGGATATAATATATAGTTTAAATTTAATTATTAATAGTTAACATAACAAAATTTGATTTTGAATTTCAAATTATAACCCACGGGGAGTTATTTTGATTACTAGAGGGAGTTATTCAACAACTCCCTCCGATCTCTCATTGTGCGCAAATAATGATGAACGCAGGCACATGTGCAGCAGAAGGAAAAATGGATCTAAAGTATTCTAATTAGGTTAATTTTAAAGAATAAGCATACAATTAAATTAACTACAAAGGGATAGAAGAAATACAACCTTTATAGACTCAAGTCTTCTCTAAATCAGCTCCAATCTTCTCACGAACGGTTTGTAGACCACACGAGAATCTTTTTCACTATTCTCCAGCATTAGAATGAGATGATGGGATCTAGTGAGTTGCTAATTTGGAGAGGAAAAAGTTAAGGATTTGTGAGAGAAAAAAAGGGTTGAGATTATCAAATAATCTCATAAACTTCTACTTGGCCAAGAGTTTTAAAATTCATAAAACTCTTTCTTTTTAAAGGTCATTTCATGCAAAACATGCAACTTTGAGTTTGTTAAGAATTTAACATTAAAAAAATCTACTAACTCAAAGTGGGATTAATGGGGCAAGTGTCTTCAAATGAAGATAACACTTAGCAATGAAAATTTTGGAACTTCTCACTCACAATTATTGGATCTTTCCAGTAACTTTGTCAAAGGTCAAAGTTTGATTCTCAAAGTATAAAGTCAACAATTTTGAATTTTTGACTTCCAAAGTCAAAAGTCAACATTTTGACTTTCATTGCATTTTTTACCTACTCAACAAATTTGACTTTTATTGCAATTTTGACCAATTCCATTTAATTTCAAAATTCATTCTAATAATTAATTTTAAAATTAAATTAATATTAAATAAGTAATTAAACTATTTAATTGATTTAATTTAATATTAAATCTAACACTAGTTTCAATCAATATGAACCCCCATTCATAATCTTGAAATTTAAATCTATTTAAATATCTTCTATTTTCTCTCTTTTTTTGTTTAATTCACAATTAAACATTAGGTTAAATATATCATATATATTTAATGCTTTGCTCCAAAAACTGAATTCAAATACTTCAAATTCGTTTGTCATAATGTTCTAAGGTTTAGTCCGATATAAACTGGTAGGGGAACCTCATGAACCTACAGATCATGGGCTCCAACAATCCAAGGTTAACCAACTAGACTCTTTGACCTAATTAACCACCATTTGTTAACTACCAGGTTACTTCACTAAAGCCCAGTAGTTGCACTTCTCTCACTGTATATATATTGTACCCACTCGATATAACTATAAGTTAATCCTTGACAGGTTGTTCGTAATAACGGTTGGATCAAAACTTGTTTTATCTCCGAGATTACATATTGTTCTTTAAATCCCACTGATCCTCTATAATGAACAATCGATTTGTGATCCAATCACTAAACTGAGTCCCTCTTGGGCCAATGAGAAGGTGAGACCCCTTGTTCAAGACCTAGAGTCAACACTTAAGGGAAAAAGCTCTCTACTATCCCTAAAAGCGGGTAGGAGTGAATTCCGTCTTGCACCCTATGTCCCCAACTATTTACCCGATCTTACCTTTTAATGGGAGGCTTATTGAGCCGATGTTGTTGAGCCAACCATCACTCATAAAAATTTGAGGATAACCTCGAATAAACAAGAGGTCATAGTTAGCTCAGAATTAAGGTCAAGTTACTTAGGTCATCGCTTTGAAATAGTCAGTCTTAAATAGTAAACAACATTATAAAGTAAGAATGACTTATTTCTTGGTCCGATCTTATGAAAACTCATTGTGTAGGATACCCCCACTCCTCATGTCACTACCATGAACGAATCAGGATCACTTCGTTTATAGCACTTTACAAAAAATTGTAACAACTATAGAGTGGGCTGCATCCGATAGTGTTACCGAAATAAGGCACCCAACCTTATTCACATACCATAGACCGTTTTGGCTATTTACTCAAACTTGATCCATCTTTATGTCACCACATAAAGTTCAAGTATTCATATAATAGTCATGGATCTTTAGTTTATTGGATTTAGTCTTTACAAGTGCAATTTACGTATTCAACAATAGTTTTATTGAATAAACATCAATAACATCTTTATTGATAATAGAATATGTTTAACATTACAAACTGCAAGTTTTAGGACATACAACACAACAAATAAGACAGAGGATTTTTTGAGTAGCAATAGAACGTGTTTTCAATTTCATAGAAAACCTTTCCCATGATCTTCATCCTTTTGCAAAAAATCTCTCTAGAACTCTTTCCATCTCCCTTCACAAAATTAAATAGAAGCCCACAACTCTCTCTAATTCTCACTTTGAGAATAACAAGGTAGTATTGTGGTGGTGTTCGATTTTTAGAATATTTGAGGTTCGCTTGTGTTGCCGAATTTGTGAGAAGCAGAGAAGGTTTTCACGGTTCGTGATCATTCACTAGAGAGGAATTAACGAAGAAAGGTTCTTCATGGGTTAGTATTTGATTTCCCTATTCTTCTCTATAATTTAGTAGAAAAAAATGCTTCTAACTTGTTGTTTATTCTATGTTTCAAGGTGTTCGTACGCTTCCACTGTGGAATTCCAATCCCTTTAGGTTGAAGGAATTTTTCTTGGATATTTCATAAGTAGTCAAGCTACGGTGTCTAAAACAAACGAAGTTGTACTATCATGGAGTCTATTAATGTTGTGATCGATGATGATGCAACCTCTACTAGTTCTACTTCTATGGGAGAAAAAGATTCAAGCACTACTCCATTTGTTAATACTAATATTCCTAACATCTCGTTTGACATGCCTTCATATATGAATTCGAAAATCCATGTGGATGTCAACCAGAATGCTTCTCAGCAGGTGGAATCTAGTAACAAGTAACCGTCCAACAGGGTTTGTAAAAATCATCCCACTAGTAACATAACTGGTGATCTTGAAGAAGCAGTGACAACTAGAAGGAAAGATAAAGTTAATTATCTTGATGTGATCAATAATATTTTCTTTACTTCCCATATTGAACCAATAAATTTCAAATAAGCTTTTGAAGATGAATGTTGGGTCAATGCTATGCAAGAAGAACTTGAGCAATTTGTGAGAAATGATGTCTAGACTCTTGTTCCCAAGCCTATCTATTAATGTAATTGGCACAAAGTGGATTTCAAGAACAAGACTGAAGAGAATGAAAATATTACAATAAATAAAGCCAAATTAGTAGCTGAAGGGTATACTTAAATAGAAGGTATGGATTTTGATGAAAGCTTCACTCTTGTTCCAAGATTTGAAGCTATCAAAATCTTGCTCGGTATTTCTTGTCTTTTGGAATTCAAACTATATAAAATGGATATGAAGAGTGCCTTTCTGAATGGAT
Source organism: Benincasa hispida (assembly GCF_009727055.1). Lineage (NCBI taxonomy): Eukaryota > Viridiplantae > Streptophyta > Magnoliopsida > Cucurbitales > Cucurbitaceae > Benincasa > Benincasa hispida. The sequence goes on from NC_052359.1 coordinate 27,008,436, forward strand.
TTTGAAATGAGGAAGTGTATGTTGCACAACCTAACAAATTTGTGGAACCTTCTCACCTGATCATGTATATACACTCAACAAGGCCCTTTATGGCCTCAAATAGGTTTCTAGAACCTGGTATGAACATTTAACCTAACTTCTAGTCAACAACAGGTACAGTCGATGAGGAGTTGATAAAACCTTTTTTGTAAAAACAATCTCACGAGAATTTTGTGATTGGCCAAATTTATGTTGACAACATTGCTTTCAGAGGGATGTCACAAAAGATGGTCGAGCTCTTTGTGAAATAAATGCAGGAAGAATTCGAGATGAGCATGATAGGAAAACTATCTTATTTTATGAGATTTCAAAGAAAGCAACTGAATGAGGAAATCTATAGTGCAAAGAGTGCAGCTGTTGGTCTTTAATGAAGTGACCGACAGTTAATGAAAGTTGGTTAATTTATTAGAGAGTTTAATAAATTAACCAAGTCGCATTGGAGCTTCAATCAACTGGGATTAATAAGAATCGAATTAATTTTGTATTAATTTGAATAGTTCAAATTAATTGAGAGAATTAATTATATATGATATAATTAATATAATGTATATGGTATATTAATAATATAAAGTTTTTTTTAGATTCAAATATTATATATGATATAATTAATATACTGAATATGATACATTAATAATAATTGGCAGTTAATAAGTATTTGAATTTGATTCAAATATAAATTATATGAATACGATTTATAGAAAACTGTAAGTTAAAATTTAATACGGATGTGATTCATATTAGTTTGTACTTTTATCTTGGATCCATTTAATTTATATACTTTCAAAATATTTGATATGATCGCTACATATACTTTTACCATACGAGAAATTCTTCTAAATAAAAAAATTCCAAAAACATTTATATTCTATAGTAAAAAGTTGAAAAAGTTGTTTGTACTTTAGAACTTTTTGTTATAAAGTGTAAATATTTTTAGATTTTTTTTATATTTAAAAAGGCCCCTTTACATATATATGTTTATTTTAATTTTTATACATTCAAAACATTTATTTTAGTTCCTCTGCATTTCAAAAATACCCTTTCGCGCCTTGATTTCAAAACTGTAACACAAAATTTATATACAATAACTTTTTTTTTTTAAAAAAAAAACTTTTACTTGTAGTTAATAGCAACAATTCGAAATATTTATTGGATATACAGTATTGGGCTAAAAGGTTATGATCGAGAAAATTGACATAATGTGAAATGGACGTTTTAAATTACATAAGTTAAAAATATATAAAAACAAGAGTTGTTTACCAAGGTAGAAAAATGAATCAAAATATTTATAAACCTGTGTCGTAGTCTATCGCAATTTATCACTATCTATCACAAATAGATTGTGATATTTTGTTATTATTTGTAAATATTTTCAGCAGTTTTGTTATTTAAAATAATTTGCCTAAAACCAATGGTTATTTTCAAGTATAAGAAAATGAACCAAAATATTTAAAAATATAGTAAAATTTCATTGTCTATTTGTGATAAATTGTGATAGACCGCAATATACTATGATCTGTATCTATCTATGCCATAATAGATACAGATTTTAGTCTATCGTAGTCTATCGCAGTCTGTCACATATAATTGTCATTTAAAATAATTTCTCAATAATAAACTTGTTTTTTTTTTCTTTTTAGGTCCTAATTTAGTTCCTAATTTAGTCTATCGCAGTCTATCACAATTTTTCACATAAACAATTTTATCATAGACTAATCATATATAAAATAGGTTCTAATAACGCTTGGGTAATTATAATTTAGTTCATTCATTATCAATTCTATCATAGACTAATCAAAAGATGTGCAAGAATATTTGAATTTTAACTTAGCCTGTTAGAATCCTACTCGGTAGTCAAGTTAATTAACAGAAAAGCGAGAATCCTCAACCAATCAATCAATCAACATGCATTAAAATTCAATGCAAAGCTAAGCCAATTAATCGATTTTCATCGTCTAACCAATTAATTGAGCAAGATTTATCTGAGTTAGAAAGTAAATGTTTGCTAATTGGAATCCCAAATTAACACAACAAACTAACATAACTCATGCTTCTAGGTGATGACTACCTAACGTTTACAAATACAGTAAAATTTTATTGTCTATTTGTGATAGACTGTGATAGACCGCGATATAATACGATCTATATCTATCTATGTCATGATAGATAAAGATATTAGTCTATCCCAATCTATTACAGTCTGTCACATATAATTGTCATTTAAAATAATTTTTCAATAATAAACTTATTTTTTTTCTTTTTAGACAACAATTGAAATATGTTTGAAACTTATGATTATAGTTAGACAAACTAAAACCAACAACTAATATATTTAAATAACTTTCTTGTATAATTATATTAAAATTGTCAAACAGAATTGAAACATTAATTTTGTATCTAATACAGAAAATATAACAGGATTTAATATTATCAAAATATATTGAATTTACAAGCAAGATGCGGGGATAGCTCAGTTGGGAGAGCGTCAGACTGAAGATCTGAAGGTCGCGTGTTCGATCCACGCTCACCGCATTTTAAATGTAAGTACCTATATATGAAAGAAATTCATCTACTTTGACTTCTCTTTTGCTACATTTTCCCTCCCACAAAATAGATAAACAAATTTAAGTAATCTAGATATAATAATAAAATAACTTGATAATCTTATTTAAATCAACTAAAATGGGATCTTTAGTTTTCAAATCTATTAGATATATAAATATCTAATATACATCCAACTGAATATTGGAGCAGATATTTGTTTCAAATTCCCAAAAAAAAAAGTAGGAGTTGCTCATATTTAGTTTCAAAATTCCAAAAGAAAAAAGGAGTTGATTTGCAGATTGCGTACAAGGTATGTGAAGTGATGTGGATGAAGGCACCTTGTCTGCTGAGATCGATGGTGAGAAAGCTAAGTTTAATATTTTTTATGATAAAAAATTTCCACCAAAGGGCATGTACAATCTTTGTGGCAGGTTGATGTGTTTGACTATTTTGAGTAGGAGGTTATATGGGACGTCTATGACGATGACGAGGATGATTCAGGAGACTTGATTTCACTTGAGAAGCTTGTCGATTTATTGATGACAGAACTAGTAGGTAAGCCCTATTATTCTAATGATGAATCCTTTGACAATATGCTTCTTTTCGTTTTGCAGACACCTAAAGTAGACTTAAAGAGCTTCCAAAGCTTTTGAATTATGCTTATCTGGGAGAAGCTGAGACGTTACTTGTAAAGAACCTGACTAACGACATTGCTCCATGCCCGCCGATGTGCGAGATTAAGGAGAATTCTGCATCTGAATTTAATGAGATCAAGGTGACAGAGTTTGAGGTCAAAAGGCCTCGTCCTATTCTAGGTTTTGGGATTTCATAAATATTTGAATTTTTTTTCTCCTAGTCCTCATGAGTCTGTTGAGTCTTTTGTTTCTTTGGATTCTCCAGAGTCATTTGAGTTTTCTGATGCTTTTTTTTTTTTTACCTTGTTTACCATATTCCAAAAAACCCAAATTTGACTTGCATAGTTTTCTTCTGATGATGAGATGCCTTTTAGCCTTACCAGACTATATTGATTCATCATAAAAGGGGCTTGAGAAACACGAGAATTTTTATGTACCTTGAAAGGAAACAAGCCATCACGGTCGAGCAACCGACCATAAACATTTGTGCTGCCTAGAGGCAGCCAAGATTTAAATTTATTTGCTTTCTAGGATAATTTCAATTTAGAATTTTTCTCATTTTATTTTTCTCATTTATTGAGCCTAATTCTTTTTGTTATTCTTGTTTGTAGGGTTTTTGGGGAGAAAAAGAGCTGAGCAGAGTGGCCTATATCCTTCCTTCACCTCATGGTTCAAGAAAGTATTATGATCCCTTGTGCATTATTTCTGATCACACTGGGGACAATGTGTATTTTAAAAGTTAGGGTGGGGTGTTTGGATTTTTGGGCCATTTTTTCAAATCTTTTTTTTGGGGCTAAATTTTTTTATTGATGATATTATTTTGGGTCTTTGAGCGTTATGCTCGGAGAATGCTTGCTTGCTTGTTTGTCTTGCTGTTGTGTTCCTTATGATGACTAGTCTATGATGCACTCATAGGAATTGTTTTTTCATGAGAATAGGTATGATGAAAGGGTTCATAATTTTCATGATATTTTTGAAAATTCTGCATCAAATTTTTATTACATCTCCAAGTCCTTTACATATCTATCTTGACCCTGTATGCTTGCTTAGAATTGAATTATGAGACCATAAGTTTGTTGTCACTCTAATAGGCCTTGGTGATAGATATTTGTTGGGGTTGATGCCCTAAACTCTCGTTGGGTCTTATAGTTTGTAAACACCTGTATTGAACCAACGCTTGTGATGTAATAATATGAGATATTTTCTTCACTTTTATCTATGTAACATGAGATGTTTTAATTGCTTTATCACAAACCAATAAACTAAGATCCCTGGTTGTTGCTGTAACTTAAGCATGTATGTAGAGACATATAAGTGGATCATGCCTACCAAAATGATCTGTAGTATATGGATATACGAGGAAAACCTTATCCTAGTGACATTACAGATATGGCCCGCTTTGTAGATAGTTACAAATGTTGTGTCGTGCTACAGATGGTCTGATCCTGATAATTCATGTAGAGACATGCGAGCAGGGGTGCCCTATACAAAGGAGTTTGTATAAGACCGGACCACGAATTGTATAGTCTCGTTATATAACACCGTTCATGACAGAGACTTCACTTCACTAGGATGACCATAGGTAACATGATCTTAATCCTGAGTGAGTTTAGAACTCCTGCCTTTTAGGGTGGTCCTTTGATTTGCATGGCTGCGAGTAGCCAGATTGCCAACTCAAACCTACCACTTTTGGGATTCGTCTAATTTGGAAGCTGGAAACTCAGCTACACATGATGGAATTCGTCTATGGTGAGAAGAATACAGGGGTTGGTCTGTAGTGGAGTACCCGATAGTTAACGGATGGTGGATCTCATGACCAAGGAGTTTAGTCAGCTATTCACGTACCATTGGAGCTTCAAGCTACAGGTCCATAAGGTCCCCTTGGTAGCTCAATGGATTCAAGTTGAGAATCAGTTTTGGGGTTAGTTTGAAGTGTTCAAATTGACAAGAAGAAGTTTGATTATATAAGTTATGATCAATCTGGTTCAATTATATATCATATAGTTGACAAAATGTATGAGATACATTAATTGGATGAAAATGATATAAATATGATTTATATCAAGTAAAGGAGAAAAAGGACTATGGTTTAAATGTTGCATATGATGTGATATTAAAAATATAGGTTATAAATATAATATAATAAGTTAGTTATTATATTAAGTTATAATTAAAACAATTAGGAGATAATTGTTGGTGGTTTTCTCTATAACCATGTGTGAAAGTGGGAGGTTTTATTCAGTTTTCATAACTAAAGGATAAAATGAAAAAAGTTTTCATTTTGGAAGATAATAATTGCATCACTTCATTCGAGTACACGGCCTATCGTTTAGCTCACGAGAGACTACACGACAACTTCAAGTGTTTGTCTAAATGATTATTTACACGAGTTGCTAACTAAACGGTCGTGTTGTTTTACTAAACAATCGCGTGCCTGAGCGAGATTCACTAGACGATCGTGTAAACGATCAAGTAACATTACCTAAACGATCGTGTACCTTTACTAAAAAATCAAGCACAAGTCTATACGATAGGCACTATCCTTCTCCCACTTGCTTGGTCGTATAGTGCGACCGTTGTTTCCTCCTTCTTTCTACCAAATCCAACAGAGCCCACACCTCCTAGATTCTTACTCTGAGAATACCAAGGTCATTGAGTGGTGGTGTTCGAAAGGCTGCTTGGTCGTGAAAAGACTATTCATGTGCTAAGTGACAACGAGAGGCGCTGGTCCAAGACTCCACGAGAGCAAGAGAAAGTTAGAAGAGGAGTTCTTCAAAAGCTATGTCTCTCGTCCCTTTGTATTTATTTATGAAAGCATGTCATAATTTGTTCTGTAATGCATAACTAGTTTGTTTAATTGTGAATGTTTGTAATTCTGTCACAATGAATTTGGAACGATCTTGCTTCAACTCATGGGTTCTCTTTGATAAGAGTTCCTTCAATTGGTATCACAACCAGGTTTTGATATTCCAAATCCATTGTTGTATAGAATAGCATTGACATTCTCAATGGATGAAGCAAGTCTACATTATGTTTAAGTGTTAAATAGGTTTGTGGATGTGAATTAATGGAGTTTCTTGGATGGTTGGTTCTGATTATTCGTTCTTTTACTTTCAAAGTTAATTGTAAGGGCCCTTGTGTTTTTGGGCATATTAACATGCTATCGGGTCTGTAATTCAAAGTGTTTGAGTTAGTGTGACTCGCTCGTGATGAAGCTTCAAGCAAGGAGTTGCATTGTACTTCGAAGATGAAGACCAAGCATTGGTCAGATCGTGTAAACGATGGGGTAAGCAATCGTTGAGTATGGGATACTTGGCAGCAAGGTTAACGCGTGTGCACTAAACGACCATGTAGCTCAGCAAGCTTCATCGCTTAGGCATTTACTTTATGATCATCTAGACAATCATGCTTCACAGCAACGTAATCGTTTAAACGATCATTTAGACTTGTGTGTTTAAATTACCTAGAAAGATGAATTAGATAGATTTGATCCATGAATGCAAATTTGAGGATAGTCTGTTAAAGACTTTAATATAACTTGACTTGAACTTGTTTAATTTCAAAGACAAGAGTTGTTTTTGAGAAAATTAAACTAATTTAGATACAATCAGTAGCCGGACGGTCTAAGTTAATGAACCCCTAGGTAGAACATTCAGTGGGAGGTACTTGGGGTATATGATACTTCATTTAAACCTCTTCACGTTTCTCCCTTTATGTTCACACCATGAGATCTATCCTCGTCCTCGTGGCACCCTTGGAATGTCCCCCTAAAGGATGGTGTTTGGGTAGGTCAATACCAAGGTGAATGGAGAGAATGTTCATAGTAAGTGAGAGCGGGATGTGCGACAACATATCCCATGGTCTTTCTCGTTAGGTTGGATAACGTTTCTGTGCATCGCCTCGAGGCACCCTGGAAGTGTCCCCTTATAGGATTACAGTTTTGCACAACTCTTTATCTGATCTTTTGTACAGGATAAGGTTGCTTTAGTCTCTTGTCCTAATCTACTTTTTCCCTATGGTGGGTGTATTAGGGAGCGACTCTATGACCGAAAATGAGGGGTTACACTTACGCAAAATTGTTAAAGGTTAATAGTTTTGGACCAAAAAATGGTGACTGTTAGGGTCAGTTACAAGAGTTGTTTCTACCTAATGGTTGAGAATGTCTCATTCTAGTGAAGAGGCATCTGATCACCTCATCGATGACGTTTGTCTTGCCTCGCTGGGGCATCATTGCGAAATAGATATCTTTTCACTTAGGATATATGGAAACTATTTTGCTGAAACTAAAATTGGTGTTAAAAGTGGTATTGCATAGACTCATTAAGTTTTTTTGTTTTTCAGCAAAGTTAGAATGGCTAGAGCAACATTAGCTCTTTTAAGTGCTGGCAAATTGACTAGCGAGAACTACACTAGTTGGAAACACACGATCACAACAATTTTAATCATCAATGACTAAAGGTTCGTCCTTACAGAGAAGTGACCTTCTATTCCACCTCAGAACGTCACTCGAAACATTCGGCAGGCTTATGAGTGTTGGACACGGGCGAACAAGAAGGCTCAAGCTTATATCTTGGCTAGTCTTAACGAAGTTTTGGCTAAGAAGCATGAGCCTATGATCTCAACACGTGAGATCATGGAGTCTCTACAGGGAATGTTTCGATAATCGTCTGGATAGCTCAAGCGTAAAGCTCACAAATGCATTTTACAGTCCAAAATGGAGGAAGGCATCTCTATTTGTGAACAAGTGTTGAGCATGATGGTCAACTTCAATGTGGCGGAGATGGGTCATGCATCAATGAGGGCAACTAGGTTAGCATAATTCTGCACTCGTTGCCAGATAACTTCCTGCACTTTGTCAATAATGCGATATTGAACAAAGTTGACTATACCTTTATAACTCTCCTCAACGAGTTGCAGACATTCCAAACCTTGCTAAAAAGTAAGGAGAAGAAGGTAGGTGAGGCAAATGGTGCTTTATCTTAAAAGAAGTTCCATAAAGGTTCAACCTCGAGAACAAAGTTTACTCCTTCTACTTCTAACACTTCCAAGTGGAAGAAGAAGAAGGGTGGTAAGGGGAAGGGGAAGGCACCTACTAACCCACAACCTGTCGGCCCAGCGGGGTAGGCAACTAGCACTGATTGACAAAGGGAAGTGTTTCCATTGCAACTAGAATGGGGACTCGAAGCAGAATTGTCCTCATTGAATTAAGGAGAAGAAGAAGGCTAAGGCCAAGGCAAAACAAGGTAAATATGATTTACTAGTTTTGGAAACTTGTTTAGTGAAAAATGATGATTCTGCCTTGATTGACTCCGGGCCACTAATCATGTTTGTTCTACTTTTTAGAGGATTAGATCTCGATGGTAGCTTGAGGTTGGAGAGATGACGATGTGAGTAGGCATCAGGCACGTCGTCTCATCTATGGCAGTGGGAGGGCTCCAGTTGACTTTACATAAGAAATTTATCATTTTTAACGATGTTTATGTAGTTCCCAAGTTAAAGCGGAACTTAAGTGTACGATACAATGTAAATATACTTTTCATTTTGATTTGAATAAAGTGTTTATTGATAAAGATGGTGTTGAGATTTGTTCAACACAACTGGATAACAACTTGTATGTGCTAAGTCTGTTAGTAACAAGTTCCCTCCATAACATAGATATGTTTAAATCTGTCGTAACTCAAAATAAACAACTTAAGGTTTCTCCAAAAGAAAATGTGCAACTTTGGCACCTTCAATTATGACACATCACTTTTACTAATGATTACTCTCGGTATGGGTATGTTTATTTGATGCAATGGAAGTCTGAATCCTTTAAAAGGTTCAGAGAGTTCAAGGCTGAAGTTGAAAACGCATTGGATAGACGGATTAAAACACTTTGATCGGATCAGGGTTGAGAGTTTTTGGATTCAGAGTTCTAGAACTATATGATAGAACATGGAATCGTTTCCCAGCTCTCAGCACCGGGCACACCTCAGCAGAATGGTGTGGCGGAAAGGAGAAACAGAACCTTGCTGGACATGGTTTCGTCATTGATGAGTTACGCTTCCTTACCGGACTTGTTTTGGGGTTTTGTAGTGGAGACTTCAATATATATCCTCAACTGTGTTCCTTACCGGATTTGTTTTGGGGTTGCCCAACACATGTTAGGGTTTGAGCCCTAAAGTCTCGTGTCCAGTAGTTTGTAAACAACTTTGTACGAACACTTATGATGTATAATATATATGATATTTACTTCACCTCTTGACTTTGCACATTTAGATGTTTTTTATTTTACCACAAACCAATAAACTTAATATCCCTAGTTGTCTTTATGTAACTTAAGCGTGTATGTAGTGACATACAAGTGTATCATGTCTTAAGTGACAACCAAAATAGTATGTAGTATATGGATATAGGAGGGAAACATTATCCTGGTAACACTACGGACGCGACCCACTTTATGGAATTATTACAAATGTTGTGACTTGTCACAGATGGTCTGATCCTGATCATTCGTGTAGTGGACATGCGAGCGGGGGCATCCTATACAAAGAGTTTGTATAAGACTTGAACCTCGAAGTGTTATATCTTGTCATATAACTCTGTTCATGACTGAGACTTCACTTTACTAGGATAACCATAGGTAACATGACATCAATCCTGAGTGAGTTGGGAACTCCTGCCATTGAGGACGGTCCTTTGATTTGAATAGTACCTGTCTCTTATACACATCTAGATGTGTATAAGAGACAGACATGACATCAATCCTGAGTGAGTTGGGAACTCCTGCCATTGAGGACGGTCCTTTGATTTGAATGGTACGAGTGGCCAGAGCACCAACTCAAACCTACCATTTTGGGGATTCGTCTGATTTGAGAGCTTGGAACTCAGTTTCACAGGATGAAGTTCACTCTTTCCCCAAATTAGGGGTAAGTAGATAGATTGCTCCCTAAAGGGCTGATCCCGGGGCTTGAACGATGTGGCGCCATGCACCTTCTCATGGCCCAAGAGGTGTTCACACATAGTAGGATTATGTTGTTTTGTTCATTAGAGGGATCGGTGGTACTTAAGGAGGAAGATGTAATTATAGGGGCAAAGCGATAAATTTGCTTATTGTAATTACGAGCATCTGTGAAGGGTGATCGTACTGATGATTGGTTATATCCAATGGACATAGAAATATATCTATAGCAAGAAGAGTTCAACTGTCGGTCTTTAGTAGAATGCCTGGCTGTTAACGGATGGTGGATGTTGTGACTAAAGAGTTGAGAGTCAGTTTTTGGGTCTTTAGTGGAATGCCTGACAGTTATTGTTGGAGCTTCGAGCCATAGGTTCATAAGGTCCACTTGGTAGCTTGGATACAAGTTGAGATTCAGTTCTTGGGTCGGTTATAAATATTCAAATTGACAAGAGGGAGTTCGATTATATATGATATAATTGAACAAGATAATTAAATATGATATAATTAACTTTATGTATGAGACACATTAATTTGGAGGAAATTGGATATAAATATGATGTATATCTAATAGAGGAGAATATTATAATTAATATATGATATTAATTTATATGTTATGAATATGATGAGATCACATTCATTGGCGGTTATAAAGGAAATGTGAATTTTCCAATAATGGATGAGTGTATTAAAAGATCACTTTTAGATGCATAAATAGTTGATGGTGTGTTAAGCATGAGATGCATGGACATTGTGTTAAAGAGAGTGTCATTGCTTAGAAAATCAGTGCCTATACGATAGTGCTTGCACGATCGCTTAAATATATGATATTGCTAAGTGATGTGGTGATTTATCATGCGTTGAAAGGGTTTGTGGATGCGATGATTATGCAAGTTTTCCTAAAAAACTCCAAGTATAAGCCTTCTTAAGGTCCCGGTAATTCTAGGGTCGAACGCAGGGATTACTCAGATAGATATGTGACAGACTCTATCTCTAATCTTATCGCTATTTTAAGTTTAAGAAGTTTGATGGTGATTGACTTTGATTTCTTAAGGTGATCAAATTAAATGCAAAGCGATAGAAGAGTGGTGTTGTAACAAATATGCGATAAAGATTGAGAAGAGGTTTTGCTAACATTTCTTAAGATATTCTACAAGTCATGCGATCATGCTATACACAAATATTAAGCACTACATTTCTCAATGCATATGGACATATTTCCTATGTCTAGGATGTATGCGATGTATAGGGAATGCAGCAGATAGAACTTATTTCTAAGTCTCCTCTACTCTTGCTTATGAGATCTAATCGGACTCTTTCAAGCCTAGGTTCTATGTCTTTAGACTACTCTTTCAAGTACTCAAAGTGATGAATGTAGCATACATGAGACAAGATGATCGCATGAAGTGCATAACTTAAGTCATGCTAGCTAAGTACTTCTCAACCCATTCACAAATTTAGCTACTCGTGTATGGCGTGAAAAGAATGAACATAGATTGAAATGTAATTTCCATTCTTGCAAATAAAATGCTCAAAGTACAAAACAATAGATGATGTAAGTGTTAAACCAGGTAAGCAGTGTCTTGCTTCCTCTGGTGTTTACATGGCTTTTAGCACTCCAATTCTTTTCTAATCTGTAAACTCTTGCTCTCGCAAGGGTTAGGTGTAGGTTGGTGTCTCTCTTCCATGTTTGTTTCAGTAGTCTCTCAACCTCCCGAAATTAATCCACCCCTGGTTTGGTAGCATTGAATGGTATTTATAGACTTCCCCAAAAAAAAAAAAAAAAAAATCAGTTCTTCATCTCACTAATGATTGTGTGGATGGGTAGCATTAATTTCCATACCCTGTCGCACCGTCTGATGGTCATTGGAGGTTCAATGGATTTACAATGGTATGGTCTTCAACGACCGCCAACTGAATTTCTGATTTGACCGCTATCAGCTTCACGTCCCATCACGTTTTATCACATTAGGTCACCACCTTTATGTAAGGTCATCACGCGTTCGTCTTTGAAGTACCATTGGATCGCCAACTCATGAGATCGCGATATCGCCTTATTTCTGCATAGAAATACCAGATTAACTCAGTGTAATTTCTTTCATGCGATGAGAGTTAGAGATCGCGATTTTGCTTTTAGTTTGGTGCGTTCAATTGTAATATTGCCTATTTACTATCGCCTTCTCTCATTGTTTTAATAAATTAAGCTTTAATAACTTGTATTTCTACAAGTTATCACACCCCCAAATTTAAAACAATGCTTGTCCTCAAGCATAAACTAAAGATTTCTCAAATTTTCAATCGCCTTTATCCTGCCTAGACTTCTCATAATGCCTCATTCAAACCGCTGAACCGTTGTCAATATTAATTTCTGTCCTAATCTCTTCTTAAAATATTTCTAAACTTTAGGGACCGCGAGCTTAATCTTCAAAAGAAAAAAATCTTTACTCATTTCCCAGGACATCGCATGATCTATTTTAAATCTTACCAAACCGGGGTGTTCAAGTGGTTTTGGCCTTTGCACGATTTAAATCTTAGCTTTGTGATCTTGCACTGATTCGAGTGCCTAGCCTTCGTTTTGGCTTGCCTCCATGAGTGTTATGTGGACATCCAACTACGAGCGAGGCGCTCTTTTCAGTCAAAACTCGTGCCCATCTTTTTGTTTGGCAGAGAAGTTGCGATCACTTAGTTTCTGCATTGATCACAATTACCACCTTCGTTTTGGCTTGCCCCCACAGTTGTCATGTGGACATCCAACTATGAGCAGGATCTGATCTCAACGTCACACACACACACACACACACACACACACACATATATATATATATTTATATATTTATTTAGATTGAAACTCTAATAACGAATGAGTGTATTAGAAGATCACTTTGAGATGCATAAATAGTTGACGGTGTGTTAAGCATGAAATGCGCGGAATTGTGTTAAAGAGAGATTTCTTAGAAAATTAGTGCCTATATGATAGTGCCTGCACGATCGCTTACATATACGATATTGCTAAGCGATCGCTTATCGATTACACCTTCGCACCCTATTAACTAAACGATCGTTTAACTTTTCCTAAGCAATTGTTTAGCTCTCGATATTTACTAAACAATCCTATAGACGATCACTTAGTTTTTCCTACACGATCGTTTAGATGATCTCTTACTTTTTCCTACACGATCGTATACTTCACCTAAACGATCAAGCATCTTGTCTATGCGATAGACGACCTCATCTCTCACTTGCTTAATTGTTGTGTACCGTCTCTCTTCATCCTTCCCTCTACCAAATTCGAACAAAGCCCACACTTTGGATCCTCACTCTAAGAATACTGAGGGCTCTGAGTGGTGGTGTCATCTCCATTTTCTTCTGTTTGAGTGGTGATTATTCGAGGTAGACGGTTGGGTTTTAAGACTCGCTGTGAAGAAGAAATCTTCATCTGGTATGATGTCTTGATCTCTTTAGCATTATGAATGCATATTAGTTTGTTTGAATTTATATGTGGTAATTCTGTCCCAATGAATTGAAAAGATCCGCTTCCGCTCGTAGGTACTATTGAATAAGAGTTCCTTCATTGAGGCTAATCTGAAGAAATTGAAATCACGTTCGAGGCTGTGCCTCTTTGTAAGCTACCCTAAAGGTACATGAGGGGGTTACTTTTATGATCCTAAGTAAAACAGAATGCTTGTGTCTACGAATGCTACCTTCTTTGAGGAGGATCATATGAGGGAGCACAGTCCACGTAGTAAGATCGTGTTGCGTGAACTTTCCAACGAAACTACTAAAACTTCAACAAGAGTTGTTGAAGGGATTGCTCCGTCAACAAGAGTTGTTGATGGAAGTTCATCTAGTAGGTCAGTTCCACCTCAAGGGTTAATGGAACCTCGACATAGTGGGAGGGTTGTGAACCCATCTGTTTGCTATATGGGTTTCAAGGAAATCTTAGCTATGGTAGCCGATGGCGAGGTTAAGGATTCGTTGTCTTATCAGAAGGCAATGGAGGATGTTGATTGGGATGAATGGGTCACATGGATCTTGACATGGAGTTAATGTACTTCAACTCAATATGGGATCTTGTAGATCAACCTGATGGGTTAAAATCTATAGGTTGCAAATGGATCTATAAGAGTAAATGAGGTGCTGATGGGAAGGTGCAAACCTTCAAGGCTAGATTTGTGGCAAAGGGTTATACCCAGATGGAGAGAACCGACTATGAGGAGACTTTCTCGCCTGTTGCCAGATGAAGTCTATGTGCATCCTCCTGTCCATTGCCTCATATTATGATTATGAGATATGACAAATGGACGTCAAGACTGCCTTTTTGATTGGTAATCCTGAGGAGACCATTTATATGGTGCAGCCCAAAGGATTCATAGCCCAAGGTCAAGAGCAAAAGTTTTGCAAATTGAATCGGTCCATTTATGGGTTGAAACAGGCGTCTCGATCTTTGGACATTCGGTTTGATACAATGATCAAATTGTACGGCTTTGACCAAAACGTTGATGAGCCTTATGTCTACAAGAAAATCATCAACAGTTCAGTAGTTTTCCTAGTGCTGTATGTAGACGATATCCTACTCACGGGGAATGATATAGGTCTACTGACATCAGTTAAAAACTGGCTAGCGACCCAATTCAAAATGAAAGATTTGGGAGAGGCTCAGTTTGTTCTTGGTATTCAGATCTTTCGGGATCAGAAGAATAAAGTGCTAGCGCTGTCTCAGGCATCGTACATTGGCAAGATGTTGCTCAAATAATCGATGTAGAACTCAATAAGGGGCCTACTGCCTTTTAGGCATGGAGTTACATTGTCTAAGAAAATGTGTCCTAAGACACCTCAAGAGGTTGAGGAGATGATACGGGTCCCCTATGCATATGATGTTTGCACTTTTGATGTATGCAATGTTGTGTACTAGACTAGACATCTGCTAAGTTATGGGGATAGTCAGTACATATTAGTCTAATCCAGGACAGGGTCACTGGACCGCAGTCAAGAATATCCTCAAGTATCTTCGAAGAACGAGGGACTACATGCTCGTGTATGAATCTAAGGATTTGATCCTTACTGGATACACGAACTATGGCTTTCAGACTGTTAAGGATTCTAGGAAATCCATTTCAGGCTCAATGTTCACTCTTAACGGAGGACCTGTAGTGTAGTGAAACACTAAGAAGGGGTGCATCACCGACTCCACAATGGAGGCCGAGTANAGAAGGGGTGCATCACCGACTCCACAATGGAGGCCGAGTATGTAGCGGCTTGTGAAGCTGCTAAGGAGACCATTTGACTCAAGAAGTTCATGACTGATCTGGAAGTTGTTCCAGACATGTCTAGGCCCATCACCTTCTATTGTGATAATGGTGGTGTTATGGCGAACTCCAGGTGTGTTGGAGTCATAAGTGCAACAAACATATAGAGCGGAAGTATCATCTCCTCCATGAGATAGTGCTTCGAGGGGACGTGATAGTCATGAAGATCACTTTGGAGCACAATCTTACCGACCCATTTATGAAGGCTCTCTCGGCTATAGTTTTTTTGGGTCACCTTCAGAGCATGGGTCTACGAGACCGCCCGCGACTGGCCTAGAGCAAGTGAGAGATTTTTTTATTGGGCCTTAGTGCCCTAGTTTATTATTTTGTACTTGTTGTTATGTACACCCCACTCGCTTTAGCACAAGTGGGAGATTGTTGGGGTTGATGCCCTAAACTCTCATTGGGTCTTGTAGTTTTTAAACGCGTGTATTGAAAAAACGCTTGTAATGTAATAATATGAGATATTTTCTTCACTGTTATCTATGAAACATGAGATGTTTTCATTGTTTTATCACAAACCAATAAACTAAGATCCCTGGTTGTCGTTGTAAATTAAGCATGTATGTGGAGACATACAAATTGATCATGCCTTAAGTGATAACCAAAATGGTCTGTAGTATATGTATATAGAAGGGAAACCTTATCCAGGTGACACTACGGATGTGGCCCGCTTTGTAGATAGTTACAAGTGTTGTGACGTGCTACCTAGTCTGATCCTGATCATTCATGTGCAGACATGCTAGTGGGGGTGTCCTATACAAAGAAGTTTGTATAAGACTAAACCACGAAGTGTATAGTCTCGTTATATAACGTCGTTCATGATAGAGACTTCACTTCATTGGGATGACCATAGGTAACATGACCTTAATCATGAGTGAGTTGGGAACTCCTGCCTTTGAGGGCGGTTCTTTGATTTGCATGGGTGCGAATGGCCAGATTGCCGACTCAAACCTACCACTTTGGGGATTCGTTTGATTTGGGAGCTGGGAATTCAGCTACACAAGATGGAATTCATTCCTTCATCGAAGCAGGAATAAGTAGATAGATTGCTCTCTTAATGGTTGATTCTGGGGCTTGAATGATGTAGCGCCACACACCTTCTCATGGCTCGAGAGGTGTCCACTCATAGTAGGATGAACTAGACGAAGCTCCATGATTAGGCTGGGCCTACTCATTCTGTCCTCCCCATTTGAAGTTTAAGTGGTCTCTCCACCAAGGATTGTAGGTCTGACTAAATGGGTCCGACCGTCTATTTTGCCTAATATAATTGTAGCCTCCAACGGCATTCACCCTGTCTCTTATACACATCTAGATGTGTATAAGAGACAGGCTCCTTGCAGAGCACTTAGGCAAATGTCAGCTGAATGGTCAGTTCCATGACATACGTGGCAAACAACAGCGGGCTGCCCAATCTCCACTTTTGCCAACCATTTCACAACAGAAACTAAGTCAGATATTTCTTTCTTATGTTCACTTACCTCATTGGCAGACTTTCCACTGACTACAGCTCTAGTTCCAAACTATTGAGAATTTTCTGTCATGGTAGCTATCAAGTTCATTGCCTAGTCGGGGTTTTATTGACTAAGGCTCCTTCTGCAGCTGCATCTATGCTACTTGTGTCAGACTGCATCAGTCTCTCATAAAAGTACTAGATAAAGAGTTGGTCTGAGATATGATGATGGGGGAACTTGACACAGATCTTTTTGAATCGTTCCCAATACTCATGAAGGGTCCCTCCATCAATTTCATGATGTTGTAAATTTCCTTTCTGATGCTAGTAGCTCGGGATGCTGGAAAGAATTTAATCAAGAATTATCTTTATAGTTCTTCCCAGGATGCGATGCTTTCAGGCGGAAGAATATGGAGCCATTCCTTGGCATCTCCCTCAAATGAAAAAGGGAATGCCCTCATATTGATATGATCCTAGGTCACCTCATTGGGTTTCATTCCATTATACGACATAGAATTCCTTCAAATGTTTGTGCGGGTTATCGCCCTACAGACCAGAAAAGGTAGGGGTTGCAAGTGCTGCTAGGCAATGCACAACTGCTGCTGAGTGGAGTCAGGGGTTGCAAGCTCCTTGAAGGTCTTTCCTAGTTCGGCCATTACTGGAAAATTTTTAGGGACATCTCCTTCAAATGTGTCTTCAACACAAATCTCGCTGTCAAGAGCAACCTGCTTTCTTCTTTCTCTGTTGATTCTCCGTTCTTCCTTAGAGATCTCTACAAAATACAATTGTCTAGCACCCTTGGGAGTGTGGGTCATGCACCAAAAGAGAAAATTGATTAGCAAGGATAAACACTAAAAGTTTCAAAAGTTAAGGATTCCGTCGGCTCCCTAGCAACGGCGCCAAATTTGATAGTAGGAATTTTGATGTCGCTCCCAAACCCTTGCTTACAAATAAATTTTATAAATCGCCAAACAAACCCATTATACCAACTAGTAGTAGCAAGTTCGGGATCGAACCACAGAGAGCCAAATATGGATTCCTAAAAAAAGTTGGAACTTGTAGGAAGTAACCGGGGGGGAGGGGGGTTGTGAAAATTGTTTAAAACAAATTTTAAAAATAAAAGAAGTGCAATGTAAGAATTGTGAAAATTATCAATCAAACAAACACATATCTTGGGCAATTGTAATTTAATTCATTCCTCAATAATTCTATCATAGACTTACTCAAAATTTGTGTGAGATTAATTGAACTAAAAACTTAGCCTACATAATTAGAATCCTAACCGGTAGTCCATAAAATCAAGTTAATTAAAAGAAGAGCGAGGATCTTCAACCAATCAACTAACTAATAGGCTTTAAGCTCCAGGGTGAAACTAAGCCAATTAAATTGTTTGCATCATCTAACCGATTAATTGAGTGAAATTTATCTAAGTTAGAAGGTAAATGCTTGTTAATTGGAATCTCAAATTAGCAAAACAAACTGACTTAACTTTTGCTTTTATGTGATGACTACCTAGGCCAATCAAAACAGTCAATTAAACGTGCATAGCTAATTTGTCAGATTATACCATACACGAAAACTAAAAGCTTACTCAAGACAAATTCCATAAAGTCATAATAATACTCACAAAATTACAAAACGAGTCTCAAGAATTAAATTGGAATGAAATTAAACTAACTAACCCAAGCTAAGTTCTTACCCTTTAGCCACATAACATGTCGAAAATCAACATGATTGGAAAAGGGGAAGAACTTATTACAAGAAACTAAAAGAAAAAGCACAAAGATAGAACTAGAAAAAAGCTGCTGGCACCCAAAGTCTGAAAAAGGGATTTTTTTTAGTGTCTTCTATCCTAGGCCTGAGAGGTCTATTTATAGGAATCAAGGCAGCGTCGCTCGATGCTAGACAAAGTGTCACGACGCTGCCCTGCGCGCTTCAGCCATTGTTTCGCTTCAAGTCATTTAGCATCGCGACGCTATGGATGGCGTCGCGATGCTGCCCTGAATTCTTGGAAGTCCGCTTCACGTCGTTAGCGTCGTGACTCTGTGGATGGCACCGCGACACTACCCTACTCTCCCTAGAATGATTTGCTAATGTCTTTTAGCATCATGCAACACTCAAATCGAGCATTGCGATGATCCGACGGGGCTGAGGATGTTGTTTACGTGGCTTCCTTCCTTAATTTGTTCAATTTGGTGCTATCATGAGCATCTTAGCATCTTTTTGACCCGAACACTAGTTTGATCGCTTGTGCACTTGATTTCTATAAAATAATCAATTAAAACACATTAAGTAACTTAAACGCCCCTTAATTAAGCAAGAAAAGATGGAACATTTTCCTGGTGCTATCATCATGTAAAGGTTGTCTTCTGTTAGTCCTCTTGGTTAATCGATATCTGATAGAAACCTAAAAAACCTCAAGGAAACAGAAGAATGGCTTACCAGCTAGCTTTCAAGCATCTAATCAATGATGGGGATGGGGACGTGGTTCTTTCTAGTTACAACATTTAATTTCCTGAAATCTATATACATCCTCCACCTATTCTGAACCCTAACAGAAATTAAACTACCCGAATCATTTTTTACCACAGTAATACCCGTTTTCTTAGGCACTACATGAATAGGACTAACTCACTCACTATCAAGAATAGGATAGATAATACCTGCATCCAAGAGTTTAAAGACCTCCTTCATTACTACCTCCTTCAATACAGGATTCAAACATCGTTTAACTATCGACAAAGCATTGCTCCATCTTCCTAATAAATTTGATGCATGCACACACCAGGGCTAATACCTTTTATGTAGGCTAACATGCATCCAATGGCCAGCTTGTATTTCTGCAATACCTCCACCAACTGCTTCTTTTATTCCTCAATCAGGTTCTTTGAAATTATGACAGGCAAGGTCTTAGTTTCCCCCAGATAGGTGTACTTTAGGTGGTCTGGAAGCTCCTTCAACTCCAATTTAGGTGCATGTAAAACAAAAGAAAGCACCTTGTCAGAAGATTCATCATCAGAATATGGGGGAATTGAAGGAAATCGACACTCAAGATTTTCGTGAGCATTGGAAGCAAGACCATTCCAAATTACAATCATGAATTAACAATACATTTGCAGTTGACTTAAATACAAGTGGTTATACAATTTACAAAGAAATTATAGCATGAAACAATAAATGTATAGAGGGAAAAACTGTACTAACAACGGCAGAAGCGTCTCCACGCTCTGATGCGCGACTCTGATCGAACAACAGCAACCACAAGCGCTCGATCTACACAACCGCAACACTGCACAAACACAGCACGAACACTTTGCGCTCGTCTTCAACAATCTCCTCGATCACGAACTCCTCTGCAACAACGAATGGCCTTCACAGCACCACGAATGGCCTCCAAAAAAACTCGATGGTGTCGAGTTGAGTCTGACACCACCAACAAGGCGACCTTGGTATTCTCAGTGTGAGTATCCAGAGAATGGGCTCTGTTTGGACTTGGTGTGAGGCAGACGAGTGGAGGAAACAACGATCGCGTACACGATTGGGCAAGTGGGAGAAGTTAGAGAACTATCGTATAGGTCAATGCCCAATCGTTTAGATAAAACTATGCCATCATCTATCAAAAGCTATGCGATCGTTTAGCTCTTTCATTTAGCTCGATCGATTCTACACGATCGTTTACCTTGGGCCAGCGATCGTCTAGCAAAGCTATGCGATCGTTTAGTAAACACTGCACGATCATTTAGCTAGCACCTGCACGATCGTTTACCTAGCTCAGTTGTTGTTTAGTAAATCTATATTTACTTGACGACTTCCGTGAGTTTCTTTTCACCGGAGAGAAAACTCAAATTCTTTTCAAACTTTTTTTTTTAAAAAAAGGAAACCGATTTCCTTTTAAACTCACGGTTACCATGATCAATAACCACCCACTACATTTGGTTATTTAAAAGAAAAAGTATTAATTATCTAATAATTAATATTATTATAAATATAAATGATAACCAACTTATCATACTATATTTATAACCTATAGTTTTNATAAATATAAATGATAACCAACTTATCATACTATATTTATAACCTATAGTTTTAATGTTTCATCTCATGAAACATATAAACCATAGTTCTTTTTCTATTCCATGGTACTTAATGTAAATCTCATTTACATCAATCCTTCACTAGATATATCTTATACATCAAACCGATTATATCACTTATAATCAAAATACCTCTTGTCAATTTGAACATTTCAAATCAACACCAAGAACTTGATCCTTCAACATGAATCGAAGCTACTAAGGGGACCTCATGGACCTGTAGATCCGAAGCTCCAACGGTACGTGAATAACTGACTAAACTCTTTAGTCATGGGATCCACCATCCATTAACTACCAGGCACTCCACTAAAGATCGACAGCTGAACTCTTCTCACTACAGATATATTATGTGTCCATCTTAACCAATGAGCAATGCAACAACCCTTCACAGATCACTCGTAAGTACAACTGGGCCAATAACCGTTATGCCCCTGTAATTACGTCTGTCTCCTTAAGTACCACTGATCCCTCTAATGAACATAAATCATAGTCCTACTATGACTAAGTCTTCTCTTCTAAAGAGAAGTTGTGGCCACTATGTTCAAGCCTCGGAATCAGCCCTTAAGGGAGAAATCTCTCTACTTATCCCTACTTCGGGAAAGAAGTGAATTCCATATTGTGGATTGATTTCCCAACTCCTAGATCACACAAGTCCCCAAAAAGGTAGGCATGTTGAGTTGGCAATCTGGCCACTCTTACCCATACTAATCAAAGGACCGCCTTCAAAGGCATGAGTTCACAAAACATTCAGGATTGAGGTCGTGTCGCCTATGGTCGTTTAGGTGAGATGCAAGACTCTAGTATCAACGGCGTTATGTACAGAGTCTAGTCATCTCATGGTCCAGGTCTTATACAAACTCTTTGTATAGGACACCCCCGCTCCACGTCTCCACATGAATGGTTAGGATCAACCATCTATAGTAGTTTACAACACTTGCAAACCTCTACAAAGTGGGCCGTATTTGTAGTGTCACCAGGATCAGGTATCCCACCTTAATCCTTATACTACTGACCGATTTAAGTTATCACTTAAGGCATGATCCATTTGTATATCACATATACATGCTTAAGTTCACATAAGATAACCAAGGAGCTTTGTTTATTAGATATAAGTAAATGCCAGAATTAAATAACACTTATTTTATTCATTTAACAATGTGCATCTTTACAAAACATCGAGACTCCGGGAGAATTAGGACACCAATCCCAACAGGCATATCTACCGACTCAGCCATAGATAAGGTGGCAAGCTCTCCAAGAGGGATCAAATCTCCTAAGTCATCCTCATCGTCGTCATAGACGCCCCGTATAACCTCCTGCTCAAGGGAGTCAAACACATTAATCTGGGGCAAAGAATGTACTTGCCCTATGGTGGAAGTTTTTATAGTATCGGAAATATTAAATTTAACCAACTCACCCTTGAACTCCACAGACAAAGTACCCTCATCCACATTAATCTTAGTTTTGGTCGTCTTCATAAAAGGCCGCCCAAGCAAGATGGATGCAGATGAGATATATGTGAGCTCTTCCATCTTAAGAACATAGAAATCAAAAGGAAAAACAAATTCATTGACCTGAAGTAGGACATCCTCTATGACTCCTAATGCGTGTATAAAAGACCTATCAGCTAATTGAATGACAACTCTAGTCTCAGTTAGGTCATTTAATTTTAATTCTTGATAAATTGAATAAGGCATAACATTTATTGATGCACCCAAATCTAGTAGGATCCTATCAATTTTCTTTTTTTTTACCTATAATGCAAGGGAGAGAAAACATATCTGGATCCTTTTGTTTTTCTGGCAAGTTTTTCAGAAGGATCGTAGACACATATTGACTTACCACCATTCTCTCCTTTTTCCTCGGCTTGCCTCTTCCTCGTGCAGATCTCCGTCAGAAATTTGGCATATTACGGGATTTTCTTGACTACATCGAACAGAGGAATATTTATATCCGCCCTTCTAAACATCTCGAAAAGCTCCTTGTCCTTGTCTACAGCTGGTTCCTTTGGCCTTGCAAGCCTGGAAGGGAAAAGTATTTTAGGCACATTCACATCTAAAAGAGGATAAGTGTGGAAGATACTCCCTGTTTATTTTGTGGTAGCAAGACTGTTGAATTTGAGGAAGAAATTCCAGGACTCTCCAATTCTTGCTCCTTTGATTTAGCAGATGGTTTCAACTCTTTGCCACTCTTCAACGTGAATGCACTTACAATTTCTCTAGGGTTTGATTTTGGTTGAGATGGGAGTTTTCCAGACTGTCTCTCCAATTTACTCATTGAGGTGGCTAGTTGAGAAACTTGGGTCCCCAAAGCATCAATAACACTCTGAAATTTAAAATGATTATAAGCAAGACTTTGAATCATATCTTATAAGGACATACCTGAACCAGACGAAGCTCCATGACTAGGCTGAGCCTACTCCTTCTGTCCTCCCCATTAGAAGTTTCAGTGGTCTCTCCACCCAGGATTGTAAGTCCGATTGAATGGGTCCCGCCTTGTGTTTTGTCCATTGTAATTGTAGCCTCCAATGGCAATTATCTCAGTAATTTCTCATTGCAGAGAACTTGGGCAAACGTCAGCTGAATGGTCAGTCCCATGACATACTTGGCAAACAGTAGTGGGTTGTCTAATCTCCACCTTTGCCAACTGCTTTGCAACAGAAACTAAGTCAGATATTTCTTTCTTAAGTTCACTTACCTCATTGGCAGGTTTGACAGTGATTGCAGCTCTAGTTCAAAATTGTTGAGAATTTGTAGCCATGGTAGCTATTAGATTCATAGCCTCAGTCAGGGTTTTATTGCCTGAGGCTCCTCCTGCTGTTGCATCTATGCTTCTTTTGTCAGTCATCAGTCTCTCATAAAAGTATTGGATGAAGAGTTAGTCTGAGATCTTATGATGGGGAAACTAGGCAAAGGTATCTTAAAATCGTTCCCAATACTCGTAAAGGGTCTCCCCCACACTTTAATTATAATACCTTTGCAATATATATATCTATATCAACCACTAAAACTCAGAGTAAATACAAGGTATGCAGTGCACGTTACCGCTTTTCTTGCATGGATGAGATGATTTAGTGATGATGGTGTAAAACCTAGTAACGATCAAATAATATAATAATATATACCTTCAAGAAAATAAGCTAGACATTAAACCTTGTCATGGTTTCAACCCCACCTAATTACACTGTCATCCTACACAATCACCTCAAACCCCATGCATGCATCCCCCTAATACATATGGTACATATTTTTTTGTACCTCATTGTTTTGTGTTGCTTGTGCGTTGTTACCATGCATCGACGGTGTATTTTGTACATCGATTGTGTTCGTTACTATGCATAGACAGTGTATTTTGCGCATCGATTATTTTTGTTACCAACTTAACATGTATGAACAATGTCTTTGAGATATTGTCAAATTCAACAACTTGTACTTTGTGAGCTGCCTTATTCCTAAAGTCGCTGTCACCACTCAAATCTGACCACCGTCGTGACTGGCCGACTTGCCCGAATTCATCTTACTCTGTTGCAGTTCAGCTCTTTCACCAGCCATATGCCAAGATTTGGTTGCCACCGTCAGACCTGCCTCTATAATTGCCCGAATATATCTATGTTTGTCTCGTTGCTCTCCCATTACTTAATTATATTCTGTCCCATCTAAAATTACGTCTTTACTTAGATGTCACGCTACTCAACACCTATAGCCATCCACAAGGGCCTAGATTAGTTTGTCCGTTGTGGGATTCTTTATCATCCACTCAGCGTGGGTAAAATCAACTATTAAAAAGGCAAAAACTGCTACAGTCAAACTCTCATTTGGATTTTGCGGATGAAAGAAGATAACAAGAGAAATTGGTCCACTTTGACTTCTCTTTTGCTATATTTGCCCTCTCACAAAACAGATAAACAAATTTAAGTAGTCTAGATATAATAATAAAATAACTTGATAATCTTATTTTAATAAATTAAAATGAGATCTATAGTTTTCGAATCTATTAAATATATAAATACATATATACCTCCAACTGAATATTGGAGTTGATATTTATTTCAGATTCCAAAAGAAAAAAAAAAAAAAAAAAGGAGTTGTACATATTGGTTTCAAATTTCCAAAAGAAAAAAAGGAGTTGATTTGCAGATTGCGTACAAGGTATGTGAAGGGTAAAAGTGAAAAATATATATTAATTTATTGCCTCACTTCCTTCACCATTAGCCTTTTTCAGTAAAATATAAAATTAGACATTTTCCAAATCGTACGTTCATTTTTAGCTATTTTTCATTTATAAATATTGGATATTGTAGATTAATTAACAAGGGACAGTTGCAAGATGGCTAAACATAAATTGAAAATTGGATGTGTGTCATCAACTTTTGTCATTTGCAAAAATAGCAAAAATAAAAAAAATAAAAAAATAAAAAAAAATAGCGAAGGCCTAGTCCAAATAAAGTTTAACAAAACTCGAAGACTTTTCTGCAAACATGCCTCATTGCCAAACTAAAATAATTCCTAAATTGTTAATTTCTCTAAATTCTCCTTAAATTTTCTGTCAATTCCTCTTCTTTCGCCTTCAATTCATTGTCAACTTGAAATTTAGTATGCTTGAAATTTTAGTATCGTCTTTGGTAACAACTTGCTAGCCTGTTGATGTACTCAAAATTTAGTATGCTTGTTGATTGAACATAATAGCTTTTGTTTTACTCATACTCTTAATATTTGTACAAATTGATGTTTGATAGTATGTTATCTACTTGAAATCTTAACATGCTTGCTATTGTTGTGTGATAATCTGGTGATGTTATTTGAAATTTTAGTTTGCATGTTGATTGATATCACATAGCCTATTGATGTATTAAAAATTTTAATATATTTGCTATGTACTCATATTTTAATATGCTCTTGATTAGTATCTGGTAGCTTAACTTGTTGATGTACTCAAAATTTAATATGTTTGCTTATTGATTCATATAGTTTGTTGATGAACTCAAGTTATCATCGGGTTTCCTAATTGACATTTGAGAGACCATTGATTGTACTTGAAATTTTAATATAGTTGATAAATGTGGAATACTGATTGAGATTAGATATATTGTAGATATATTCATGTCTAACTTCTAGTATTCATTGGTTGATGTCTGCTACAATCGATCTCATATTTGACATACTATTGATACACTAGTAATATCATGCTTATAAAATTAAACATATATGTTTTACTTCAAAACAAGTTACTAATTGAATGTTGATTATTATTAGATATACTTCTAATACACTTGAAATGTTGAATATTGATGTTAGATAAATTGATGATACACTTATGTCTTACTTGAAGTAGTTACTAATTAATGTCTAATACACTCATGTCTTAGTATGATATATCGTCAATATGCTTGGAATATCATGCTTATAAAATGAAACACACATATTTTACTTCAAAATAAGCCACTAAATGAATGTGGATAGATATATAGCAGATATACTTATTTCTTACTTCAGATATTCTCAGAGGGTGAGAATTCATTAGAGTTTCATGGGCTTTGTACTTAATTTTGGAAAGGGAAGGAAAGTGATTTTTGGAGAGTAATGTTGCAAAGAAATTCTCTAAGGAGAAGAGACTGAGTGTTCTCTGTAAAAAAACGATGAATTTCACTATCAAATCGTAACGTGAAACCAAGATTCACGTTGGTTATCCGAGAGTGGGGAGGAGGGAGTTACAGTAACTCCCTCCCCATTATTTAATTTTAAATTCAAAATGAATTCAAAATTATATATATATTATATGTGTGTATGTACGCTCGCACGCATGTGTATATAAACTATTTATCATATATAACTACCTTATGTTATTGGTCAGCCGGTAGCTTCACCTATGCAAATAAAATTTGTATGCACCAAACTAAGTTCTTATACGAATTAGTAGTACAAATAGCAAGTCTGGGGTCGAACCTCAGAGAGCCGAATATGGATTTCTCAAAGATTGGAACTTGTAGGAAGTAACCAAAAGGGGGGATTTTTATGAGAAATTCTTAAATAAATTGCTAGAGAACAAAAAGTGCGCTACGTAAATGAATGCAAAAATTTATCAATCGAACAAATACTTAGCTTAGGAAATTATAATTTAGTTCATTCCTCATCAATTCCATCAAAGACTAATCAAAAGATGTGCGAGAATATTTGAATTTTAACTTAGCCTACTCGATTAGAATCCTACTCGGTAGTCCATAAAATCATGTTAATTAACAAAAAAGTGAGAATCCTCAACCAATCAATCAATCAACAGGTATTAAAATACAAGGAAAAGCTAAACCAATTAATTGATTTCCATCGTCTAACCAATTAATTGAGCGAGATTTATCTAAGTTAGAAAGTAAATACTTGTTAATTGGAATCCCAAATTAACATAACAAACTAACTTAACTCATGCTACTAGGTGATGACTACCTAACGATTACAAATTAGGGCTAATCAAAGCAATCAATTAAACATGCATAGCTAATTTGTCAGTTTATCCCATATACGAAAATTGAAGAATATGCCAAGATAAAGTTTCTTAAATTCCTAATAAAACTCTCAGAATTACAACACGAGTCTCAAGAATTGAATAAGAACCAAACTAAACTAACCAACCCAAGCTATGTTTTTATGCTTTAGCTCGAATCATGCTTGAATTCAGTACAATTGGCAAAAGGGAAGATTTTTTACAGAATTTTGGTGTAAAAGGGAACTAAAATTAAGCTGGACTGAGTGGCGACGTTCAGAAATTGGTGTACTCGGTGATTCTTCAGTTGGCTGACCCAAATTATTCTTTTATAAAATAGTCGTAGCATTGCAATGCTAGGAAGAACGTTGCAATGCTGCGGCGCATAGTGGACGAGCGTCAGGCAAGCGTTACAGCGTTGGCCTGATGTTGTGTTGCGTGCGTGTTGGGATTGTGCTTCCATCAAACTACCTAGAAACACTCTTGGGGAGCATTGCAACACTACCTATTCTCTCCTAGAGCATTGGAGGGCAGCATTGATGAGCAGTGCGATGGTGGCGTTGGGATATCTCCAGAGCGTTGCAACGCTTGAGGCAACATTGCAACGCTGCCCTGCATTTGAGCATTTTACCTTCTAGCATTCATCTAGCATTGGACTTAGGTTTAATGAGAGTGTTGCAACGCTCGGCGGGGAAGCATTCTTCACTCCTTCATCATTTGATCAATTTAGCTCTTAACTTCTCTTGCAAATATCATTGAAATCAAAGGCCACATCCTTTTGGAGAAGAGTGGTCATCGGCTGCATGACCAAGAAATGAACGAACCTCCCTCACATTTGTGGGGTAAAGGAGCTTAGCAATAACATCAATCTTGGCATGGTCTACCTCTATGTCATGCTGAGATACTACGTGTCCCAATACAATGCCATATGAGGCCATGAAATGAAATTTTTCAAAATTAAATGAAATGAAATTTTCTAGCACCCTAGACAAATTAGATAGACAATCAGCAAATGAGTCTCCGTACAGTATAAAGTCATCCATAAAAACCTCCATGCATTTTTCAATAAACTCAGAAAATATGGACATCATATAGAGCTAAAAGGTGCAAAGAGCATTACATAGTCCAAATGGCATTCTTCTAAAGATGAAGATGCCATAGGCATGTGATAGCAGGAATTTTGGTGTCGCTCCCAAACCCTTGCTATACAAATAAAATTTATAAAATCATTGAACAAACCCTTATACCATCTAGTAGTACAAGTAGCAAGTCTAGGGTCGAACCACGGAGAGCCTAATATGGATTCCTAAAAAAGTTTGAACTTGTAGGAAGCAATTGGGGGGGGGGGGGGGGGTTGGTTGTGAAAATTGTTAAAAACAAATTTTGAAAACAAAAATAAGTGCAATATAACAATTGTGCAAATTATCAATCAAACTAACACTTGGCTTGGGTAATTGTAATTTAATTCATTCCTCAATAATTCTATCATAGACTACTCAAAATTTGTGTGAGATTAATTGAACTAAAAACTTAGCCTACTCAATTAGAATCCTAACAGGTATGCGTGCTTCAGCCATTGTTCCGCTTCAAGTCGTAGCGTCGCGACGCTATGGATGGTGTCATGATGTTGCCATGTAGTCTTAGAAGTCCGCTTTGCGTCGTAGCGTCTTGACTCTATGGATGGCGTCGCAACGCTACCCTGCCTCTCCCTACAATGACTCTATGGATGACATTGTTTCCCTGACTTCCTTCCTCAATTTGTTCAATTTGGTGCTATCTTGGGAATCTTAGCGTCTTTTTGACCTGAACACTTAACTTGATTGCTTGTGCACTTGATTTCTACAAAATAATCAATTAAAACACATGAAGTAACTTAACGACCCTGAATTAAGTAAGAAAAGATAGCACATTTTCGGTTCTATCAAACACCCCCAACTTAATTCTTGATCGTCCTAGATCAAGGTAAAACAAGCAATCATGCATGAGTAATTAGTTTGTTAAACTAGAGTGTTCCCTACTCAAGCCTCAATAGTCAATTAGAATCAAGTTCACAATTAAATAGGTATTAAAAAAGCATTCATTCATTTAATTAACAGTTTGAAAATTCGTTTTAAAAAAATATTTTTAATGCATGTTCAAGCTCAAAGTTATTTATTTTGAACCAGAGTGAGCCAAGAATGGCTTTATGAATCTTCCATTTATTTGCCCCCTACACTGACTTGAACAATACGAAATTAGCTTTCTGAAATTCAAAGTAGTAATCACATAACCTTGGATCGGTAAAAATCTATTCATCCATCATCCTTTTTTTTTTTACAACAAAAAATAAAGAGGGGAAACTTAATTCAAGAAACCGACTTTCGTTTTTGCTTCCCCACACGGGAGTCATGTGAATCATCCAACTACGGGTCAATTTCCCTTCAAAAGTGCCAAAGCTTACTCATTCCCCTAGGATACTTTAGCTCAGAGGGAAACCATGGGTGTCATGGCTGCCCCAGGTTAATCATATCCTTCGAAGGAGGGGTAGACCTCTAAACATGCAAAATTCTCTCTTTTTTTTTTTAATTTTTCTTACCAGGCGACAGTGATATCAATTGACTACATCTCAAATATGCATTACTAATTTGAAACGCAAAAAGACTAATATTGAACTCTTATCAAAGAGAATACATGAACGAAAGCAAAATAATTCAAAATTTATTATGACAGAATTAAAAGAATTCACAATCAAACAAACTAATTATGCATTACCGAAAAAATTACGCCATGCTTTCATAAATAAATACAAAGGGATGAGAAACATACCTTTTGAAGAACTCTTCTTCTAACCTTCTCTCGCTCTTGTTGAGTCTTGGACCAGCACCTCTCATTGTCACTCAGAATCATCTACCCAAATCTCTCGTTGTCGCTTAGCACACGAAGAGTCTTCTCCAGGAACAACCAGCCACTTGGACACCACCACTCAATGACCTTCGTATTCTCGGAGTGAGAATCAAGGAGGTGCGGGTGTACACGATCATTTAGACAAACACTTGAAGCTGTCATGTAGTCTCTCGTGAGCTAAACGATAGGTCCTGTACTCGAATGAAGCGATGCAATTATTATCTTCCAAAATGAAAACATTTTTCATTTTATCCTTTGGTTATGAAAACTGAATAAAACCTCCCACTTTCACGTACGGTTATGGAGAAAACAACCAACAATTATCTCATAATTGTTTCAATGATAAATAAATATAATAACTAACTTAATATATTATATTTATAACCTATAGTTTTAATATCACTTCATATGCATATTTAAACCATAGTCTTTTTCTCCTTTACTTGATATAAATCATATTTATATCATTTTTGTCCAATTAATATATCTCATACATCATGTCAACTATATCATATAAATTGAACTAGTTCAATCATATCATATATAATCAAACTTTCTCTTCTCAATTTGAACACTTCAAATTGACCCAAAAACTGATTCTCAACTTGAATCCATTGAGCTACCATGGGGACCTTATGGACTTATAGCTTGAAGCTCCAATGGTACGTGAATAGTTGACTAAACTTTTTAGTCACGAGATCCACCATCCGTTAACTTGTAGGCACTCCATTATAGACCGACAACTACACTATTCTCACCACAACTATATTTCTGTGTCTATCGGATATAACCAGTCAACAGTATGCTAACCCTTCACAGATGCTCGTAAGTACAGCTAGGCCAATTTACAGTTTTACCCCTGTAGTTACATTTAACTTCTTAAATACCACCGATCCCTCTAATGAACAATACATCATAGTCCTACTATGAGTGGACACCTCTCAGGCCATGAGAAGGTGTGTGGCGCTACATCGTTCAAGCCCCGGAATCAACCATTAAGAGAGCAATCTATCTACTTATTCTTGCTTCGAGGAAGGAATGAATTTCATCTTATGTAGCTGAGTTCCCAGCTCCCAAATCAGACGAATCCCCAAAGATCGTGCAGCACTATCGTTTAGCACGATTCTCTAAGCCAATGAATCCTTCTTTTAACACAATGTCTGCAATTTCGTGTTACACCACCGTCAGCTAATTATGCATCTAAAGTGAATTTCCCCAAAAAAAAATACACTCATCCATTATTAGAGTTTTCAATAAATATATATATTATTTATATATATATATATATATATATAATTATATATGGCTTGAGATCGGATTCTGGTCATAGTTGGATGTACCGATGACAAACCGTGGGAGCAAGCCAAAAATGAAGGTGGTAATCGTGATAATGTTTAGAAATTATGGTAGGTTTGAGTTATTTGGCCATCTGACCCATGAAAATCAAGGACCGCCCTCAATGGCAAGAGTTCCCAACTCACTCAGATTGATCATGTTACCTATGGTCATCCAATGAAGTGGAGTCTCTATCATGAACGGATGTTATATACGAACATTACACTTCGGGTTCATAGTTTATACAAACTCTTAGTATAGACGCCCCCACTAGCATGTACTACACGAATGATCAGGATCAGACCATTTTGACAAGCACGAAATTTGTAACAATTAACAAAGCGGGCCGCATCCGTAGTGTACTAGGATATTGTTTCCTTCCTATATCATATACTACATACTATTTTGGTTGTCACTAAGACATGATCCCTTGTTATCTCACTAATACATGCTTAATTACATAAAGACAACCAGGGAATATTAAGTTTATTGGTTTATGGTAAAATAAAAAAAATCTAAAATGTGCAAAGTCAAAGGTGAAGTAAATATCATATATTATACATCAACAAGGTTTCCTACAAAAGTTGTTTACAAAACTACTGGACACGAAACTTTAGGACTCAAACCCTAACATCAAAGTCACATGTGTTGGGAAACCTCATAACGAGAAAGTTGAACGCAAATTAGCTTTATGCCCTTTCTAAAACTCCAAAGGTTCCTTGAAACAACTCTTGAGATAGAACACATTGAGGATATATACTGCCAGTCTCCACTACAAACCCCAAAACGAGATCTCCAGTAAGAAAGCATAACTCATCAATTGATGAAAACCATTCCAGCAAGGTTCTGTTTCTCCTTTCCACTACACATTCTGCTGGGGTTGTGCCCGACGCTGGAGAGCTTGGAAAGGACGATCCATATTTTATCAATTATAGTTTTAAACGGTGCCTGAATCTAAAAAACTTTCAAACCCCGTCCGAATCGAAGTGTTTTAATCCGTCTATCTAATGCTTTTCAACTTCCAGCCTTGGAACTCTCTGAACCTTTTAAAGGATTCATACTTCCGTTGCATCAAAATAAAACATACCATTACCGAGAGTAATCATTTGAGTTAAAAGTGATGAAATACTTATAGCTCCCCTGGCTCGCACATTCATCGGACCACAAAAGTCAATGCACTAAATATAGAGGCCTCTTTGGCTTGATACATTTTCAGTAAAAGGTCTTTAGTTTTTGCATTTCAAGGAAAGATTCGCAACGGTAAAAGAATTTTCCATCTAACTCGCTTAGAAGTCATTCTTCACCAAACCTCTCAATCCTATTGAGATTGGATGTGTCGTAATTGAATGTGCCAAAGGTTGCACATTTTCTTTTGGAGAAACCTTAAATATTTATTTTTGAGTTACGGAAGTTTTAAACATATCTATGTTATGGAGGGAACTTGTTCACTAACAGACTTAACACATACAAGTTGTTTTTCAGTTTGTTTGAAAACAAATCTCACACCTCTTTATCAATAAACACTTATTCAAATCAAAATGAAGAGTATATTTACATTTATCAGGACTACTTAAATTTCGCTTTAACTTGGGAACTACATAAAACTCGTTAAAAATTGATAAATTTCTTCTGTAAAGTCAACTGGAGCCTCTCACTTCCATAGATAGACGACGCTGCTGATTTACTTACTGTATCGTTATCTCTCCAACCTCAAGCTGTCGTCGGGATCCTAATCCCCATAAAAAGTAGAACAAAAACATGATTAGTGGCCCGGAGTCAATAATCCATGGAAGAATCATCATTCTCCACTAAAACAAGTTCCAAAACTAGTAATTCATATTTAACTTTGTTTGCCTTACCTTAGTCTTCTTCTTCTCTTAATCTACAGAGAGAAATTCTGCTTCCAAGTCCCCATCCTGGTTGCAAGAAATACTCCCCATTTTCAAGGTCAGTGCTAGTTGTCTATCCGCTGGGCTAACAGGTGTGGTTAGCAGGTGCTTCCCTTCCCCTTACCACCCTATCTTTTTTCCACTGGAATGTTAGAAGTAAGAAGGAGTAGACTTCGTTCTGAAGGTTAACCTTTATATGGAACTTCTTTTAAGATAAGACGTTTTTCCTTCACCTACCTTCCTCTCCTTAATTTTTAGCAAGGAATTGGAATGTCTGCAACTTGTTGAGGAAGTTATAAGGTGTAATAGTCAACTTTGTTCATATCCGTATTACTGACAAAGTGCAGGAAGCTATCTGCGGCAACGAGTCCAGAATTATGCTAACACTGGCTGCCCTTCATTGATGCATGACCATCTTCGCCATAATTGAAGTGTGATCCACTCATGTTCAACACATGTTCAAAAACAGAGATCTCTTCCTCCATTTTGGACTTGAAGTTGCATTTGTGAGCTTCATGTTTGAAGCTATCTAGAGATTATCGCAAACATTCCCCGTAGAGACTCACATGATTCATGTGTTGAACCATAGGATCATGCTTCTTGGCAAAAACATTATTAAGACTACCAAATATAAGCTCGAGCCTTCCCTTGTTCGCCCGTGTCCAATGCTCATAAGCTCCCGAATGTTTCGAGTGATGGTCTGGGTGGAATTAGGAGGACACTTCTCGTAAGGGACAACCTCAAGTCATCGGATGATTAAATTGTCTTGAATCGTGTGTTTCCAACTAGCTTAGTTCTCGCCAGTCAAATTTGCCAGCACTTAAAAAGAGCTAATGTGCTCTAGCCATTCTAAACGTTTTTTGCTGAAAAAATAAAATAAAAAACCTAATGAAGTCTATGCTGACCACCTTTTAAACACCATAAATTTTTTTTTAAGTTTCAGAAAATAGTGATTCCATGTATTCCTATAATGAAGACATGCTATTTCGATATGATGCCCAGCGTAGGCAGGACAAACGTCACCGATGAGGTGACCAGATGCCCCTTACACTAGGATGAGACATTCTCAAACATTAGTAAAACAACTCTTGTTAACTGACCCTAAGAGTCACCATTTTTGGTCCTAAAACTTATTAACCTTTAACAATTTCGTAAGTGTACCACCTCATTTTGTGGTCCTAGAGTCCCGCCTAATTGCACACCGTGGGAAAAAAAAGATTAGGACAAGATACTAAGCGACCCTATCCTATTACAAGAGATTTAAGATAAAGAGTCGTGCAAAACGTATCCTATCAAGGGACCACTCCCAGGGTTGCTCGAGGCGATGACAGAAACGTTATCCCAAACTAACGAGAGAGATCATGGGATATGCTTGTCGCATGTTCCCACTCTCATTATATGAACCATTCTCTCACATTTCAACCTTGGTATGACCTACCCAAACACGTTCTTTTAGGGGGACATCCTAGTGTGCCATGAGGATGAGGATAATCTCATGGTGTGACTAAAGGAGCAACTAAGAGGTTTAAATGAAGTATCATATACCCCAAGACCTCCCACTGAATGATTCTACCTGGGGTTCATTAACTTAGGACCGTTCGGCTACTGATTTTATCTAAATTATTTAATTTTCTCAAAAAGTACACTTGTCTTTGAAATTAAAACAAGTTCCAAATGTCAAGTCCCATTAAAGTCTTTAACGAACTATTCTCAAATTTGCGGATGCAGGTGGATCAAACTAGTTAATTCAGATCTTTCTAGGTATTTAACCGAAGTCTAAAATGATCGTTTAAATGACTACGTTGCTGTGACGTGATCGTCTGAACAATCATAAATTAAACGCCTAAGCGATGAAAGCTTGCTGAGTTACACGGTTCGTTTAAGTGCACCGTGTAACCTTGCTGCAAGTCATCCCATATCAACGATTGCTTACCCATCGTTTACACGATCTACCAAATGCTTTGTCTTCTTCTTTTTCAAACCTACAGTACAACTTCTTTTGCCTTGGAAGCTTCATCACAAGCGAGTCACACTAACTCAAAACAACTTTGAATTATAAGACCCGATAGCATGTTAATATGCCCAAAAACACAAGGCCCTTACAATTAACTTTGAATTAAAAGAACTCAATAATCAGAGCAACCACCCAGAAACTCCATTAATCACACTCCTCAAAACCTATTAGAACATTTAAACATAATTGTAGACGTTGCTCATTCCACTGAGAATGTAAATTCTATTCTATACAACAATGGATTTGGAATGATCAAAACCTGGCTCGTGATACTAATTGAAGAAATTTATCAAAGAGAACCATGAGTGAGCAAGAATCTTTCCAAATTCATTGTACGAATACAAGCATTCCACAAATCAAACAAAACTAGATTATGCATTTACAGAACCAAATTATCGACATGCTTTCAATAAATAAATACAAAGGGAGAGAACATACCTTTTGAAACTCTCTTCTAACTTTTTCTTGCTCTCTGTGAGTTTGAACCAGCACCTCTGCTGTCGCTTAGAATCGATCTACCCAAATCTCTCCGTTGTCGCTTAGACACGAAAGTCCTTCTCCGGAACAAGTCAGCCTTCAACACACCACCACTCAAGGACCTTGGTATTCTTAAAATAAGAATCTAGGATGGTGTGGGGCTCTGTTGATTTGGTAGAGGGAAGGATGGAACAAACGATAGCAACTATAGACCAAGCAGTGGGAGATGGATAGTGCCTATCGTATAGACTTGTGCTTGAATCGTTTAGTAGTAAGGTACAGTCTTTAGGTAATGTTCTTGATCATTACACGATCGTCTAGTGAATCTCGCTCAGGACGCATTGTTTAGTAAACAACATGATCGTTTTGTTAGCAACTCAATGTAAAATGGATTTCCTAGAATCCTTATTAGTCTGAAAGCCATAGTTCATGTATCCAGTAAGGATCAAATCCTTCGATTCATACACGAGCATGTAGTCCCTCGTTCTTCGAAGATACTTGAGGATATTCTTGACCGCGGTCCAGTGACCCTATCCTAGATTAGAATAATATGTACTGACTATCCCCACAATGTAGCAGATGTCTGGTCTAGTACACAACATCGCATACATCAAAAGTGCCAATGTCAGATGCATAGGGGACCTGTATCATCTCCTCAACCTCTTGAGGTGTCTTAGGACACATTTTCTTAGACAATGTAACTCCATGCCTAAAAGGAAGTAGGCCCCTTTTGGAGTTCTGCATCGATTACTTGAGCAACATCTTGCCAATGTATGATGCGTGAGACAACGTTAGCACTTTGTTCTTCTGATCCCGAAAGATCTGAATACCAAGAACAAACTACGCCTCTCCCAAATCTTTCATTTGGAATTAGGTCGTTAGCCAGTTTTTAACTGATGCCAGTAGACCTATATTATTCCCTATGACTAGGATATCGTTTACATACAACACTAGGAAAAACTACTGAACTGTTGATGATTTTCTTGTAGACACAAGGCTCATCAATGTTTTGGTCAAAACCGTACAATTTAATAATTGTATCAAACTGAATGTTCAAAGATCGAGACGCCTGTTTCAACCCATAAATGGACCGATTCAATTTGAAAACCTTTTTCTCTTAACCTTGGGCTATGAATCCTTCGGAATGCACCATATAAGTGGTCTCCTCAGGATTACCAATCAGAAAGGCAGTCTTGATATCCATTTGCCATATCTCATAGTCATAATATGAGGCAATGGACAGGAGGATGCACATAGAATTCAACATGGCAACAGGCAAGAAAGTCTCCTCATAGTCGACTCCCTCCATCTGGGTAAAACCCTTTGCCACAAGTCTAGCCTTGAAGGTTTGCACCTTCCCATCAGCACCTCATTTACTCTTATAGATCCATTTGCAAAATATAGATTTTTACCCATCAGGTTGATCTACAAGATCCCATATTGAGTTGAAGTACACCAACTCCATCTCAAGATCCATGTGACCCATTCATCCCAATCAATATCCTCCATTGCTGATAAGACAACGAATCCTCAACCTCGCCATCGGCTACCAAAGCCAAGATTTTAGTGAAACCCATATAGCGAACAGATGGGTTCGCAACCCTCCCACTACATCCAGGTTCCCTTAACCCTTGAGGTAGAACTGACCTACTAGATGAACTTCCATCAACAACTCTTGTTGACGAAGCAATTCTTTCAACAACTCTTGTTGAAGTTTTAGTAGTTTCGTTGGAAAGTTCACGCAACACGATCTTACTACGTGGACTGTGCTCCCTCATATGATCCTCCTCTAGGAAGGTAGAGTTCGTAGACACAAGCATTCTGTTTTACATAGGATCATAAAAGTAACCCCCTCATGTACCTTTGAGGTAGCCTACAAAGAGGCACATAAACATTGTGACAGTTCGAGGTTCCAATTTCTTTAGATTAGCCTCAAGTGAAAGAACTCTTATTCAAGAGTACCTACGAGCGGAAGCGGATCTTTCCAATTCATTGTGACAGAATTACCACATAAACATTCAAACATACTAATATGCATTCAAAATGCTAAAGAGATCAAGAGATCATACCAAATGAAGATTTCTTCTTCACAACGAGTTTAAAACCCAACCGTCTACCTCAAACAATCACCACTCAAACAGAAGAAAACAGAGATGACACCATAACTTAGAGCCCTCAGTATTCTTAGAGTGAGAATCCAAAGTGTGGGCTTTGTTCGAATTTGGTAGAGGGAAGGAGGAAGAGATACTGTACACAACAATTAAGCAAGTGGGAGATGAGGTCGTCTATCGCATAGACAAGATGCTTGATCGTTTAGGTGAAGTATACCATCGTGTAGGAAAAAGTAAGGGATCATCTAAACGATCGTGTAGGAAAAGGTAAGCAATCATGTAAACGATCGTGTAGGAAAGGGTGAGCGATCATCTAAACGATCATGTAGGAAAAACTAAGTGATCATCTATAGGATTGTTTAGTAAATATCGGGAGCTAAACAATCGCTTAGGAAAAGTTAAACGATCGTTTAGTTAATAGTGTGCGAAGGTGTAATCGGTAAGCGATCACTTAGCAATATCGTATATGTAAGCGATCGTGCAGGCACTATCGTTTAGGCACGGATTTCTAAGCAATGACATCTTCTTTAACACAATGTCTGCACATTTCGTGCTTAAACACACCGTCAGCTATTTATGCATCTCAAAGTGATCTTCCCAATACACTCATCCATTATTAGATTTTCAATCTAAATATATATATATATATATATATATATATATATATATATTATATTATATATGACTTTGAGATCGGATTCTGGTCATAGTTGGATGTCGCATGACAACCGTGGGAGCAAGCCAAAAATGAAGGTGGTAATCGTGATAATGTAGAAATATGGTAGGTTTGAGTTAGTGCTTCTGGCCACTCTGGTACCATGAAAAATCAATGGACCGCCCTCAATGGCAAGAGTTCCCAACTCACTTAGGATTGATGTCATGTTACCTATGGTCATCCTAGTGAAGTGATGTCTCAGTCATGAACGGAGTTATATGACAATACATTAACACTTCGAGGTCAGGTCTTATACAAACTCTTTGTATAGGACGCCCCCACTCACATGTCCACTACACGAATGATCAGGATCAGACCATTTGTGACAAGTCACAACATTTGTAACAATTTAACAAAGCGGGCCGCATCCGTAGTGTTACTAGGATATTGTTTCCTTCCTATATCCATATACTACATACTATTTTGGTTGTCACCTAAGACATGATCCACTTGTATCTCACTACATACATGCTTAAGTTACATAAAGACAACCAGGGATATTAAGTTTATTGGTTTATGGTAAAATAAAAAAAATCTAAATGTGCAAAGTCAAGAGGTGAAGTAAATATCATATATATTATACATCACAAGTGTTCCTACAAAGTTGTTTACAAACTACTGGACACGAGACTTTAGGACTCAAACCCTAACATCAAGCACATGTGTTGGGAAACCTCATACGAGAAAGTGACGCAAATTAGCTTTATGCCCTTTCTAAAACTCCAAAGGTGTTCTTGAAACACTCTTGGAAGGAACACAGTTGAGGATATATACTGCAGTCTCCACTACAAAACCCCAAAACGAGTCCAGTAAGAAAGCATAACTCATCAATGATGAAACCATGTCCAGCAAGGTTCTGTTTCTCCTTTCCACTACACCATTCTGCTGGGGTGTGCCCGACGCTGAGAGCTGGAAAACGATTCCATATTTTATCATATAGTTTTAGAACTCTGAATCTAAAAACTTTCAACCCCGATCCGATCGAAGTGTTTTAATCCGTCTATCTAATGCATTTTCAACTTCAGCCTTGAACTCTCTGAACTTTTCAAAGGATTCAGACTTCCAT
The DNA here is from genome assembly GCF_009727055.1 of Benincasa hispida. Taxonomy (NCBI): domain Eukaryota; kingdom Viridiplantae; phylum Streptophyta; class Magnoliopsida; order Cucurbitales; family Cucurbitaceae; genus Benincasa; species Benincasa hispida. Next base: position 27,048,405 of record NC_052359.1, read on the forward strand.
TGCATCAAATAAATATACCCATACTGAGAGTAATCATTAGTAAAAGTGATGAAATACTTATAGCCTCCCCTGGCTCGCACATTCATCGGACCACAAAGGTCTAAATGCACTAAATATAGAGGCTCTTTGGCTTGATAACATTTTTCAGTAAAAGGTCTTTTAGTCATATTGCATTCAAGGAAAGATTCGCACACCGGTAAAGAATTTTCCTCTAACTCGCTTAGAAGTCCATTCTTCACCAAACTCTCAATCCTATTGAGATTGATGTGTCGTAATTGAAGGTGCCAAAGTTGCACATTTTCTTTTGGAGAAACCTTAAGTCATTTATTTTGAGTTACGGAAGTTTTAAACATATCTATGTTATGGAGGGAACTTGTTACTAACAGACTTAACACATACAAGTTGTTTTTCAGTTGTGTTGAAAAAATCTCAACACCATCTTTATCAATAAACACTTTATTCAAATCAAAATGAAGAGTATATTTACATTGTATCAGACACTTAAATTTCGCTTTAACTTGGGAACTACATAAACATCGTTAAAAATGATAAATTTCTTCTGTAAAGTCAACTGGAGTCCTCTCACTTCCATAGATGAGACGACGTGCCTGATTCTTACTCGTATCGTTATCTCTCCAACCTCAAGCTGTCGTCGGGATCTAATCCCCTAAAAAGTAGAACAAACATGATTAGTGGCCCGGAGTCAATAATCCAGGAAGAATCATCATTCTCCACTAAACAAGTTTCCAAAACTAGTAAATCATATTTACTTTGTTTTGCCTTAGCCTTAGTCTTCTTCTTCTCCTTAATCTAACGAGGAGAATTCTGCTTCCAGTCCCCATCCTGGTTGCAATAGAAATACTTTCATTTGTCAATCAGTGCTAGTTGTCTATCCCGCTGGGCTAACAGGTTGTGGGTTAGCAGGTGCCTTCCCCTTCCCCTTACCACCCTTCTTCTTTTTCCACTTGGAAGTGTTAGAAGTAGAAGGAGTAGACTTCGTTCCTGAGGTTGAACCTTTATGGAACTTCTTTTAAGATGAAGCACCGTTTTCCTCACCTACCTTCCTCTCCTTAATTTTTAGCAAGGATTGGAATGTCTGCAACTTGTTGAGGAAAGTTATAAGGGTATAGTCAACTTTGTTCAGTATCGTATTACTGACAAAGTGCAGGAAGCTATCTGGCAACGAGTGCAGAATTATGCTAACCTGGCTGCCCTCATTGATGCATGACCCATCTTCGCCATATTGAAGTGGACCATCATGTTCAACACATGTTCAAAAACAGAGATTCCTTCCTCCATTTTGGACTTGAAGATGCATTTGTGAGCTTCATGTTTGAGCTATCTAGACGATTATCCAAACATTCCCCGCAGAGACTCCATGATCTCATGTGTTGAGACCATAGGATCATGCTTCTTGGCCAAAACATTATTAAGACTAGCCAAGATATAAGCTCGAGCCTTCTTGTTCGCCCGTGTCCAATGCTCATAAGCCTCCCGAATGTTTCGAGTGATGGTCTGAGGTGGAATAGGAGGACACTTCTCCGTAAGGACGAACCTCAAGTCATCGATGATTAAAATTGTTATGATCGTGTGTTTCCAACTAGCTTAGTTCTCGCCAGTCAATTTGCCAGCACTTAAAAGAGCTAATGTTGCTCTAGCCATTCTAACGTTGCTGAAAAAATAAAAATAAAAACCTAATGAGTCTATGCAATACCACTTTTAACACCAATTTTTTTAGTTTCAGCAAAATAGTTTCCATGTATCCTAAGTGAAAAGACATCTATTTCGTAATGATGCCCCAGCGAGGCAGGACAAACGTCACCGATGAGGTGATCAGATGCCTCTTCACTAGGATGAGACATTCTCAAACATTAGGTAGAAACAACTCTTGTAACTGACCCTAAGAGTCACCATTTTTGGTCTAAAACTATTAACCTTTAACAATTTCGCGTAAGTGTAACCCCTCATTTTTGGTCCTAGAGTCCCGCCCTAATGCACCCACCGTAGGGAAAAAAAAGATTAGGACAAGATACTAAAGCGACCTTATCCTATACAAGAGATTAGATAAAGAGTCGTGCAAAACTGTAATCCTATAAGGGGACACTCCCAGGGTGCCTCGAGGCGATGCACAGAAACGTTATCCAACCTAACGAGAGAGATCATGGGATATGCTGTCGCATGTCCCACTCTCACTTACTATGAACATTCTCTCCATTCACCTTGGTATTGACCTACCCAAACACCGTTCTTTAGGGGGACACTCCTAGGGTGCCATGAGGATGAGGATAGATCTCATGGTGTGAACATAAAGGGAGAAACGTGAAGAGGTTTAAATGAAGTATCATATACCCCAAGTACCTCCCACTGAATGTTCTACCTAGGGGTTCATTAACTTAGACCGTTCGGCTACTGATTTTATCTAAATTAGTTTAATTTTCTCAAAAAGTACACTTGTCTTTGAAATTAAACAAGTTCAAGTCAAGTCCCATTAAAGTCTTTAACGAACTATTCTCAAATTTGCATGCGTGGATCAAATCTATCTAATTCATCTTTCTAGGTAATTTAAACACGCAAGTCTAAATGATCGTTTAAATGACTACGTTGCTGTGAAGCGTGATCGTCTAGACAATCATAAATTAAACGCCTAAGCGATGAAGCTTGCTGAGTTACACGGTCGTTTAGTGCACACGTGGTAACCTTGCTGCGAAGTATCCCATACTCAACGATTGCTTACCCCATCGTTTACACGATCTAACCAATGCTTGGTCTTCTTCTTTTTCAAACTACAGTACAACTCTTTGCCTTGAAGCTTCATCACAAGCGAGTCACACTAACTCAAACACTTTGAATTATAGACCCGATAGCATGTTAATATGCCCAAAAACACAAGGGCCCTTACAATTAACTTTGAATGTAAAAGAACTCAATAATCAGAGCCAACCAACCCAGAAACTCCATTAATCCACATCCTCAAACCTATTGAACATTTAAACATAATGTAGACTTGCTTCATCCACTGAGAATGTAAATTCTATTCTATACAACAATGGATTTGGAATATCAAAACCTGGCTCTGATACTAATTGAAGGAACTGTTATCAAAGAGAACCCATGAGTGGAAGCAAGATCGTTCCAAATTCATTGTGACGGAATTACAAGCATTCACAATCAAACAAACTAGTTATGCATTACAGAACAAATTACGACATGCTTTCATAAATAAATACAAAGGGGCGAGAGACATACCTTTTGAATAACTCTTCTTCTAACTTTTTCTTGCTCTCGTGGAGTCTTGAACCAGCACCTCTCGCTGTCGCTTAGAATCGTCTACCCAAATCTCTCGTTGTCGCTTAGCACATGAACAGTCTTCTCCACGAACAAGTAGCCTTTCAAACACCACCACTCAGTGACCTTGGTATTCTTAAAATAAGAATCTAGGAGGTGTGGGCTCTGTTGGATTTGGTAGAGGGAAGGAGGAAACAACGATAGCACTATACGACCAAGCAAGTGGGAGATGGATAGTGCCTATCGTATAGACTTGTGCTTGATCGTTTAGTAAAGGTACACGATCGTTTAGGTAATGTTGCTTGATCATTTACACGATCGTCTAGTGAATCTCGCTCAGGCACGCGATTGTTTAGTAAAACAACATGATCGTTTAGTTAGCAACTCATGTAAATAATCATTTAGACAAACACTTGAAGCCGTCATGTAGTCTCTCGTGAGCTAAACGATAGGCCGTGTACTCGAATGAAGCGATGCAATTATTATCTTCCAAAATGAAAACTTTTTTCATTTTATCCTTTAGTTATGAAAATTGAATAAAACCTCCCACTTTCACACATGGTTATGGAGAAAACCACCAACAATTATCTCCTAATTGTTTTAATTATAACTAAATATAATAACTAACTTATTATATTATATTTATAACCTATATTTTTAATATCACATCATATGCAACATTTAAACCATAGTCTTTTTTCTCCTTTAATTGATATAAATCATATTTATCTCATTTTCATCCAATTAATGTATCTCATACATTATGTCAACTATATTATATATAATTGAACCAGATTAATCATTACATATATAATCAAACTCCTTCTTGTCAATCTGAACACTTCAACCTAACCCCAAAACTGATTCTCAATTTAAATCCATTGAGCTACCAAGGGGACCTTATGGACCTGTAGCTTGAAGTTCCAATGGTACGTGAATAACTGACTAAACACTTTAGTCACGGGATCCACCATCTGTTAACTGTCAGGCACTCCACTAAAGACGACAACTGAACTCTTCTCACTACATATATATTATATGTCCATCTTAACCAATGAACAATGCAACAACCCTTCACCGATCACTCGTAAGTACAGTTGGGTCAATAACCGTTATGCTCCTGTAGTTACATCTGTCTCCTTAAGTACCACTGATCCCTCTAATGAACATAAATCATAGTTCTACTATGGCTAAGTCTTCTCTTCCAAAGAGAAGTTGTGGCCACTATGTTCAAGCTCCGGAATCAGCCCTTAAGGGAGCAATCTCTCTACTTATCCCTGCTTCGAGAAAGGAGTGAATTCCATATTGTGGATTGAGTTCCCAACTCCTAGATCAGACAAGTCCCCAAAAAGGTAGGCATGTTGAGTTGGCAATCTGGCCACTCTCACCCATACTAATCAAAGGACCGCCCTCAAAGATACGAGTTCACAAAACACTCAGGATTGAGGTTGTGTCACCTATGGTCGTTTAAGTGAGATGCAAGTCTCTAGTATCAACGACGTTATGTACAGAGTCTAGTCATCTCGTGGTCTAGGTCTTATACAAACTCTTTGTATAGGACACCCGCGCTCCACGTCTCCATACGTATTGTCAGGATCAACAATCTATAGTAGTTTACAACACTTGCAAATCTCTACAAAGTGTGTCGTATCCGTAGTATCACCATGATCAGGTATCCCACCTTAATCCTTATACTACTGACTGATTTAGGTTATCACTTAAGGCATGATCCATTTGTATATCACATATACATGCTTAAGTTCACATAAGATAACCAAGGAGCTTTGTTTATTAGATATAAGTAAATGTCAGGATTAAATAACACTTATTTTATTCATTTAACAATGTGCATCTTTACAAAACAATGAGACTCTGGGAGAATTAGGACACCAATCCCAACAGGCATATCTACCGACTCAGCATAGACAAGGTGCCAAGCTCTCCAAGAGGGATCAAATCTCCTAGGTCATCCTCATCGTCGTCATAGACATCCCATATAACCTCCTGCTCAAAAGAGTCAAACATGTCAATCTGGAGCAAAGAATGTACATGCCCTATGGTGGAAGTTTTCATAGCATCGAAAATATTAAATTTAACCAACTCACAATCGAACTCCACAGACAAAGTACCCTCATCCACATTAATCTTAGTTTTGGTCGTCTTCATAAAAGGCCACCCAAGCAAGATGGATGCAGATGAGATATATGTGAGCTCTTCCATCTTAAGAACATAGAAATCAAAAGGAAAAACAAATTCATTGACCTGAAGTAGGACATCCTCTATGACTCCTAATGCGTGTATAAAAGACCTATCAGCTAATTGAATGACAACTCTAGTATAACTATTATTGATGCACCCAAATCTAGTATGATCCTATCAATTTTCTTTTTTTTACCTATAATGCAAGGGAGAGAAAACATATCTGGATCCTTTTGTTTTTCTGGCAAGTTTTTCAGAAGGATCACAGACACATATTGACTAACCACCATTCTCTTCTTTTTCCTCGGCTTGCCTCTTCCTCGTGTAGATCTCCGTCAGGAATTTGGCATATTACGGGATTTTCTTGACTACATCGAACAGAGGATAATTTATATCCGCCCTTCTAAACATCTCGAAAAGCTCCTTGTCCTTGTCTACAGCTGGTTCCTTTGGCCTTGCAAGCCTGGAAGGGAAAAGTGTTTTAGGCACATTCACATCTAAAAGAGGATAAGTGTGGAAGATACTCCCTGTTTATTTTGTGGTAGTAAGACGGTTGAATTTAAGGAAGAAATTCTTGGACTCTCTAATTCTCGCTCCTTTTATTTAGCAAATGGTTTCAACTCTTTGCCACTCCTCAACGTGATTGCACTTACAATTTCTCTAGGGTTTAATTTTGGTTGAGATGGGAGTTTGTCAAACTGTCTCTCCAATTTACTCATCGAGGTGGCTAGTTGAGAAACTTGGGTCCCAAAAGCATCAATAGCAGTTTGAAATTTAAAATGATTATAAGCAAGACTTTGAATCATATCTTCTAAGGACATAGCTGAACGTGACGAAGCTCCATGACTAGGCTGAGCCTACTCCTTTTGTCCTCCCCATTAGAAGTTCCGGTGGTTTCTCCACCCAAAATTGTAAGTCTGACTGAATGGGTCCCGCCTTCTATTTTTTCCATTGTAATTGTAGCCTCCAATGGCAATTATCTCAGTAATTTCTCCTTATAGAGAACTTGGGCAAACGTCAGCTGAATGGCCAATTCCATGGCATACTTGGCAAACAGTAGTGGGTTGTCTAATCTCTACCTTTGCCAACTGCTTTGCAACAGAAACTAAGTTAGATATTTCTTTCTTAAGTTCACTTACCTCATTGGCAGGTTTGGCAGTGACTGCAGCTCTAGTTCAAAATTGTTGAGAATTTGCAGCCATGGTAGCTATTAGATTCATAGCCCCAGTAAGGGTTTTATTGACTGAGGCTCCTCCTGCTATTGCATCTATGCTGCTTTTGTCAGTCATCATCAGTCTCTCATAAAAGTATTGGATGAAGAGTTAGTCTGAGATCTTATGATGGGGAAACTAGGCAAAGGTATTTTGAAATTGTCCCCAATACTCGTAAAGGGTCTCCCCATCGAATTGCATGATGCTATAAATTTCCTTTCTGAAACTAGCACCTCGTGATGCTGGAAAGAACTTCTCCATGAACTACCTCTGCAATTCTTCCTAGGACGTGATAGTCCCTGGTTGAAGAATGTAGAACCACTCATTGGCATCTCCTTTCAATGTCAAGGGGAATGCTCTCATATTTATCTGCTCTTAGGTAACCCCATTAGGTCTCATCCCATTGCATACCACATAAAATTCCTTCAAGTGTTTGTGTGGATCCTCGCCCTGTAGACAAGAAAATGCAAGAAGTAAGTGAATTAAGGAAGATTTAAGCTCAAATTTACCTATCGTCTCAGGATAGACAATGCACAAGGGCTATTGAGTGAAGTTAGGTGTTGCAAGCTCCTTGAGGGTCTTTTCTCGTTCAACCATCACTAGAAAATCATCAAGAATATTTTCTTCTCCCGATGTGTCTTCAACACAAATCTCTCTGTCAAGTGTAACTTTTTGTCTCCTTTCTCTCCTGATTCTCCGCTCCTTCTTGGAAATCTATACAAAATACAATTGTCTAGTACCTTTAGGAGTGTGGGCCGTACACCAAAAGAGAAAATTGATTAGCAAGGATAAACACTACATGTTTCAAAAATCAAATAATTTTTTTGCTATTATTTGTGTCTACTATTTATGTGGGTCATGCACATTTGGGAGTGTGGGTCATGCACAATCAACTACTATTTGTGTCTATCTATGTCATAATAGACACAAATAGGAGTCTTTCGCAGTTTGTCCCTGTCTATCATAGATAGATGGTGATATTTTGCTATTATTTATAAATATTATATGCGGTTTTGTTATTTAAAATAATTTCCCTAAAAACAATGGTTCTTTTCAAATATAGGAAAATGAACCAAAACATTTATAAATATAGTAAAATTTCACTGTCTATTTGCGATAAACTGGGATAAACCGCGATATACTACAATCTGCATCTATCTATGTCATGTTGATACAAATATTAGTCTAGCAGTCTATCACATATAAGTTGTGATATTTTGCTATTATTTGTAAATCTTTTTAGCAGTTTTGTCATTTAAAATAATTTTTCAATAATAATTTTTTTTTTCTTTTTAGACAACAATTGAAATTTGTTTGAAACTTACAATTATAGTTAGACAAACTAAATCAACAATTAATATATTTAATTAGTTTTCTTGTATAACTACATTAATATTGTCAAACAGGATTTAAAAATTAATTTTGTATCTAATACAGAAAATATAATAGGATTTAATATTATCCAAATATCTTGTATTAAACAAGTATCATGTGGGGATAGCTCAGTTGTTTTTAAATGCAAGTATGTATATATAAAGTATATATTAAGAAGGCTTTATAATGTTTTTAAACATTTTTAAAGTGTATTTTAAATAATTTTATATCAAAAGGATGTAAATAAAAATTACTTTTTTCAAAATCATTTTTTTACAATCCAGACGGGCCCTAAACACATGAGTTTTCAATTGGGTCAGACAAATATCTAAATTGAAAATATAATTTTGAAAAATGTCTAATCCTACTTTGCATTCAAAAAATGTACAAATGTATTATTAAATTTATTTTTAATTTTGAAACAAACAAATGCACCCTCCCAAAAATCTATTATGTTACAAGTATTTAAATCTAACTATTCAAATTCAAATAGAAAGAAAACAAACCAAATCTCGTAATCCTAACAAAATCACACAAACATTAAAAGAGAAACTAAAAGCTATTAATTTTTTTTGGGACAAAAAAATAGAGATAGAAAGATCAGACTTTATTTTAAAAAATATAGAAATATCTAAAACTAGAATTTATTTAAAAATAGCGATGAGTATGCATGTTAACCTAAAAAGTAAAATAAATATCATAATTTATTTAAAAATATATAGAAATACTAACCACTGCCAACATGAGTGTAACTCAACTCGCATAGTGCTCGTACTATCAACCTCGAGATTAGAGGTTCAATTCCCCTCCCCCACACTTTAGTTATAATACCTTTGCAAATATTAATATATAATATATATATAATATATATATATATATATATATATATATATAATATATATATATATATATATCAACCCTAATTCAGAGTAAATACAAGGTATGCAGTGTACGTTACCGCTTTTCTTGCATAGATGAGATAATTTAGTGATGATGGTGTAAAACCTAGTAACGATCAAATAATATAATAATATGTACCTTCAAGAAATTAAGTAAGAAAATAAGCTAGACATTAAACCTTGTCATGATTTCAACCCCACCTAATTACACTGTCATCCTACACAATCACCTCAAACCTCAAGCGTGCATCCCCCCCAATACATATAGTACATATTTTTTTGTACCTCATTGGTTTGTGTTGCTTGTGCGTTGTACATCGATTGTGTTCGTTACTACGCATAGACAGTGCATTTTGTGCATCGATTATTTTTGTTACCAACTTATTATGTATGAACAATGTCTTTGACATATTGTCAAATTCAACAACTTGTACTGTGAGCTGTCTTATTCCTAAAGTCGCCGTCACCACTCAAATCTAACCACCGTTGTGACTGTTCGACTTGCCTGAATTCATCTTACTCTGTTGCAGTTCAGCTCCATCACCAGCCATATGCCAAGATTTGGTTGCCACCATCAGACCTGCCGCTATAATTGCCCGAATATATCTATGTTTGTCTCACTGCGCTCCCATTACTTAATTATATTCTGCCCCATCTAAAACTACGTCTTTACTTAGATGTCACGCTACTCAACACCTATAGCCATCCACAAGGGCCTAGATTAGTTTGTCCATTGTGGGATTCTTTATCATCCACTCGGCGTGGGTAAATCAACTATTAAAAAGGCAAAACCTGCTACAGTCAAACTCTCATTTGGATTTTGCGGATGAAAGAAGATAACAAGAGAAATTGGTCCACTTTGACTTCTCTTTTGCTATATTTGCCTTCTTACAAAATAGATCAACAAATTTAAGTAGTCTAGATATATTAATAAAATAACTTGATAATCTTATTTTATAAATTAAAATGAGATCTTTAGTTTTCGAATCTATTAAATATATAAATACATATATACCTCCAACTGAATATTGGAGTTAATATTTATTTCAAATTCCAAAAAAAAAAAAAAAAGGAGTTGTACATATTGGTTTCAAATTTCCAAAAGAAAAAAAGGAGTTGATTTGCAGATTGCGTACAAGGTATGTGAAGGGTAAAAGTGAAAAATATATATTAATTTCCTGCCTCACTTCCTTCAGCATTAGCCTTTTTCAGTAAAATATAAAATTAGACATTTTCCAAATCGTACGTTCTTTTTTAGCCATTTGTTGCAATTTCTCTTTTCTATTTGTCCACCCTATTTTTCATTTATACATATTGGATATCGTAGATTAATTGATAAGGGGCAGTTGCAAGATGGCTAAACATAAATTGAAAATTGGATGTGTCATCAACTTTTGTCATTTGCAGAAATAGCAAAAAAATAAAAATAAATAAATAAATAAAAGACCGAAGGCCAAGTCCAAATAAAGTTTAACAAAACTCCAAGATTTTTCTGCAAACATGCCTCATTGCCAAACTAAAATAATTCCTAAATGGTTGATTTCTCTAATTTCTCCTTAAATTTTCTGTCAATTCCTCTCCTTTCGCCTTCAATTCACTGTCAACTTGAAATTGAAGGTCGACTGGTTGTTGATAGTTTTTTATATACTTGAAATTTTAGTATCGTCTTTGGTAACAACTTGCTAACTTTTTGATGTACTCAAAATTTAGTATGCTTGTTGATTGAACAAAATAGTTTTTGTTTTACTCAAACTCTTAATATTTTTACAAATTGATGTTTAATAGTATGTTGATCTACTTGAAATCTTAACATGCTTGCTATTGATGTGTGATAATATTATGATGTTATTTCAAATTTTAGTTTGCATGTTGATTGATATCATATAGTCTATTGATGTATTAAAAATTTTAATATATTTGCTATGTTCTCATATTTTAATATGCTCTTGATTAGTATCTGGTAGCTTAACTTGTTGATGTACTCAAAATTTAATATGTTTGCTTATTGATTCATATAGTTTGTTGATGAACTCAAGTTATCATCGGGTTTCCTAATTGACATTTGAGAGACCATTGATTGTACTTGAAATTTTAATATAGTTGATAAATGTGGAATACTGATTGAGATTAGATATATTGTAGATATATTCATGTCTAACTTCTAGTATTCATTGGTTGATGTCTGCTACAATCGATCTCATATTTGACATACTATTGATACACTAGTAATATCATGCTTATAAAATTAAACATATATGTTTTACTTCAAAACAAGTTACTAATTGAATGTTGATTATTATTAGATATACTTCTAATACACTTGAAATGTTGAATATTGATGTTAGATAAATTGATGATACACTTATGTCTTACTTGAAGTAGTTACTAATTAATGTCTAATACACTCATGTCTTAGTATGATATATCGTCAATATGCTTGGAATATCATGCTTATAAAATGAAACACACATCTTTTACTTCAAAATAAGCCACTAAATGAATGTGGATAGATATATAGCCTGTCTCTTATACACATCTAGATGTGTATAAGAGACATATGATATATCGTCAATATGCTTGGAATATCATGCTTATAAAATGAAACACACATCTTTTACTTCAAAATAAGCCACTAAATGAATGTGGATAGATATATAGCCTGTCTCTTATACACATCTAGATGTGTATAAGAGACATATGATATATCGTCAATATGCTTGGAATATCATGCTTATAAAATGAAACACACATCTTTTACTTCAAAATAAGCCACTAAATGAATGTGGATAGATATATAGCAGATATACTTATTTCTTACTTCAGATATTCTCAGAGGGTGAGAATTCATTAGAGTTTCATGGGCTTTGTACTTAATTTTGGAAAGGGAAGGAAAGTGATTTTTGGAGAGTAATGTTGCAAAGAAATTCTCTAAGGAGAAGAGACTGAGTGTTCTCTGTAAAAAAAACGATGAATTTCACTATCAAATCGTAACGTGAAACCAAGTTTCACGTTGGTTATCCGAGAGTGGGGAGGAGGGAGTTACAGTAACTCCCTCCCCATTATTTAATTTTAAATTCAAAATGAATTCAAAATTATATATATATTATATGTGTGTATGTGCGCGCACGCGTGTATATAAACTATTTAACATATATAACTACCTTATGTTATTGGTCAGCCGGTAGCTTCACTTCATCTATGAACCCACACCTATGCAAATAAAATTTGTATGCACCGAACTAAGTTCTTATACGAATTAGTAGTACAAGTAGCAAGTCCGGGGTCAAACCTCAGAGAGCCGAATATGGATTTCTCAAAGATTGGAACTTATAGGAAGTAACCAAAAGGGGGGATTTTTATGAGAAATTCTTAAATAAATTGCTAGAGAACAAAAAGTGCGCTACGTAAACGAATGCAAAAGTTTATCAATCAAACAAATACTTAGCTTAAGAAATTATAATTTAGTTCATTCCTCATCAATTCCATCAAAGACTAATCAAAAGATGTGCGAGAATATTTGACTTTTAACTTAGCCTACTCGATTAGAATCTGACTCGATAGTCCATAAAATCAAGTTAATTAACAGAAAATTGAGAATCCTCAACCAATCAATCAATTAACAGGCATTAAAATGCAAGGCAAAGCTAAACCAATTAATTGATTTCCATCGTCTAACCAATTAATTGAGCGAGATTTATCTAAGTTAGAAAGTAAATACTTATTAATTGGAATCCCAAATTAACATAACAAACTAGCTTAACTCATGCTTCTAGGTGATGACTACCTAATGATTACAAATTAGGTCCAATCAAAGCAATCAATTAAACATGCATAACTAATTTGTCAGTTTATCCCATACACGAAAATTGAAGAATATGCCAAGATAAAGTCTCATAAATTCCAAAACTCTGAGAATTACAACACGAGTCTCAAGAATTGAATAAAAACCAAACTAAACTAACCAACCCAAGCTATGTTCTTATGCTTTAGCCTCAAATCATGCTTGAATTCAATACAATTGGCAAAAGGGAAGAATTTTTATCGAATTTTGGTGTAAAAGGGATCTAAAATTAGGCTAGACAGAGCGGCGACGTTCAGAAATTGGTGTACTCGGTGAGTCTCCAGTTTGCTGACCCAAATTATTTTTTTATAAAACAGTCGTAGTGTCGCAATGCTAGGAAGAGCGTTGCAATGCTATGGCGCAGAGTGGACGAGCATCAGGCAAGCATTGCAGCGTTGGCCTAATGTTGTGTTGCACGCGTATTGTGGTTGTGCGTCCGTCACACTACCTAGCATTGCAACACTCTTGGGGAGCGTTGCAATGCGACCTATTCTATCCTAGAGCGTTGGAGGGCAGCATTAATTAGTAGTGCAATGGTGGCGTTGGGGTATCTCTGAAGTGTTGCAACGCTTGAGGCAACGTTGCAACGCTGCCCTGCATTCGAGAATTTTACCTTCTAGCATTGATCTAGCGTTGGACTTAGGTTTAATGAGAGTGTTGCAATGCTCGGGGGGAAGCATTCTTCATTCCTTCGTCATTTGATCAATTTAGTTCCTAACTTTGTCATTTCAGTGCCTTTTTATCTAAAAACGCTCAATCCGACTACTTGTGCAATCGAGTCCTACAAAATGATCAATTTAACAAAATTAAGTACCTAAACAACCTTGAGTTAATTGGAAGAAAATAGCACATTTCCAGTGCTATGAAACACCCCCAACTTAATTCTTGATCGTCCTCAAGAAAGTTAATACAAGTAGTCATGTAAAAGATAATCAGTTTGTCAAACTAGAATTTTCCTTACTCAAGCCTCAACAGTCAACTAGAATTAATTTCACAATCGATTAGGTAATCAAAAAGCATTCCATCATTTCATAAACGGTTTGAAAATTCGTTTAAAAATTTTCTAATGCATGTTCAAGATCAAAGTTATTCATTTTGAACAAGAACGAGCCCTACATTGGCTCAAAGGGTCCTGATTTAGCTTTCCTAAATTCAAAGTGGTAATCACATAAAATTGGGTCAGTCCATCGCCTTACTGCATGCTTTTCTTTCTCGTTTATTATTACTATCTCTCTTTTTTTTAAAGATCAAAGGGGAAACTTAATCTAGGAAACTTACTTTCATTTTGGCTTTCCAACATGGGTATCATGCGAGTCATCCAACTAGGGGCCAATTTTCATTCAAAAGTGCCTAAAGCTTACTCATTCCTCTAGGATACTTTAGCTCAAAGAGAAACCACGGGTGTCATGGCCACCCTAGGTTAATCATACCCTTGAAGAAGAGGAGTAGACCCCTAAATATGCATAAATTAAAATTCTCTCTCTCTCTCTCTCTCTCTCTCTTTTACTAGGCGACGGTGATATCAATTGACTATATCTCAAGCATGCATTACTAAATTGAACTGCGAAAAGACTAATATCTATCATCAAGGCCTATCGGAGTGACAACAAACTTATGGTCTCATAATTCAATTTTAAGCAAGAAAATAGGTCAAGATAGATATGCAAAGGGCTTAGAGATGTAATAAAAAAAATACATCAGAATTTTTCAAAAACATCATGAAAATTATGAACCCTTTCATCCATCATATTCCAATGCAAAAACAATTCATGTGAGTGCGTCATAGACTAGTCATCGTAAGGAATAAAACAACAAGAAAAACTCAATCAAGCAAACATTGTCCAAGCATAGTGCTCTAGTACCCGAAATAATATCATCAAAATATAAAGAAATTCAGCCCAAAAAGCAGCCAAAAAATAGCCCAAAAATCCAAACATCCCACCCCCAACTTTTAAAACACACATTATCTCCAATGTGATTAAAATGAAGTACGAGGGATCAGAATACTTCCCTGAACAATGGAGTGAAGGAAGGATGTAGGACACTCGGCTCAACTCCTTTTCTGCCTAAAAATCCTAGGAAACAAAAATAATAGAAAGAATTAAGCTCCACAAAATAAATAAAAAATAAAAAGGGAAAATACTAAATAGAAATCTAATCCTAGAAAGCAAGTAAATTTAAATACTTGCTGCCTCCAGGTAGCGCAAATATTTATGGTCGGTTGCTCAACTGTGATGACTCGATTTCAGATGTAGACGGGCGAGTCCAACCGGTAAGCGATGTCAAAGCAGTCCAACGACTCGCCATCATGGAATACCTTCAACGAGGAGCCTGAATAACTAGAGTGCATGACAAGGCATTCTTTAGCACATCAAAACTTCTCATGTAATCATCATTGAAATCAAAGGCCACATCCTTTTGAAGAATAGTGGTCATCGACTGAGTAATCTTACTAAAACTTTTTATGAACCTACGATAGGAACCTGCATGACCAAGAAATGAACTAACCTCCTTCACATTTGTGGGGTAAAAGAGCTTAGCAATAACATCAATCTTAGCATGGTCTACCTTTGTGTCATGCTGAGATACTACGTGTCCCAATACAATGCCATATGAGGCCATGAAATGAAATTTTTCAAAATTAAATGAAATGAAATTTTCTAGCACCCTAGACAAATTAGATAGACAATTAGCAAATGAGTCTCCATACACTATAAATTCATCCATAAAAACCTCCATGCATTTTTCAATAAACTCAGAAAATATGGACATCATATAGCGCTGAAAGGTGCAAGGAGCATTACATAGTCCAAATGGCATTCTTCTAAAGACGAAGATGCCATAGGGCATATGATAGTAGGAATTTTGGTGTCGCTCCCAAACCCTTGCTATACAAATAAAATTTATAAATCACCAAACAAACCCTTTATACCAACTAGTAGTACAAGTAGCAAGTCTGGGGTCGAACCATGGAGAGCCTAATATGGATTCCTACAAAAATTTGGAACTTGTAGGAAGCAACCGGGGGTGGGGGGAGGTTGTGAAAATTATTAAAAACAAATTTTGAAAACAAAAATAAGTGCAATGTAACAATTGTGAAAATGATCAATCAAACAAACATTTGGCTTGGGTAATTGTAATTTAATTCATTCCTCAATAATTCTATCATAGACTACTCAAAATTTATGTGAGATTAATTGAACTACAAACTTAGCCTACTCAATTAGAATCCTAACAGGTATGCGTGCTTCGGCCATTGTTCCGCTTCAAGCCGTAGCATCCCGACGCTATGGATGGCGTCATGATGTTGCCATGTACTCTTGGAAGTCCGCTTCACATCGCAGCGTCGTGACTCTGTGGATCGTGTCGCAACGCTACCCTGCCTCTCCCTAGAATGATTGCTACTGTCTTTCAGCATCACACAACGCTCAAATCAAGCGATGCGACACTCCGACGGGGCTGAGGACATTGTTTCCCTGACTTCCTTCCTCAATTTGATCAATTTGGTGCTGTCTTGGGCATCTTAGCATTTTTTTTACCCGAACACTTAACTTGATTGCTTGTGCACTTGATTTCTACAAAATAATCAATTAAAACACATGAAATAACTTAACGACCCTAAATTAAGCAAGAAAAGATATCACATTTTCGGTTCTATCAAGCAACCCCAAATTAATTCTTGATCGTCCTCGATCAAGGTAAAACAAGCAATTTCCCTTCAAAAGTGCCAAAGCTTATTGATTCCTTTAGGATACTTTAGCTCAGAGGGAAACCATGGGTGTCATGGCCGTCCCAGGTTAATCATATCCTTTGAAGAAGAGGAGTAGACCCCTAAACATGCAAAATTCTCCCTTTTTTAAAAAACTTTTTTTTACCAGGCGACAGTGAGATCAATTGACTACATCTCAAATATGCATTACTAAATTGAACCGCAAAAAGACTAATATTGAACGATCTCTTATCAAAGAGAACACATGAACGGAAGCAAGATCGTTCCAAATTAATTATGACAGAATTAAAAGAATTCACAATCAAACAAACTAATTATGCATTACCGAACAAATTATGGCATGCTTTCATAAATAAACACAAAGGGATGAGAAACATATCTTTTGAAGAACTCTTCTTCTAACCTTCTCTCGCTCTCGTTGATTCTTGGACCAGCACCTCTCACTGTCACTCAGAATCATTTACCCAAATCTCTTATTGTCGCTTAGCACAGGAACAATCGTCTCCAGGAACAACCAGCCGCTTGGACACCACCACTCAATGACCTTCATATTCTCGGAGTGATAATCCAGGAGGTGCGGTCTCTATTGGATTTGGTAGAGGGAAGGAGGAAATAATGATAGCACTATACGACCAACCAAGTGGGAGAAGAATAGTGTCTATCATATAGACTTGTGCTTCATCGTTTAGTAAAGATACACGATTGTTTAGGCAATATGGCTTGATCGTTTACACGATCGTTTAATGAATCTCGCTCAGGCGCGCGATCGTTTAATAAAACAACACGATCGTTTAGCCAACAGCGCGTGTACACGATCGTTTAGAAAAACACTTGAAGTTGTCGTGTAGTCTCTCGTGAGTTAAACAATAGGTTCTATACTCGATTGAAGCGATGCAATTATTATCTTTCAAAATGAAAACATTTTCATTTTATCCTTCAGTTATGAAAACTGAATAAAACCTCATACTTTCACGCACGGTTATGGAGAAAACCACCAACAATTATCTCATAATTTTTTTTAATTATAAATAAATATAATAACTAACTTATTATATTATATTTATAACCTATAGTTTTAATATCACTTCATATGCATATTTAAACCATAGTCCTTTTCTCCTTTACTTGATATAAATCATATTTATATAATTTTCGTCCGATTAATGTATCTCATACATCATGTTAACTATATCATATATAATCAAACCAATTTAATCATATCATATATAATCAAACTCTCTCATCTCAATTTGAACACTTCAAATTGACCTAAAAACTGACTCTCAACTTGAATCATTGAGCTACCAGGAGGACCTTATGAACCTACAGCTTGAAGCTCTAACGGTAACGTGAATAGTTGACTAAACTCTTTAGTCACGAGATCCACCATCTGTTAACTTTCAGGCACTCTATTAAAGATCGACAGCTGCACTATTCTTACCACAACTATATTTCTGTGTCCATCGGATATAACCAGTCAACAGTATGATAACCTTTCACAGACGCTCGTAAGTACAGTTGGGCCAATTTACAGTTTTGCCCCTGTAGTTACATTTAACTTCTTAAGTACCACAGATCCCTCTAATGAACAATACATCATAGTTCTACTATGAGTGGAAACCTCTCGAGCCATGAGAAGGTGTGTGGCGCTACATCGTTCAAGCCCCAGAATCAACCATTAAGAGAGCAATCTATCTACTTATTCCTGCTTCGAGGAAGGAATGAATTCCATCTTGTGTAGCTGAGTTCCCACTCCAAATCAAACGAATCCCCAAAGTGGTAGGTTTGAGTCGGCAATCTGGCCATTCGCACCCATTCAATCAAAGATCGCCCTCAAAGGCAGGAGTTCCCAACTCACTCAGGATTAAGGTCATGTTACCTATGGTCATCCCAATGAGTGAAGTCTCTATCATGAACGACGTTATATAACGAGAAATATACACTTCGTGGTTCAGTCTTATATAAACTTCTTTATATAGGACACCCCACTAGCATGTCTGCACATGAATGATCAGGATCAGACCAGGTCCACGTCACAACACTTGAAACTATCTACAAAGCAGGCCGCATTCGTAGTGTCACCTAGATAAGGTTTCCCTCCTATATGCATATACTAAAGACCATTTTGGTTATCACTTAAGGCATGATCCACTTGTATGTCTCAACATACATGCTTAAGTTACAACGACAACTAGGGATCTTAGTTTATTGGTTTGTGATAAAACAATGAAAACATCTCATGTTTCATAGATAACAGTGCAAGAAAATATCTCAATATTATTACATCACAAGTGTTTTTTCAATACACGTGTTTAAAAACTACAAGACCCAATGAGAGTTTAGGGCATCAACCGATCGTCTAAGCAATCGTGTAGGAAAAGGTGAGCGATCGTCTAAACGATCGTGTAGGAAAAACAAAATGATTGTCTTTAGGATTGTTTAGTAAATATCAGGAGCTAAACAATCACTTAAGAAAAGTTAAACGATCATTAAGTTAATAGCGTGCGAAGGTGTAATCGGTAAGGTGATCGCTTAGCAATATCGTATATGTAAGCGATCGTGCAGGCACTACAGTATAAGCACTGATTTTCTAAGCAATGACACTCTCTTTAAACAATGTCCACGCATTTCATGCTTAACACACCGTCCAGCTACTTATGCATCTCAAAGTGATCTTCCAATACACTCATTCCGTTATTAGAGTTTCAATCTGAATTATATATTATATATATAGTATAATATGAAGTTGAGATCGGATCCTGCTCATAGTTGGATGTCCACATGATAACCGTGGGGGCAAGCCAAAACGAAGGTGGTAATTGTGATCAATGTAAAAACTAAGTGATCGCAAATCCTCTGCCAGACAAAAAGATGGGCACGAGTTTTGACTGAAAAGAGCACCTCGCTCGTAGTTAGATGTCCCCAAAACACCCGTGGAGGCAAGCCAAAACGAAGGCTAGGCATTCAGATCAGTGCAAGATCACAAAGCTAAGATTTAAATCATGCAAAGGCCAAAACCACTTGAACACCTCAGTTTGGTAAGATTTAAAATAGATCCTACAATGTCCTAGGAAATGAGTAAAGATTTTTTCTTTTGAAGATTAAACTCGCGGTCCCTAAAGTTTAGAAATATTTTAAGAAGAGATTAGGATAGAAATTAATATTGACAACGGTTCAGCGGTTTGAATGAGGCATTATGAGAAGTCTAGGCAGGATAAAGGCAATTGAAATTTTGAGAAATAATTAGTTTATGCTTAAAGACAAGCATTGTTTTAAATTTGGGGGTGTGATAACTTGTAGAAATACAAGTTATTAAAGCTCAAATTATTAAAACAATGAGAGAAGGCGATAGTAAATAGGCAATATTATGATTGAACGCACCAAACTAAAAGCAAAATCACGATCGCTAACTCTCATCGCATAAAAGCAATTAAACTGAGTTAATCTTGTATTTCTATGCAGAAATAAGGCGATATCGCGATCTCATGAGTTGGCGATCCAATGGTACTTCAAAGAAGAACGCGTGATGACATTACATAAAGGCGGTGACCTAATGTGATAAAATATGATGGGACGTGAAGCTGATAGCGGTGAAATCATAAAATCAGTTGGCGACCATTGAAGACCATACCATTGTAAATCCATTGAACCTTCGATGACCATCAGACGGTGTGACAAGGTATGGAAATTAATGCTGCCCATCCACACAATCATTAGTGAGATGAAGAACCGATTTTTTTTTTTTTTGGAAGTCTATAAATACATTCAATGCTACCAAACCAGGGGTGGATTAATTCCAGAAGGTCGAGAGACTTCTGAAACAAACATGGAAGAGAGACACCAACCTACACCTAACCCTTGTGAGAGCAAGAGTTTACATATTAGAAAAGAATTGGAGTGCTAAAAGCCGTGTAAACGCCAGAGGAAGCAAGACACTGCTTATGTGGCTTAACACTTACATCATCTATTGTTTTGTACTTTGAGCATTTTATTTGCAACAATGGAAATTACATTTCAATCTATGTTCATTCTTTTCACGCCATGCACAAGTAGCTAAATTTGTGAATGGGTTGAGAAGTACTTAGCTAGCATGACTTAAGTTATGCACTTCATGCGATCATCTTGTCTTATGTATGCTACATTCATCACTTTGAGTACTTGAAAGAGTAGTCCAAAGACATAGAATCTAGGCTTGAAAGAGTCTGATTAGATCTCATAAGCAAGAGTAGAGGAGACTTAGAAATAAGTTCTATCTGCTGCAATCCCTATACATCGCATGCATCCTTGACATAGGAAATGTATCCATATGCATTGAGAAATGTAGTGCTTAATATTTGTGTATAGCATGATCGCATGACTTGTAGAATATCTTAAGAAATGTTAGCAAAACCTCCTCAACTCTTATCCCATATTTGTTACAACACCACTCTTCTATCGCTTTGCATTTAATTCGATCACCTTATGAAATCAAAGTCAATCACCATCCAACTTCTTATACTTAAAATAGCGATAAGACCAGAGATTGAGTCTGTCGCATATCTGTCTGAGTAATCCCTACGTTCAACCCTAGACTTACTGGGATACTAAGAAGGCTTATACTTGGACTTTGTTAGGAAAACTTGCATAATCATCGCATCCACACACCCTTTCATCGCATGATAAATCACCACATCACTTAGCAATATCATATATTATGCGATCGTGCAAGCACTATCGTATAGACACTGATTTTCTAAGCAATGACACTCTCTTTAACACAATGTCCGTGCATCTCATGCTTAACACAACGTCAGCTATTTATGCATCTCAAAGTGATCTTTTAATACACTCATCCGTTATTAGAACAATCCCATTTCCTTTATAACCGTCCAATGAATGTGATCTCATCATATTCATAACATATAAATTAATATCA
Source organism: Benincasa hispida (assembly GCF_009727055.1). NCBI lineage: Eukaryota > Viridiplantae > Streptophyta > Magnoliopsida > Cucurbitales > Cucurbitaceae > Benincasa > Benincasa hispida. The sequence goes on from NC_052359.1 coordinate 27,069,859, forward strand.
TATATTAATTATAATATTTTCCTCTATTAGATATACATCATATTTATATCCAATTTCCTCCAAATTAATGTGTCTCATACATAAAGTTAATTATATCATATTTAATTATCTCGTTCAATTATATCATATATAATCGAACTCCCTCTTGTCAATTTGAATCTTTATAACTGACCCAAAAACTGACTCTCAACTTGTATCCAAGCTACCAACGGGACCTTATGAACCTATGGCTCGAAGCTCCAAAAATAACTGCCAGGCATTCCACTAAAGACCCAAAAACTGACTCTCAGCTCTTTAGTCACAACATCCACCATCCGTTAACTACTAGGCATTCCACTAAAGACCGACAGTTGAACTCTTCTTGCCATAGATATATTTCTATGTCCATTGGATATAACCAATCATTAATACGATGACCCTTCATAGATGCTCGTAATTACAGCCGGAAAATTTACCGTTTTGTCCCTATAATTACATCTTCCTCCTTAAGTACCACTGATCTCTCTAATGAACAAAACAACATAATCCTACTATGTGTGAACACCTCTCAAGCCATGAGAAGGTGCATGGCACCACATCGTTCAAGCCCCGGGATCAGCCCTTAAGGGAGCAATCTATCTACTTACCCCTAATTTGGGGAAGGAGTGAACTCCATCTTGTGAAGCTGAGTTCCCAGCTCCTAAATCAGACTAATCCCCAAAATGGTAGCTTTGATTTGGAGCTCTGGTCACTCATACCATGCAAATCAAAGGACCGCCCTCAATGGCAGGAGTTCCCAACTCACTCGGGATTGATGTCATGTTATCTATGGTCATCCTAGTGAAGTGAAGTCTCAGTCATGAACGGAGTTATATGATAAGACATTAACACTTCGAGGTCAGGTCTTATACAAACTCTATATTGTTACCAGGATAAGGTTTCTTTCCTATATCCATATACTATATACTATTTTGGTTGTCACTTAAGACACGATCCACTTGTATGTCACTACATACACGCTTAAGTTACATAAAGACAACCAGGGATATTAAGATAATTGGTTTGTGGTAAAATATAAAAACATCTAAATGTGAAAATTCAAGAGGTGAAGTAAATATCATATATATTATACATCACAAGTGTTCGTAAAAAGTTGTTTACAAATTACCGGACACGAGACTTTAGGGCTCAAACCCTAACATCAAGCACATGTGTTGGGCAACCCCATAGGCAAAAGTGACGCAAATTAGCTTTACGCCCGTTCCACAACTCCAAAGGTGTTCTCGCAACACTCTTGGAAGGAACACAGTTGAGGATATATACTACAGTCTCCACTATAAAACCCCAAAACAAGTCCGGTAAGGAAGCGTAACTCATCAATGACGAAACCATGTCCAGCAAGGTTCTGATTCTCCTTTCCCCTACACCATTCTGCTGAGGTGTGCCCTGCGCTGACAGCTGGGAAACGATTCCATATTCTATCATATAGTTCTAGAACTCTAAATCCAAAAACTCTCAACCCCAATCCGATCGAAGTATTTTAATCCGTCTATCCAATGCGTTTTCAACTTTAGCCTTGAACTCTCTGAACCTTTTAAAGGATTCAGACTTCCGTTGCATCAAATAAACATACCCATACTGAGAGTAATCCATAGTAAAAGTGATGAAATACTTATAGCCTTCCCTGGCTCGCACATTCATCGGACCACAAAGGTCTGAATGCACTAACTCTAGAGGCATTTTGGCTCGATAACCTTTTTCAGTAAAAGGTCTTTTAGTCATCTTGCCTTCAAGATTCGCACACCGGTAAAGAATTTTCCTCTAACTCGCTTAGAAGTCTATTCTTCACCAAACTCTCAATCCTATTGAGATTGATGTGTCGTAATTGAAGGTGCTATAGTTGCACATTTTCTTTTGGAGAAACCTTAAGTCGTTTATTTTGAGTTACGACAGTTTTAAACATATCTTTGTTATGGATGGAACTTGTTACTAACAGACTTAGCACATACAAGTTGTTATCCAGTTGTGTTGAACAAATCTCAACACCATCTTTATCAATAAACACTTTATTCAAATCAAAATGAAGGGTATATTTACATTGTATCAGACACTTAAGTTCCGCTTTAACTCGGGAACTACATAAACATCGTTAAAAATGATAAATTTCTTCTGTAAAGTCAACTGGAGTCCTCCCACTGCCATAGATGAGATGACGTGCTTGATGCCTACTCACATCGTCATCTCTCCAACCTCAAGCTGTCGTCGGGATCTAATCCCCTGAAAAGTAGAACAAACATGATTAATGGCCCGGAATCAATAATCCAGGCAGAATCATCATTCTCCACTAAACAAGTTTCCAAAACTAGTAAATCATATTTACCTTGTTTTGCCTTGGCCTTAGCCTTCTTCTTCTCCTTAATCCAACGATGAAAATTCTGCTTCCAGTCCCCATCCTGGTTGCAATGGAAACACTTCCCTTTGTCAATCAGTACTAGTTGCCCACCCCGTGGGGTCGACAGGTTGTGGGTTAGCAGGTGCCTTCCCCTTCCCCTTACCACCATTCTTCTTCTTCCACTTGGAAGTGTTAGAAGTAGAAGGAGTAGACTTCGTTCCTGAGGTTGAACCTTTATGGAACTTCTTTTAAGATGAAGCACCATTTGCCTCACCTACCTTCTTCTCCTTACTTTTTAGCAAGGATTGGAATGTCTGCAACTCATTGAGGAGAGTTATAAGGGTATAGTCAACTTTGTTCAATATCGCATTACTGATAAAGTACAGGAAGCTATCTGACAACGAGTGCAGAATTATGCTATCCTGGCTGCTCTCATTGATGCATGACCCATCTCTGCCACATTAAAGTTGATCAACAAGTTCAACACATGTTCACAAACAGAGATGCCGTCCTCTATTTTGGACTCGAAGATGCATTTGTGAGCTTCATGCTTGAGCTTTCCAGACGATTATCCAAACATTCCCCATAGAGACTCCATGATCTCACGTGTTGAGACCATAGGCTCATGCTTCTTGGCCAAAACTTCGTTAAGACTAGCCAAGATATAAGCTCAAGCCTTCTTGTTCACCTGTGTCCAATGCTCATAAGCCTCCCGAACGTTTCGAGTGACGTTCTGAGGTGGAATAGGAGGACACTTCTCCATAAGGACGAACCTCAAGTCATAGATGATTAAAATTGCTGTGATCGTGTGTTTCCAACTAGTGTAGTTCTCGCCAGTCAATTTGCTGGCACTTAAAAGAGCTAAGTTGCTCTAGCCATTCTAACGTTGTTGAAAGACAAAAAAAAAAAAAAAAAAAAAAAAAAACTTAATGAGTCTATACAATACCACTTTTAACACCAATTTTAGTTTTAGCAAAATAGTTTCCATGTATCCTAAGTGAAAAGACATCTATTTCGCAATGATGCCCCAGCGAGGCAGGACAAACATCACCGATGAGTTGATCAGATGCCTCTTCACTAGGATGAGACATTCTCAACTATTAGGTAGAAACAACTCTTGTAACTGACCCTAACAGTCACCATTTTTTGGTCCAAAACTATTATCTTTAACAATTTCGCGTAAATGTAACCCCTCATTTTTGGTCCTAGAGTCCCGCCCTAATGCACCCACCATAGGGAAAAAGAAGATTAGGACAAGAGACTAAAGCGACCTTATCCTGTACAAGAGATCAGATAAAGAGTCGTTCAAAACTGTAATCCTATAAGGGGACACTCCCAGGGTGCCTCGAGGCGACGCACAGAAACGTTATCCAACCTAATGAGAGAGACCATGGGATATTTTGCCGCACGTCTCGCTCACACTTACTATGAACATTCTTTCCATTCACTTTGGTATTGACCTACCCAAACACCATCCTTTAGGGGGCGCTCCTAGGGTGCCACGAGGATGAGGATAGATCTCATCGTGTAAACATAAAGGGAGAAATTTGAAGAGGTTTAAATGAAGTATCATATACCTCAAGTACCTCCCACTGAATGTTCTACCTAGGGGTTCATTAACTTAGACTTCCGGCTACTGACTTTATCTAAATTAGTTTAATTTTCTCAAAAAGAACTCTTGTCTTTGAAATTAAACAAGTTCAAGTCAAGTCCCATTAAAGTCTTCAATGGACTATCCTCAAATTTGCATGCATGGATCAAATCTATCTAATTCATCTTTCTAGGTAATTTAAACACGCAAGTCTACATTATCGTTTAAACGACTATGTTGCTGTGAAGCGTGATCGTCTAGACGATCATAAAGTAAACGCCTAAGCGATGAAGCTTGCTGAGCTACACTGTTGTTTAGTGCACACGCGTTAACCTTGCTGCCAAGTATCCCATACTCAACGATTGCTTACCCCATCGTTTACACGATCTGACCAATGCTTGGTCTTATTCTTCTTCGAAGTACAGTGCAACTTCTTGCCTTGAAGCTTCATCACGAGCGAGTCACACTAACTCAAACACTTTGAATTACAGACCCGATAGCATGTTAATATGCCCAAAAACATAAGAGCCCTTACAATTAACTTTAAATGTAAAAGAACTCAATAATCAGAGCCAACCATCCCAGAAACTCTATTAATCCACATCCACAAACCTATTTAACACTTTAACATAATGTAGACTTGCTTCATCCACTGAGAATGTAAATTCCATTTTATACAACAATGGATTTGGAATATCAAAACCTGGCTTTGATACCAATTGAAGGAACTCTTATCAAAGAGAACCCATGAGTGGAAGCAAGATCGTTCCAAATTCATTGTGACAGAATTACAAGCATTCACAATCAAACAAACTAGTTATGCATTACAGAACAAAATATGACATGCTTTCATAAATAAATACAAAGGGATGAGAGAGATAGCTTTTGAAGAACTCTTCTTCTAACTTTCTCTTGCTCTCGTGGAGTCTTGGACCAACACCTCTCACTATCACTTAGAATCGTCTACCCAAATCTCTCGCTGTCGCTTAGCACATGAACAGTCTTCTCCATGACCAAGCAGCCTTTCGAACACCACCACTCAGTGACCTTGGTATTCTCAAAGTAAGAATCTAGGAGGTATGGGCTCTGTTGGATTTGGTAGAGGGAAGGAGGAAACAACGATCGCACTATACGACCAAGCAAGTGGGAGAAGGATAGTGCCTATCGTATAGACTTATGCTTGATTGTTTAGTAAAGGTACATGATCATTTAGGTAATGTTGCTTGATTGTTTACACGATCGTCTAGTGAATCTCGCTCAGGCACATGATTGTTTAGTAAAACAACACAATCGTTTAGTTAGCAACTCGTGTAAATAATCATTTTGACAAACACTTGAAGCCGTCATGTAGTCTCTCGTGAGCTAAACGATAGGCCATGTACTCGAATGAAGGGATGCAATTATTATCTTCCTAAATGAAAACTTTTTTCATTTTATCCTTTAGTTATGAAAACTGAATAAAACCTCCCACTTTCACACATGGTTATGGAGAAAACCACCAATAATTATCTCCTAATAAACCACCAATAATTATCTCCTAATTGTTTTAATTATAACTAAATAGAAAACCACCAACAATTATCTCCTAATTGTTTTAATTATAACTAAATATAATAACTAACTTATTATATTATATTTATAACCTATATTTTTAATATCACATCATATGCAACATTTCAACCATAGTCCTTTTTCTCCTTTACTTGATATAAATCATATTTATATCATTTTCATCCAATTAATATCTCTCATACATTATATCAACTATATGATATATAATTGAACAAGATTAATCATAACATATATAATCAAACTTCTTTTTGTCAATTTGAACACTTCAAACTAACCCTAAAGCTGATTCCTAACTTGAATCCATTGAGCTACCAAGGGGACCTTATGGATCTGTAGCTTGAAGCTCCAATGGTACGTGAATAGCTGACTAAACTCCTTAGTCACGAGATCAACCATCCGTTAACTATCGGGCACTCCACTACAGACCAACCGCTGCACTCTTCTTACCATAGATGAATTCCATCACGTGTAGCTGAGTTTTCAGCTTCCAAATTAGACGAATCCTAAAAATGGTAGGTTTGAGTCGGAAATCTGGCCACTCGCACCCATGCAAATCAAAGGACCACCCTCAAAGGCAGGAGTTCTAAACTCACTCAGGATTAAAGTCATGTTACCTATGGTCATCCTAATGAAGTGAAGTCTCTGTCATGAACGGCGTTATATAACGAGACTATGGAATTCGTGGTCCGGTCTTATACAAACTCCTTTGTATAGGGCACCCCCGCTCACATGTCTCCACATGAATTATCAGGATCAGACCATCTGTAGCACGACACAACATTTGTAACTATCCACAAAGTGGGCCACATCTGTAGTGTCACTAGGATAAGGTTTTCCTTGTATATCCATATACTACAGATCATTTTGGTAGGCATGATCCACTTGTATGTCTCTATATACGTTCTTAAGTTACAGTAACAACCAGGGATCTTAGTTTATTGGTTTGTGATAAAGCAATTAAAACATCTCATGTTACATAGATAAGAGTGATGAAAATATCTCATATTTTTACATCACAAGCGTTGGTTCAATACATGTGTGTACAAACTATAAGACCCAACGAGAGTTTAGGGCATCAACCCCAACAAATATCTATCACCAAGGCCTATCAGAGTGACAACAAACTTATGGTCTCATAATTCAATTCTAAGAAAGCATACAGGGTCAAGATAGATATGTAAAGGACTTGGAGATGTAAAAAAAATTGAAGCAGAATTTTCAAAAATATCATGAAAATTATGAATCCTTTCATCATACCTATTCTCATGAAAAAACAATTCCTATGAGTGCATCATAGACTAGTCATCATAAGGAACAAAACATCAAGACAAATAAGCAAGCAAGCATTCTCCGAGCACAACGCTCAAAGACCCCAAATAATATCATCAATAAAAAATTTAGCCCCCCCAAAAAAAAGATTTGAAAAAATGGCCCAAAAATCCAAACACCCCACCCCCAACTTTTAAAATATACATTGTCCCCAGTGTGATCAGAAATAATGCACAAGGGATCATAATACTTTCCTGAACCATGAGGTGAAGGAAGGATATAGGCCACTTTGCTTAGCTCTTTTTCTCCCCAAAAATCCTAAAAACAAGAATAACAAAAAGAATTAGGCTTAATAAATGAAAAAACTAAAATGAGAAAAATTCTGAATTGAAATTTAATCCTAGAAAGCAAGTAAATTTAAATCTTGGCTGCCTCTAGGCAGCGTAAATGTTTATGGTCGGTTGCTCACCGTGATGGCTTGTTTCCTGTCAAGATACATAAAAATTCTCGTGTTTCTCAAGTTCTTTTTATGATGAATCAATATAGTCTGGTAAGACTAAAAGGCATCTCATCTTCAGGAGAAAACTATGTAAGTCAAATTTGGGTTTTTTGGAATATGGTAAACAAGGTTGAAAAAAAAAAAAAAAAAAAAGCATCAGAAAACTCAAATGACTCTCGAGAATCCAAAGAAATAAAAGACTCAAAAGACTCATGAGGACTAGGAGAAAAAAAATTCAAATATATATGAAATCTCGAAACTAGAATAGGACAAGGCCTGTTGACCTCAAACTTTGTCACCTTGATCTCGTCAAATTCAGATGCAGAATTCTCCTTAATCTCGCACATCGGCAGGGAGGGAGCAATGTCCTCAGTCAGGTTCTTTACAAGTAACGTCTCAACTTCTCCCAGATAAGCATAATTCGAAAGCTTTGGAAGCTCCTTTAAGTCTACTTTAGGTGCCTGCAAAACGAAAAGAAGCATCTCGTCAAAGGATTCATCATTAGAATAATAGGGCTTACCTACTGGTTCTATCATAAATAAATCGACAAGCTCCTCAAGTGAAATCAAGTCTCCTGAATCATCCTCGTCATCGTCATAGACGTCCCATATAACCTCCTGCTCAAAATAGTCAAACACATCAATGGCACAAAGACTGTACATGCCCTTTGGTGGAAATTTTTTATCATAAAAAATATTAAACTTAGCTTTCTCACCATCGAACTCAGCAGACAAGGTGCCTTCATCCACATCAATCTTAGTCTTGGTCATCTTCATAAAAGGCCACCCAAGCAAGATTGATGCAGATGAAATAGATATGGAATCCTCCATCTTAAGAACATAAAAGTTCGTAGGAAAAATGAAATCATTAACCTGAACTAGGACATCTTCAATGACTCCCAGTGTATACAAGATCTATCAGCTAATTGAATTACAATTCCAGTTTCAGTTAGGTCTTTAAATTTTAATTCTTGATAACTTGAATAAGGCATGACATTTATTGATGCACCCAAATCTAGCTTGGCCCTATCAATTTTCTTTTTTCCTATGATGCAAGGGAGAGAAAACATACCTGGATCCTTCTGTTTTTCTGGTAAGTTTTTCTATAGGATTGCAGATACGAATTGACTTACCATCATTCTCTCTTTTTCCTCAACTTGTCTTTTCCTCGTTCACAGCTCCTTCATAAATTTGGCATATTTGGGAATCTGCTTGATGGCATCAAGGAGAAGAATATTTATCTCAACCCTTCTAAACATCTTCAAAAGCTCCTTGTGCTTGTCTACAACAACTTCCTTTGGCATAGCAAGCCTGGAAGGAAAAGAGGCTTTAGGTACATATGCATCTAAAGAGGGATAAGGGTGAGAAGATACTCCCTGTTTCTTTTGTGGTGGTTTGGTTTTGGAATTTGAAGAAGAAGAAATTCCTGAATTTTCAATCTCTAGCTCATTCATTGACTCAATAGGTGGCTCCAACTCCTTTCCACTTCTGAGCGTTATTGCACATACATTTTCTCTGAGAATAGACTTCTGTTAGGATAGGAGTTTACCAAACTGTCTCTCCAATTTGCTCATAGAGGTGGCTAGCTGCGAGACTTAGGGTTTCCAAAGCTTCAATGGCCTTCTTTGTATCTTGCTGAAAATTTTGTATATCCTGTTGAAACTTAAAAGAGTTATCAGCAAGACTTTGAACATGTCTTCCAAGGACATACCTGAACCAGACGAAGCTCCATGATTAGGCTGGGCCTGCTTATTCGGTCCTCCCCATTTGAAGTTTAGGTGGTCTCTCCACCAAGGATTGTAGGTCTGACTAAATGGGTCCGACCGTCTATTTTGCCTAATATAATTGTAGCCTCCAACGGCATTCACCTTAGGAATTTCTCCTTGCAGAGTACTTGGGCAAACGTTAGCTGAATGGCTAGTTCCATGACATACGTGGCAAATAGCAGTGAGCTGCCAAATCTCCATTTTTGCCAACCGTTTGACAACAGAAACTAAGTCAGATATTTCTTTCTTATGTTCACTTACCTCATTGGCAGACTTTCCACTTACTGCAACTCTAGTTTCAAACTGTTGAGAATTTGCTGTCATGGTAGCTATCAAGCTCATTGCCTAGTCGGGGTTTTATTGACTAAGGCGCCTTCTGCAGCTGCATCTATGCTACTTTTGTCAGACTGCATCAGTCTCTCATAAAAGTACTAGATCAAGAGTTGGTATAAGATATGATGATGGGGGAACTTGACACAGATCTTTTTGAATCGTTCCCAATACTCATGAAGGGTCTCTCCATCAAATTGCATGATGCTGTAAATTTTCTTTCTGATGCTAGCAGCTCGGGATGCTGGAAAGAATTTAATCAAGAATTATCTTTGTAGTTCTTCCCAGGATGCGATGCTTCCAGGCGGAAGAATATGGAGCCATTCCTTGGCATCTCCCTTAAATGAAAAAGGGAATGCCCTCATATTGATATGCTCTTAGGTCACCTTATTGGGTTTCATTCCATTGTACGACATAGAATTCCTTCAAATGTTTGTGCAGGTTTTCGCCCTACAGACGAGAAAAGGCAGGCAGTAAGTGAATTAAGCTAGATTTAAGTTCAAAGTTACATGTTTTCTCCAGATAGGCAATGCATAAGGGCTGCTGAGTGGAGTCAGGGGTTGCAAGCTCCTTGAAGGTCTTTTCTAGTTCGGCCATTACTAGGAAATTTTCAGGGACATCTCCTTCAAATGTGTCTTCAACACGAATCTCGCTGTCAAGAGCAGCCTGCTTTCTTCTTTCTCTGTTGATTCTCTGCTCTTCCCTATAGATCTCTACAAAATGCAATTGTCTAGCACCCTTGGGAGTGTGGGTCATGCACCAAAAGAGAAAATTGATTAGCAAGGATAAACACCACAAGTTTCAAAAGTTAAGGATTTTGTCGGCTCCCCAGCAACAGTGCCAAATTTGATAGTAGGAATTTTGATGTCGCTCCCAAACCCTTGCTATACAAATAAATTTTATAAATCACCAAACAAATCTATTATCCAACTAGTAGTAGCAAGTTCCGGATCGAACCACAGAGCGCCTAATATGGATTCCTAAAAAAAGTTGGAACTTGTAGGAAGTAACCAGGGGGAGGGGGGTTGTGAAAATTGTTAAAAACAAAAGAAGTGCAATGTAAGAATTGTGAAATTATCAATCAAACAAACACATAGCCTGGGCAGTTGTAATTTAATTCATTCCTCAATAATTCTATCATAGACTACTCAAAATTTGTGTGAGATTAATTGAACTAAAAACTTAGCCTACATAATTAGAATCCTAACCGGTAGTCCATAAAATCAAGTTAATTAAAAGAAGAGCGAGGATCTTCAACCAGTCTAACTAATAGGCTTTAAGCTCCAGGGCGAAACTAAGCCAATTAAATTGTTTTCATCATCTAATCGATTAATTGAGTGAAATTTATCTAAGTTAGAAAGTAAATGCTTGTTAATTGGAGTCCCAAATTAGCAAAACAAACTGACTTAACTTTTTCTTTTATGTGATAACTACCTAATGATTACAAATTATGGTCAATCAAAACAGTCAATTAAACGTGCATAGCTAATTTTTCAGATTATACCATACACGAAAACTAAAAGTTTACTCAAGAAAAATTCCATAAAGTCATAATAATACTCACAGAATTACAAAACGAGTCTCAAGAATTAAATTGGATCGAAATTAAACTAACTAACCCAAGCTAAGTTCTTACCCTTTAGCCACGTAACATGTCAAAAATCAACATGATTAGAAAAGGGGAAGAACTTATTACAAGAAACAAAAAGAAAAAGCACAAAAAAGAACTAGAAAAGAGCTGGCGGCGCTCAAAGTCTTAAGAAGAAGGGATTTTTTTAGTGTCTTCTATCCTAGGCTTGAGGGGTCTATTTATAGGAATCGAGTTAGCGTCGCTCGACGCTAGACAAAGTGTCACGATGCTGCCCTGCACGCTTCAACCATTGTTTCGCTTCAAGTCATAGCATCGCGATGCTATGGATGGCGTCGCGATGCTGCCATGAATTCTTGGAAGTCCGCTTCACGTCGTAGCGTCGTGACTCTGTGGATGGCACCGCGACACTACCCTACCTCTCCCTAGAATGATTGCTAATGTCTTTCAGCATCATGCAACACTCAAATCGAGCATTGCGATGCTCCGACGGGGCTGAGGATGTTGTTTACGTGGCTTCCTTCCTTAATTTGTTCAATTTGGTGCTATCATGAGCATCTTCGCATCTTTTTTACCCGAACACTTAGCTTGATCGCTTATGCACTTGATTTCTATAAAATAATCTATTAAAACACATTAAGTAACTTAACGACCCTTAATTAAGCCAGAAAAGATGACACATTTCCGGTGCTATCATCATGTAAAGGTCGTTTTCTGTTAGTCCTCTTGGTTAATCGATATCTGATAGAAACCTAAAAAACCATCAAGGAAATAGAAGAATGGATTACCAGCTAGCTTTCAAGCATCTAATCAATGATGGGGATGGGGACGTGGTCCTTTCTAGTTACAACATTTAATTTCCTGAAATCTATATACATCCTCCACCTATTCTGAACCCTAACAGAAATTAAACTACCCGAATCATTTTTTACCACAGTAATACCCGTTTTCTTAGGCACTATATGAATAGAACTAACTCACTCACTATCGGGAATAGGATAGATAATACCTGCATCCAAGAGTTTAAAGACCTCCTTCGTTACTACCTTCTTCAAGACAGGATTCAGACATCGTTTAGCTATCGACAAAGCTTAGCTTCATCTTCCAAATAAATTCGATGCATGCACACACTAGGGCTAATACCTTTTTATGTAGGCCAACATGCATCCAATGGCCAGCTTGTATTTCTGCAATACCTCCACCAACTGCTTCTTTTATTCCTCAATCAGGTTCTTTGAAATTATGACAGGTAAGGTCTCCGTTTCCCCCAGATAGCTGTACTTTAGGTGGTCTGGAAGCTCCTTCAACTCCAATTTAGGTGCATGTAAAACAGAAGAAAGCACCTTGTCAGAAGATTCATCATCAGAATATGGGGGAATTGAAGGAAATCGACACTCAAGATTTTCGTGAGCATTGGAAGCAAGACCATTCCAAATTACAATCATGAATTAACAATAATTTGCAGTCGACTAAAATACAAGTGGTCATACAATTTATAGAGAAATTATAGCATGAAACATTAAATGTACAGAGGGAAAAACTGTACTAACAACGGCAGAAGCGTCTCCACGCTCCAATGCGCGACTCTGATCGAACAATAGCAACCACGAGCGCTCGATCTACACGACAGCAACACCGCATACACACAGCACGAACACTTTCCACTCGTCCTCAACGATCTCCTCGATCACGAACTCCTCTACAACAATGAACGGCCTCCGCAGCACCACGAATGGCCTCCAAAAAACCTCAATGGTGTCGAGTTGAGTCTGACACCACCAATAAGGTGACCTTGGTATTCTCAGTGTGAGTATCCAGAGGATGGGCTCTATTCGAACTTGGTGTGAGGTAGACAAGTGGAGGAAACAACGATCGCGTACACGACTGGGCAAGTGAGAGAAGTTAGAGACCTATCGTATAGGTCAATGCCCAATCATTTAGATAAAACTATGCGATCATCTAGAAAAGCTATGCGATCATTTAGCTCTTTCGTTTAGCTCGATCGATTCTACACGATCGTTTACCTTCGGCAAGTGATCGTCTAGCAAAGCTATGCAATCGTTTAGTAAACATTGCACGATCATTTAGCTAGCACCTGCACGATCGTTTACCTAGCCTAGCCGTTGTTTAGTAAATCTGTATTTACTTGACGACTTCCGTGAGTTTCTTTTCGTCAGAGAGAAAACTCAAATTCTTTTCAAACTTTTTTTTTTCAAAAAAAGAAACCGATTTTCTTTTAAACTCACGGTTACCATGATCAATAACCACCCACTACATTTGGTTATTTAAAAGAAAAAGTATTAATTATCTAATAATTAATATTATTATAAATATAAATGATAACCAACTTATCATACTATATTTATAACCTATAGTTTTAATATTTCATNCTATAGTTTTAATATTTCATCTCATGAAACATATAAACCATAGTTCTTTTTCTATTCCATGGTACTTAATGTAAATCTCATTTACACAATCCTCCATTAGATGTATCTTATACATCAAACCAATTATATCAATTATAATCAAAATACCTCTTGTCAATTTGAACATTTCAAATCAACACCAAGAACTTGATTCTTCAACATGAATCAAAGCTACTAAGGGGACCTCATGGACCTGTAGATCCGAAGCTCCAACGGTACGTGAATAACTGACTAAACTCTTTAGTCACGAGATCCACCATCCATTAACTGTCAGGCACTCCACTAAAGGCCGACAGCTGAACTCTTCTCACTACAGATATATTATGTGTCCATCTTAACCAATGAGCAATGCAACAACCCTTCACAGATCACTCGTAAGTACAGCTGGGTTAATAATCGTTATGCCCCTGTAGTTACATCTGTCTCCTTAAGTACCACTGATCCCTCTAATGAACATAAATCATAGTCCTACTATGACTAAGCCTTCTCTTCCAAAGAGAATTTGTGGCCACTATGTTCAAGCCCCGAAATCAGCCCTTAAGGGAGCAATCTCTCTACTTATCACTGCTTCGGGAAAGGAGTGAATTCCATATTGTGGATTGATTTCCCAACTCCTAGATCAGAAAAGTCCCCAAAAAGGTAGGCATGTTGAGTTGGCAATCTGGCCACTCTCACCCATACTAATCAAAGGACCGCTCTCAAAGGCATGAGTCCACAAAACACTCAGGATTGAGGTCGTTCGCCTATGGTCATTTAGGTGAGATGCAAGACTCTAGTATCAACGGCGTTATGTACAGAGTCTAGTCATCTCGTGGTCCAGGTCTTATACAAACTCTTTGTATAGGACACCCTCGCTCCACGTCTCCACACGAATGGTCAGGATCAACCATCTATAGTAGTTTACAACACTTGAAAACCTCTACAAAGTGGGCCGTATTCGTAGTGTCACCAGGATCAGGTATCCCACATTAATCCTTATACTACTGACCGATTTAAGTTATCACTTAAGGCATGATCCATTTGTATATCACATATACATACTTAAGTTCACATAAGATAACCAAGGAGCTTTGTTTATTAGATATAAGTAAATGCCAGAATTAAGTAACACTTATTTTATTCATTTAACAATGTGCATCTTTACAAAACAACGAGATTCCGGGAGAATTAGGACACCAATCCCAACAGGCATATCTACCGACTCAGTCATAGACAAGGTGGCAAGCTCTCCAAGAGGGATCAAATCTCCTAAGTCATCCTCATCGTCGTCATAGACGTCTCGTATAACCTCCTGCTCAAGAGAGTCAAACACATCAATCTGAAGCAAAGAATGTACTTGCCCTATGGTGGAAGTTTTCATAGCATCGGAAATATTAAATTTAACCAACTCACCATCGAACTCCACAGACAAAGTACCCTCATCCACATTAATCTTAGTTTTGGTCGTCTTCATAAAAGGCCGCCCAAGCAAGATGGATGCAGATGAGATATATGTGAGCTCTTCCATCTTAAGAACATAGAAATCAACAGGAAAAACAAATTCATTGACCTGAAGTAGGACAGCCTCTATGACTCCTAATGGGTGTATAAAAGACCTATCAACTAATTGAATGAAAACTCTAGTCTCAGTTAGGTCATTTAATTTTAATTCTTGATAAATTGAATAAGGCATAACATTTATTGATGCACCCAAATCTAGTACGATCCTATCAATTTTCTTTTTCTACCTATAATGTAAGGGAGAGCAAATATATTTGGATCCTTTTGTTTTTTTGGCAAGTTTTTAAGAAGGATCGAAGACACATATTGAATTACCATCATTCTCTCCTTTTTCCTTGGCTTGCCTCTTCCTCGTGCAGAGCTCCTTCAGGAATTTGGCATATTTCGGGATTTTCTTGACTACATTGAGCAGAGGAATATTTATCTCCACCGTTCCACACATCTCAAAAAGCTCCTTGTCCTTGTCTACAGCTGGTTCCTTTGGCCTTGCAAGCCTGGAAGGGAAAAGTATTTTAGGCACATACACATCTAAAATAGGATAAGTGTGGAAGATACTCCCTCTTTATTTTGTGGTAGTAAGACTGTTGAATTTGAGGAAGAAATTCCTGGACTCTCCAATTCTGGCTCCTTTGATTTAGCAGATGGTTTCAACTCTTTGCCACTCTTCAACGTGATTACACTTACAATTTCTCTAGGGTTTGATTTTGGTTGAGATGGGAGTTTGCCAGACTGTCTCTCTAATTTACTTATCGAGGTGGCTAGTTGAGAAACTTGGGTCCCTAAAGCATTAATAACACTCTGAAATTTAAAATGATTATAAGCAAGACTTTGAATCATATCCTCTAAGGACATACCTGAACCAGACGAAGCTTCATAACTAGGCTGAGCCTACTCCTTCTGTCCTCCCCATTAGAAGTTTCGGTGGTCTCTCCACCCAGGATTGTAAGCCTGACTGAA
Source organism: Benincasa hispida (assembly GCF_009727055.1). Taxonomy (NCBI): domain Eukaryota; kingdom Viridiplantae; phylum Streptophyta; class Magnoliopsida; order Cucurbitales; family Cucurbitaceae; genus Benincasa; species Benincasa hispida. The sequence goes on from NC_052359.1 coordinate 27,085,730, forward strand.
TGGGTCTCGCCTTGTGTTTTGTCCATTGTAATTGTAGCCTCCAATGGCAATTATCTTAGTAATTTCTCCTTGCAGAGAACTTGGGCAAACGTCAGCTGAATGGCCAGTCCCATGACATACTTGGCAAACAGTAGTGGGTTGTCTAATCTCCACCTTTGCCAACTACTTTGCAACAGAAACTAAGGCAGATATTTCTTTCTTAAGTTCACTTACCTCATTGGAAGGTTTGACAGTGACTGCAGCTCTAGTTCAAAATTGTTGAGAATTTGCAGCCATGGTAGCTATTAGATTCATAGCCTCAGTCAGGGTTTTATTGCCTGAGGCTCCTCCTGCTGTTGCATCTATGCTACTTTTGTCAGTCATCATCAGTCTCTCATAAAAGTATTGGATTAAGAGTTATTCTGAGATCTTATGACGGGGAAACTAGGAAAAGGAAGTCTGAGATCTTATGACGGGGAAACTAGGCAAAGGTATCTTGAAATCGTTCCCAATAATCGTAAAGGGTCTCCCCATCGAACTACATGATGCTATAAATTTCCTTTCTGAAACTAGCACCTCGAGATGCTGGAAAGAACTTCTCCAAGAACTGCCTCTGCAATTCTTCCTAGGACGTGATGCTCCCTGGTTGAAGAATGTAGAACCACTCCTTGGCATCTCCCTTCAATGAAAAGGGGAATGCTCTCATATTTATCTGCTTCTGGGTCACCCCATTAGGTCTCATCCCATTGCATACCACATAAAATTCCTTCAAGTGTTTGTGCAGATCCTCGCCCTATAGACAAGAAAATACAGGAAGTAAGTGAATTAAGCAAGATTTAAGCTCAAAGTTACCTGTCGTCTCAGGATAGACAATGCACAAGGGCTGTTGAGTGAAGTTAGGTGTTGCAAGCTCCTTGAGGGTCTTTTCTAGTTCAACCATCACTAGAAAATCTTCAAGAATATTTTCTTCTCCAGATGTGTCTTCAACACAAATCTCTCTATCAAGCACAACTTATTGTCTTCTTTCTCTCCTGATTCTCCGCTCCTTCTTAGAAATCTCTACAAAATTCAATTGTCTAGTACCTTTAGGAGTGTGGATTGTACACCAAAAGAGAAAATTGATTTGCAAGGATAAACACTACAAGTTTCAAAAATCAAATAATTTTTTTGCTATTATTTGTGTTTACTATTCGTGTCATGCACTTTGGGAGTGTGGGTCATGCACAAACAACTACTATTTGTGTCTATCTATGTCATAATAGACACAGATAGGAATCTTTCGCAGTTTATCTCTGTCTATCACTGATAGACTGTGATATTTTGCTATTATTTATAAATATTATGTGCAGTTTTGTTATTTAAAATAATTTCCCTAAAAACAATGGTTGTTTTCAAATAAAGGAAAATGAACCAAAATATTTACAAATATAATAAAATTTCATTGTCTATTTGCGATAAACTGGATAGACCGCGATATACTACAATCTGCATCTATCTATATCATGTTGATACAAATATATTAGTCTACAGTCTATCACATATAAGTTGTGATATTTTTCTATTATTTGTAAATCTTTTTAGCAGTTTTGTCATTTAAAATAATTTTCCAATAATAATTTTTTTTTCTTTTTAGACAATTGAAATTTGTTTGAAACTTATGATATAGTTAGACAAACTAAAATCAACAATTAATATATTTAATTAATTTTCTTGTATAATTACATTAATATTGTCAAACAGGATTTAAAAATTAATTTTGTATCTAATACAGAAAATATAATAGGATTTAATATTATCCAAATATCTTATATTATACAAGTATTATGCGGGGATAGCTTAGTTGGTAGAGAATCAAATTGAAGATCTAAAGGTCACGTGTTCGATCCACTGTCAACTTGAAATTGAAGGTCGACTGGTGGTTGTTGATAGTTTTTTATATACTTGAAATTTTAGTATCGTCTTTGGTAACAACTTGCTAGCCTTTTGATGTACTCAGAATTTAGTATGCTTGTTGATTGAACATAATAGCTCTTGTTTTACTCAAACGCTTAATATTTTTACAAATTGATGTTTAATAGTATGTTGATCTACTTGAAATCTTAACATGCTTGCTATTGATGTGTGATAATATGATGATGTTATTTCGAATTTTAGTTTGCATGTTGATTGGTATCACATAGTCTATTGATGTATTAAAAATTTTAATATATTTGCTATGTGCTCATATTTTAATATGCTCTTGATTAGTATCTGGTAGCTTAACTTGTTTATGTACTCAAAATTTAATATGTTTGCTTATTGATTCATATAGTTTGTTGATGAACTCAAGTTATCATAGGGTTTCCTAATTGACATTTGAGAGACCATTAATTGTACTTTAAATTTTAATATAGTTGATAAATGTGGAATACTGATTGAGATTAGATATACTGTAGATATATTCATGTCTAACTTCTAGTATTCATTGGTGGATGTCTGCTACAATCGATCTTATATTTGACAAACTATTGATACACTGGTCATATCATGCTTATAAAATTAAACATATATGTTTTACTTCGAAAGAAGTTACAAATTGAATGTTGATTATTATTAGATATAATTCTAATACACTTGAAATGTTGAATATTGATGTTAGATAAATTGTTGATACACTTATGTCTTGGTTGAAGTAATTACTGATCGATGTCTAATACACTCATGTCTTAATATGATATATCGTCAATATGCTTGGAATATCATGCTTATAAAATGAAACATGCATCTTTTACTTCAAAATAAGCCACTAAATGAATGTGGATAGATATATAGTTGATACACTTATTTCTTACTTCAGATATTCTCGGAGGGTGAGAATCCATAAGGGTTTCATGGGCTTTGTACTTAATTTGGAAAGGGAAGGAAAATGATTTTTAGAGAGTAATGTTGCAAAGAAATTCTCTGAGAAGAAGAGACTGAGTGTTCTCTGTAAAAAAACAATGAATTTCACTATCTACTCTTAATGTGAAACCAACTTTCACATTGGTTATCACAGAGTGGGGTGGAGAGAGTTACAGTAACTCCCTCACCATTATTTAATTATAAATTCAAAATGAATTTAGAATTATATATATTATATATGTGTGTGTTTGTGCACGCGCTTGTATGTGTATGTGTATATATAAACTATTTAACATATATAACTACCCTTATGTTATTGGTCGGCCGCCAGCTTCACCGTCGTCTATGAACTCACACCTATGCAAATAAAATTTGTATGCACCGAACTAACACCTTATACTAATTAGTAGTACAAGTATCAAGTCTGGGGTCAAACCACAGAGAGCGGAATATGGATTCCTTAAAGATTGGAACTTGTAGGAAGTAACCAAAATGGGGAATTTTTATGAGAAATTCTTAAATAAATTGCTAGAGAACAAAAAGTGCGCTACGTAAACGAATGCAAAAACTTATCAATCGAACAAATACTTAGCTTAGGAAATTATATTTAGTTCATTCTTCATCAAATCCATCAAAGACTAATCAAAAGATGTGCGAGAATATTTGAATTTTAACTTAGCCTACTCGATTAGAATCCTACTCGGTAGTCCATAAAATCAAGTTAATTAATAGAAAAGTGAGAATCCTCAACCAATCAATCAATCAACAGGCATTAAAATGCAAGGCAAAGCTAAACCAATTAATTGATTTCCATTGTCTAACCAATTAATTGAGCGAGATTTATCTAAGTTAAAAAGTAAATACTTATTAATTGGAATCCCAAATTAACATAACAAACTAACTTAACTCATGCTACTAGGTGATGACTACCTAACGATTACAAATTAGGGCCAATCAAAGCAATCAATTAAACATGCATAGCTAATTTGTCAGTTTATTCCATACACGAAAATTGAAGAATATGCCAAGATAAAGTCTCCTAAATTCCTAATAAAACTCTCAGAATTACAACACAAGTTTCAAGAATTGAATAAGAACCAAACTAAACTAACTAACCCAAGCTATGTTCTTACGCTTTAGCCTCGAATCATGCTTGAATTCAGTACAATTGGCAAAAGGGAAGAATTTTTATAGAATTTTTGTGTAAAAGGGAACTAAAATTAGGCTGGACAGAGCGGCGACATTCAGAAATCGGTGTACTCGGTGATTCTCCAGTTGGCTGACCCAATTATTCTTTTATAAAACAGTCGCAGCGTCGCAATGCTAGGAAGAGCGTTGCAATGCTGCGACGCATAGTGGAGGAGCATCAGGCAAGCATTGCAACGTTGGCTTGATGTTGTGTTGCGCGCGTGTTGGGGTTGTGCGTCCGTCAAACTACCTAGCATTGCAAAACTCTTGGGGAGCGTTGCAACACTGCCTATTCTGTCCTACAGCGTTGGAGGGCAGCATTGATGAGCAGTGTGATGGTGGCGTTGGTGTATCTTCAGAGCGTTGCAACGCTTGAGGCAACATTGAAACGTTGCCCTGCATTCGAGCATTTTACCTTTTAGCCTTGATCTAGCGTTGGACTTAGGTTTAATGAGAGTGTTGCAATGCTCGGCGGGGAAGCATTCTTCACTCCTTCCTCATTTGATCAATTTAGCTCCTAACTTTGTCATTTCAATGCCTTTTTATCTAAAAATGCTTAATCCATCTACTTGTGCAATCGAGTCCTACAAAATGATCAATTTAACAAAATAGCACATTTTCAGTGCTATCAAACACCCCTAACTTAATTCTTGATCGTCCTCAAGCAAGTTAATACAAGCAATCATGTAAAAGATAATCAGTTTCTCAAACTAGAATTTTCCTTACTCAAGCCTCAACAGTCAACTAGAATTAATTTCACAATCGATTAGGTAATCAAAAAGCATTCCATCGTTTCATGAACAGTTTGAAATTTCGTTTTAAAAATTTCTAATGCATGTTCAAGCTCAAAGTTATTCATTTTGAACAAGAACGAGCCCTACACTGGCTCGAAGGGTCCTGATTTAGCTTTCCTAAATTCAAAGTGGTAATCACATAAAATTGGATCGGTTCATCGCCTTACTGCATGCTTTTCTTTCTCGTTTATTATTACTATGTCTCTTTTTTTTAAAGATCAAAGGGGAAACTTAATCTAGGAAACTTACTTTTATTTTGGCTTTCCAACATGGGTATCAAGCGAGTCATCCAACTAGGGGCCAATTTTCATTCAAAAGTGCCTAACGCTTACTCATTCCTCTAGGATATTTTAGCTCAAAGAGAAACCACGGGTGTCATGGCCGCCCCAGGTTAATCATACCCTTGAAGAAGAGGAGTAGACCCCTAAACATGCATAAATGAAAAAAAAAATTCTCTCTCTCTCTCTTTTTACTAGGCGACGGTGATATCAATTGTCTATATCTCAAGCATGCATTACTAAATTGAACTGCGAAAAGACTAATATCTATCACCAAGGCCTATCGGAGTGACAACAAACTTATGGTCTCATAATTCAATTTTTAGCAAGCAAATAGGTCAAGACAGATATGCAAAGGGCTTGGAGATGTAATAAAAATATACATCATAATTTTTCAAAACATCATGAAAATTATGAGCCCTTTCATCCATCATATTCCAATGCAAAAACAATTCATGTGAGTGCGTCATAGACTAGTCATCGTAAGGAACAAAACAACAAGAAAAACTCAATCAAGCAAACATTGTCCAAGCATAGCGCTCTAGGACCCCAAATAATATCATCAAAATATAAAGAAATTCAGCCCAAAAAGTAGCCCAAAAATAGCCCAAAAGTCCAAACATCCCACCCTCAACTTTTAAAACATACATTATCTCCAATGTGATTAAAATGAAGTATGAGGGATCAGAATACTTCCCTGAACAATGGAGTGATAGAAGGATGTAGGACACTCGGCTCAACTCTTTTTCTGCCCAAAAATCCTAGGAAACAAAAATAATAGAAAGAATTAGGCTCAACAAAATAAATGAAAAATAAAAAGAGAAAATACTAAATTGAAATCTAATCCTAGAAAGAAAGTAAATTTAAATACTTGCTACCTCCAGGTAGCGCAAATATTTATGGTCGGTTGCTCAATTGTGATGACTCGATTTCAGATGTAAACTGGCGAGTCCAACCGGTGAGCGATGTCAAAGCAGTCCAACGACTCGCCATCATGGAATACCTTCAACGTGTGCCCATAAAACTTAATAACCTTCCCCGTCTTAAGATTAACAATGTCTACTACACCATAAGGATAAATGTAAGAAACACCAAATGGTCAAAGCCACTTGGACCAGAGTTTACCAGACATAAATTTCAATTGAGAGTTATACAGAAGTACCTTTTGCCCTACTTGAAACTCCTTGGGTGCAATCATTTTGTCATGAAGGTCTTTCCCTCTTTTCTTATAAATCAAAGAATTATTAAAACGCTCTAACCTCAAATCTTCGGACTCCAGAAGTTGTAGAAGTCTGGCCTCTCCAGCTGCCTCTGAGTCCCAGTTGCCATTCTTGACTACTCAATAAGCCTTGTGGTGGATTTCAACTGGAAGATGGAAAACCTTACCATAAACCATCCAGTAGGGAGACATCCCAATAGGAGTCTTGAAAGTTTTCTTGTAAGCCCATAGAGCATCATCTAGTCAGAGGCTCCAATCCTTTCTTCCTAGGTTGACCACCTTTTCCAAAATGGTCTTTACTTCCTTGTTGGACACCTTCGCCTTCCCATTAGTTTGAGGGTGGTATGGGGTGGCGATACGATGTTGAACACTGTATTTTTTCAACAAGGAGGCAATGACCCAATTGCAAAAGTGTGATCCTTGATCGTTGATGATTGCTTTAAGGAAGCCAAACCTTCATAGAATGTTAGTCTTCAAGAAACCTACAACTACTTTAGCATCATTAGTAACTATGGCGTTTTCTTCCACCCATTTGGAAACATAGTCCACTGCCAATAAAATGTACTTACACCCATAAGAAGGATGAAAAGGTCCCATAAAGTCAATCCTCCAAGCCTCAAATATTTCACAAAAAAGGATAGGGAATTGTGGCATTCATTCCTATGGGACATTCCACTAGATTTCTGACATCGCTCACAAGTTTTACAAATAAAATATGCATCCTTAAATAATGTGACTTTCTTGGCGGTTCTCTTGGGGACTGAAGTGTCCTCCACATACATGCTTATGAAAAAATTCAAGGACAAAAAAGAACTCATCATTAGGGACACACCTCCTAACTACCTCCCAAACATAATACTTTGACTCACTCTTCATTTTATCCTGTCTATGTTTATTCATACCATGAGGGAACTCACTAGTGATCAAGTAGATCAAATATCAGCATACCAGGGAGTCATAGAAATACCATCTGCCTACATCAAAGTGTGGTCAGGGAAGTCTCATTCAGAACTGAGACAACCTCCAGTAGCTATTATTCTGCTCACGTGATCGACAACGGCATTCTCGCATCCCTTTATGTTCTGAAGTCTCAGGTTAAACTCTTGGAGGAAAAGAACCCACCTCAGTAATCTTGGCTTGGAATTTTTCTTTGACATCAGGTAGCACAGAGCTGCATAGTCAGAAAAAACAATAACTCTAGATCCTATAATATAAGAGCAATATTTTTCTAAAGAAAAAATAACAGCTAAAAACTCCTTTTTCGTTGTGTTGTAGCTAAAGTGAGCCAAGTTAAAGGTCTTTGAAGTATAGTAGATGACGTCATGTTTCTTATCAACCTTCTGCCCCAACAATGCTCCTATAGCATGGTCACTTACATCGCACATGATCTCGAAGGGAAGATCCCAACGAGGAGCCTAAATAACCAGAGTGCACAACAAGACATTCTTTAGCACATCAAAACTTCTCCTGCAATTAACATTGAAATATAAGGCCACATCGTTTTGGAGAAGAGTGGTCATCGGCTGAGTAATCTTACTAAACTTTTTAATGAACGTACAGGAACCTGCATGACCAAGAAATGAACTAACCACCCTCACGTTTGTGGGGTAAAGGAGCTTAGCAATAACATCAATCTTAGCATGGTCTACCTCTGTGTCATGCTGAGATACTACATGTCCCAATATAATGCCATATGAGGCCATGAAATGAAACTTTTCAAAATTAAATGAAATGAAATTTTCTAGCACCCTAGACAAATTAGATAGACAATCAGCAAATGAGTCTCCATACACTATAAAATCATCCCTAAAAACCTCCATGCATTTTTCAATAAACTCAGAAAAAATGGACATCATATAGCGCTAAAAGGTGCAAGGAGCATTACATAGTCCAAATGGCATTCTTCTAAAGACGAAGATGCCATAGGGCATGTGATAGTAGGAATTTTGGTGTCGCTCCCAAACCCTTGCTATACAAATAAAATTTATAAATCACCGAACAAACGTTTATACCAACTAGTAGTACAAGTAGCAAGTCTGGGGTCAAACCACGGAGAGCCTAATATGGATTCCTACAAAAAGTTGGAACTTGTAAGGAAGCAACTTCGGGGGGGGAGGGGGGGGGGGGGTGGGTGGGGGGGAGGAGCCGGGGGTTGTGAAAATTGTTAAAAACAAATTTTGAAAACAAAAATAAGCAATGTAACAATTGTAAAATTATCAATCAAACAAACATTTGACTTGGGTAATTGTAATTTAATTCATTCCTCAATAATTCTATCATAGACTACTCAAAATTTGTGTGAGATTAATTGAACTAAAAACTTAGCCTACTCAATTAGAGTCCTAACAAGTATGCGTGCTTCAGCCATTGTTTCGCTTCAAGTCGTAGCGTCACGATGCTATGGATGGCGTCATGATGTTGCCATGTAGTCTTGGAAGTCCGCTTCACGTCGCATCGTCGTGACTCTGTGGATGGCGTCGCAACGCTACACTGCTTCTCCCTAGAATGATTGCTACTATCTTTCAGCATCATACAACACTCAAATCAAGCGTTGCGACGCTCCGACGGGGCTGAGGACATTGTTTCCCTGACTTCCTTCCTCAATTTATTCAATTTGGTGCTATCTTGGGGCATCACACAACGCTCAAATCAAGCGATGCGACACTCCGACGGGGCTGAGGACATTGTTTCCCTGACTTCCTTCCTCAATTTATTCAATTTGGTGCTATCTTGGGCATCTTAGCGTCTTTTTGACCTGAACACTTAACTTGATTGCTTGTGCACTTGATTTCTACTAAATAATCAATTAAAACACATGAAGTAACTTAACGACCTTGAATTAAGCAAGAAAAGATAGCACATTTTCGGTTCTATCAAACAACCCCAACTTAATTCTTGATCGTCCTCGATCAAGGTAAAACAAGCAATCATGCATGAGTAATTAGTTTGTCAAACTAGAGTGTTTCCTACTCAAGCCTCAAAAGTCAACTAGAATCAAATTCACAATCAAATAGGTAATAAAAAAGCATTCATTCATTTAATGAACTATTTGAAAATTCGTTTTAAAAAAATATTTTTAATGCATGTTCAAGCTCAAAGTTATTTATTTTGAACCAGAGCAAGCCAGGAATGGCTTTATGAATCTTCCATTTATTTGCCCCCTATAGTGGCTTGAAGGATACTGAATTAGCTTTTCGAAATTCAAAGTGGTAATCACATAACATTGGATCGGTCAAAATCTATTCATCCATCATCCCCCCCTTTTTTTTACAACAAAAAATAAAGAGGGGAAACTTAATTCAAGAACCGACTTTCGTTTTTCCTTGCCCACACGGGAGTCATGTGAATCATCCAACTACGGGTCATTTCCCTTCAAAAGTACCAAAGCTTACTCATTCCTCTAGGATACTTTAAAGGGAAACCATGGGTGTGATGGCTGCCCCAGGTTAATCATATCCTTTGAAGAAGAGGAGTAGACCCCTAAACATGCAAAATTCTCTCTTTTTCTTAAAATTTTTTTTACCAAGCGACAGTGATATCAATTGACTACATCTCAAATATGCATTACTAAACTGAACCGCAAAAAGACTAATAATGAACAAACTCTTATCAAAGAGAACACATGAACGGAAGCAAGATCGTTCCAAATTCATTATGACAGAATTAAAATAATTAACATTCAAACAAACTAATTATGCATTACCGAACAAATTATGGCATGGTTTCATAAATAAATACAAAGGGATGAGAAACATACCTTTTGAAGAACTCTTATTCTAACCTTCTCTTGCTCTCGTTGAGTCTTGGACCAGCACCTCTCACTGAAACTCGGAATTGTCTACCCAAATCTCTCGTTGTGGCTTAGCACACGAACAGTCTTCTCCAGGAACAACCAGCCACTTGGACACCACCACTCAATGACCTTCGTATTCTCGGAGTGAGAATACAGGAGGTGCGGGCTCTATTGGATTTGGTACAGGGAAGGAGGAAACAACAATAGCACTATACGACCAACCAAATGGGAGAAGAATAGTGTCTATCATATAGACTTCTGCTTCATCGTTTAGTAAAGATACACAATTGTTTAGGAAATATGGCTCGATCGGTTACACGATGGTTTAGTGAATCTTCCTCAGGCGCACGATCGTTTAATAAAACAACACGATCGTTTAGTCAACAATGTGTGTACACAATCGTTTAGACAAACACTTAAAGCTGTCATGTAGTCTCTCGTGAGCTAAACGATAGGTTCTGTACTCGAATGAAGCGATGCAATTATTATCTTCCAAAATGAAAACATTTTTCATTTTTCCTTCAGTTATGAAAACTGAATAAAACCTCCCACTTTCACACACGGTTATGGAGAAAACCACCAACAATTATCTCATAATTTTTTTAATTATAAATAAATATAATAACTAACTTATTGTATTATATTTATAACCTATAGTTTTAATATCACTTCATATGCATATTTAAACCATAGTCCTTTTCTCCTTTACTCGATATAAATCATATTTATATCATTTTCGTCCAATTAATGTATCTCATACATCATGTTAACTTTATCATATATAATTGAACCAGTTTAATCATATCATATATAATCAAACTCTCTCTTCTCAATTTGAACACTTCAAATTGACCTAAAAACTGATTCTCAACTTGAATCCATTGAGCTACAAAGGGAACCTTATGGACCTATAGCTTGAAGCTCCAACAGTACGTGAATAGTTGGCTAAACTCTTTAGTCACGAGATCCACTATCCGTTAACGTTTAGGCACTCCATTATAGACCGACAGCTGCACTATTCTCACCACAACTATATTTCTATGTCCATCGGATATAACCAGTCAACAGTATGATAACCCTTCACAGATGCTCGTAAGTACAGCTGGGCCAATTTACAGTTTTGCCCCTGTAGTTACATTTAACTTCTTAAATACCACCGATCCCTCTAATGTACAATACATCATAGTCCTACTATGAGTGGACACCTCTCGGGCCATGAGAACGTGTGTGGCGCTACATCTTTCAAGCCCCGGAATCAACCATTAAGAGAGCAATCTATCTACTTATTCTTGCTTCAAGGAAGGAATGAATTCCATCGTATGTAGCTGAGTTCCCAGCTCCCAAATTAGACGAATCCCTATAGTGGTAGGTTTGAGTCGGCAATCTGGCAATTCGCACCCATGCAAATCAAAGGACCACCCTCAAAGGCAGGAGTTCCCAACTCACTCAGGATTAAGGTCATATTACTTATGGTCATCCCAATGAAGTGATGTCTCTATCATGAACGACGTTATATAACGAGACTATAAACATCGTGGTTCAGCCTTATACAAACTTCTTTGTATAAGACACCCCCACTCGCATTTCTACACATGAATGATCAAGATGAGACCAGGTAGCACGTCACAAGACTTGTAACTATCTACAAAGCGAGCCGCATCCGTAGTGTCACCTGGATAGGTTTCCCTCCTATATGCATATACTAAAGACCATTTTTGTTATCACTTAAGGCATGATCCACTTGTATGTCTCCACATACATGCTTAAGTTACAACGACAACCAGGGATCTTAGTTTATTGGTTTGTGATAAAACAATGAAAACATCTCATGTTTCATAGATAACAGTGAAGAAAATATCTCATATTATTACATCACAAGCGTTTTTTCAATACACGCGTTTAAAATCTACAAGACCCAATGAGAGTTTAGGGCATCAACACCAACAATCTCCCACTTGTCCTAAAGCGAGTGGGGTGTACATAACAACAAGTACAAAACAATAATCTAGGGCACTAAGGTCCAATACAAAAATCCCACTTGCCCTAGTCCAGCTGCGGGCGGTCTCGTAGACCCATGCTTAGAAGGTGACCCTAAAAAACTTTACCCAAGAGAGCCTTCATAAATGGGTCGGTAAGATTGTGCTCCAATGTGATCTTCGTTACTATCACGTCCCCTCGAAGCACTATCTCACAGAGGAGATGATACTTCCGCTCTATATGTTTGTTGCACTTATGACTCCTAGACACCTGGAGTTCGCCATAACACCACTATTATCACAATAGAGGGTGATGGGCCTAGACATGTCTGGAACAACTTCAAGATCAGTCATGAACTTCTTGAGCCAAATGGTCTCCTTAACAGCTTCACAAGCAACTACATACTCGGCCTCCATTGTGGAGTCGGTGATACATCCCTACTTAGTGTTTCACCACACTACAGATCCTCTGTTAAGAGAGAACACTGAGCCTGAAATGGATTTCCTAGAATCCTTAACAGTCTGAAAGTCATAGTTCGTGTATCCAGTAAGGATCAAATCCTTAGATTCATACACGAGTATGTAGTCCCTCGTTCTTCAAAGATACTTGAGGATATTCTTGATTGCGGTCCAGTGACCCTGTCCTGGATTAGACTAATATGTACTGACTATCCCTACAACGTAGCAAATGTCTTGTCTAGTACACAACATCGTATACATCAAAAGTGCCAACGTCAGATGAATAGGGGACCCGTATCATCTCCTCAACCTCTTGAGATGTCTTAGGACACATTTTTTTAGACAATGTAACTCCATGCCTAAAAGGCAGTAGGCCCCTTATGGAGTTCTGCATCGATTACTTGAGCTACATCTTGCCAATGTACGATGCCTGAGACAATGCTAGCACTTTATTCTACATACAACACTAGGAAAACTACTGAACTGTTGATGATTTTTTTGTAGACACAAGGCTCATCAACGTTTTGGTCAATGTCGTACAATTTGATCACTGTATCAAACCGAATGTTCAAAGATCGAGACACCTATTTCAACCTATAAATGGACCGATTCAATTTGCAAACCTTTTGCTCTTGACCTTGGGCTATGAATCCTTCGTGTTGGACCATATAAATGGTCTCCTCAGGATTAACAATCAGAAAGGCAGTCTTGACGTCCATTTTCCATATCTCATAGTCATAATATGAGGCAATGGACAGGAGGATGCATATAGACTTCAACATGGCAACAGGCGAGAAAGCTCCTCATAGTCGACTCCCTCCATCTGGGTATAACCCTTTTGCCACAAGTCTAGCCTTGAAGGTTTGCACCTTCCCATCAGTACCGCATTTACTCTTATAGATCCATTGGCAACCTATAGATTTTAACCCATCAGTTTGATCTACAAGATCCCATATTGAGTTGAAGTATATCAACTCCATCTCAAGATCCATGTGACCCATTCATCCCAATCAACATCCTCCATTGCCTCCTGATAAGACAACGAATCCTCAACCTCGCCATCTGCTACCATAGCCAAGATTTTAGTGATACCCATATAGCGAACAAATGAGTTCGCAACCCTCCCACTACGTCGAGGTTCCCTTAACCCTTGAGGTGGAACTGACCTACTAGATGAACTTCCATCAACAACTCTTATTGAAGTTTTTAGTAGTTCCAGTTTGGAAAGTTACAGCTAAACACGATCTTACTACGTTGGACTATCGCTCCCTTCATATGATCATCCTCCATGACAGGTAGCGTTCATTATACCAAGCATTCTGGTTTATAGTCTTAGATGATACAAAAGAACCCCATCGTGCTACCTTTCTGGGTAGCACTACAAGGGGCACAACCTCAACGTGTTCCAATTTCTTGTGGATTAACCTGCGTCTCAAGTAGAAGAACAACTTATCAAGAGTACTTACAAGCGAAAGCAGATTTTTCTCAATAATATCATTGTGATAAGAATTACCACATATTAATATTCAAACATACTAAATAATTGCTTTCAGTAATGCACTAAAGAGATCAAGAAATCATACCAATGAAGTATTTCTTCTCAATGCGGAGGTCTAAAACTCCAACGTCCTACCTGCGAACAATCACCACTTAAAACAAATGAAACGTTATGACAGCCGCTACCTACTTCAGACCTTCAGTATATGTTAGCAGGTCAGAAGTCCAAAAGTGTGGCATTTGTTCGATTTGTAGAAGAAGAGAGGAGGAAAAGATCATATACAACAAATAACAAGGTGGGGCAAGATGAGGTCTCTATTAGCATAGATCAAGATGCTTGAATCGTTTGAGGTGAATTAACGCGGATCTGTGTAGGAATAAAAGTCATAGAGATCATCTTAAAACGATCGTGATAGGAAGGTAAAAGAACTCGTTACGTAGTATCAATCGTGTAACGGAAAAGGGAGCAGCATTCGTCTAAAAGGGATGTCGAGTGGTAGCAAAACTAAAAGTGAGCGCGAGTTGTATTGAGGACAATTGCTATTATAAATATCGTGCAGGAGCTATAACCAATCTTACTTAAGAAAGAGGATAAACGATATCGTTTACATTAAATAGTCATCCGCGAAGTGTGTAAGTTGGTAAGCGACCGTTGCAGTAAGCACTAACCGTATAAGGTACTGCATTTTACTACCCTAAAGAGTCAATGACATTGTCCCTCTTGTAACAACCAATGGTCCGCAGCTAGTTTTCGTGGCTTAACACACACCGTCAGCTATTTATGCATCTCAAAGTGATCTTCCAATACATTCATCCGTTATTAGAGTTTTAATCTAAATATATATATATATATATATATATATGTGACGGTGAGATCGGATCCTGCTCATAGTTGGATGTCCACAAGACAACTGTGGGGGCAAGCCAAAATGAAGGTGGTAATTGTGATCAATGCAGAAACTAAGTGATCGCAACTCCTCTGCCAAACAAAAAGATGCGCACGAGTTTTGACTGACAAGAGTGCCTCGCTCGTAGTTGGATGTCCGCATAACACCCGTGGAGGCAAGCCAAAACGAAGGCTAGGCACTCGGATCAACTCAAGATCACAAAGCTAAGATTTAAATCATGCAAAGGCCAAAACCACTTGAACACCCAGTTTGGTAAGATTTAAAATATATCATGCGATGTCCTGGGAAATGAGTAAAGATTTTTTCTTTTGAAGATTAAGCTCGCGGTCCCTAAAGTTTAGAAGTATTTTAAGAAGAGATTAGGATAGAAATTAATATTGACAACGGTTCAGCAGTTTGAATGAGGCATTATGAGAAGTCTAGGCAGGATAAAGGCGATTGAAATTTTGAGAAATCTTTAGTTTATGCTTGAGGACAAGCATTGTTTTAAATTTGGGGGTGTGATAACTTGTAGAAATACAAGTTATTAAAGCTTAAATTATTAAAACAATAAGAAAAGGCGATAGTAAATAGGCAATATTACGATTGAACACGCCAAAATAAAAGCAAAATCACGATCGCTAACTCTCATCGCATAAAAGCAATTAAATTGAGTTAATCTTGTATTTCTATGCAGAAATAAGGCGACATCGCGATCTCATGAGTTGGTGATCCAATGGTACTTCAAAGACGAACGAGTGATGACCTTACATAAAGGCGGTGACCTAATGTGATAAAACGTGATGGGACGTGAAGCTGATAGCGGTGAAATAAGAAATTCAGTTGGCGACCGTTGAAGACCATACCATTGCAAATCATTGAACCTCTGATGACCATCAGACAGTGTGACAGGGTATGGAAATTAATGCTGCCCATCCACACAATCATTAGTGAGATGAAGAACTGATTTTTTTTTTTTTTGGAAGTCTATAAATCCATTCAATGCTACCAAATCAGTGGTGGATTAATTCTAAGAGGTCGAGGGACTACGGAAACAAACATGGAAGAGAGACACCAACCTACACCTAACCCTTGGGAGAGCAAGAGTTTACAGATTAGAAAAGAATTGGAGTGCTAAAAGTCGTGTAAACGACAGAGGAAGCAAGACACTACTTACCTGGCTTAACACTTACATCATCTATTGTTTTGTACTTTGAGCATTTTATTTGCAAGAATCGAAACTACATTTCAATCTATGTTCATTCTTTTCACGCCATACATGAGTAGCTAAATTTGTGAATGGGTTGAGAAGTACTTAGCTAGCATGACTTAAGTTATGCACTTCATGCGATCATCTTGTCTTATGTATGCTACATTGATCACTTTGAGTACTTGAAAGAGTAGTCTAAAGACATAGAGTCTAGGCTTGAAAGAGTCCGATTAGATCTCATAAGCAAGAGTAAAGGAGACTTAGAAATAAGTTCTATCTGTTGCTTTCCCTATACATCGCATGCATCCTAGACATAGGAAATGTGTCCATATGCATTGAGAAATGTAGTGCTTAATATTTGTGTATAGCATGATCGCATGACTTGTAGAATATCTTAAGAAATGTTAGCAAAACCACTTCTCAACTCTTTATCGCATATTTTTTACAACACTACTCTTCTATCGTTTTGCATTTAATTCGATCACCTTAAGAAATCAAAGTCAATCACCATCCAACTTCTTAAACATAAAATAGCGATAAGATCAGAGATAGAGTCTGTCGCATATCTGTCTGAGTAATCCCTGCGTTCGACCCTAGACTTACCGGGACCCTAAGAAGGCTTATACTTTGGCTTTGTTAGGAAAACTTACATGATCATCGCATCCACACATCCTTTCATCGCATGATAAATCACCAAATCACTTAGCAATATCATATATTTAGGTAATCGTGCAAGCACTATCGTATAGGCACTGATTTTCTAAGCAATGACACTCTCTTTAACACAATGTTCGTGCATCTCATGCTTAACACACAGTCAGCTATTTATGCATCTCAAAGTGATCTTTTAATACACTCATCCGTTATTAGAAAATTCCCATTTCCTTTATAACCGTCCAATGAATGTGATTTCATCATATTCATAACATATAATTAATATTATATATTAATTATAATATTTTCCTCTATTAGATATACATCATATATATATCCAATTTTCTCCAAATTAATGTGTCTCATACATAAAGTTAATTATATCATATTTATATATCTCGTTCAATTATATCTTATATAATCGAACTCCCTCTTGTCAATTTGAATATTTATAACCGACCCAAAAACTGACTCTCAACTTGTAACCAAGCTACCAAGGGGACCTTATGAACCTATGGCTCGAAGCTCCAACAATAACTGCTAGGCATTCCACTAAAGACCCAAAAACTGACTCTCAACTCTTTCACAACATCCACCATCCGTTAACTGCTAGGCATCCCACTAAAGACCGACAGTTGAACTCTTCTTGCCATAAATATATTTCTATGTCATTGGATATAACCAATCATTAGTACGATGATCCTTCGCAGATGCTCGTAATTACAGCAAGCAAATTTACCATTTTGCCCCTTTAATTACATTTTCCTTCTTAAGTACCACTAATCTATCTAATGAACAAAATAACGTAATCCTACTATGTGTGAACACCTCTCGGGCCATTAGAAGGTGCGTGGCGACACATCATTCAAGCCTCGAGATCAGCCCTTAAGGAAGCAATCTATCTACTTACCTCTAATTTGGGGAAGGAGTGAACTCCATCTTGTGAAGTTGAGATTCCAGCTCCCAAATCAGACGAATCCCCAAAATGGTAGGTTTGAGTTGGTACTCTGGTCACTCGTACCATGCAAATCAAAGGACCACCCTTAATGGAAAGAGTTCCTAACTCACTCAAGATTGATGTCATGTTACCTATGAGCATTCTAGTGAAATGATGTCTCAGTCATGAACGAAGTTATATGACAAGACATTAACACTTCGAGGTCAGGTCTTATACAAACTCTTTGTATAGGATGCCCCCACTCGCATGTCCACTACACGAATAATCAGGATCAGACTATCTGTGACAAGTGACAACATTTGTAACAATTCCACAAAGCGGGCCGCGTCCATAGTGTTACTAGGATAAGGTTTCCCTCCTATATCCATATACTACATACTATTTTGGTTGTCACTTAAGACATGATCCACTTGTATGTCACTACATACATGCTTAAGTTACATAAAGACAACCAGGGATATTAAGTTTATTGGTTTGTGATAAAATAAAAAACATCTAAATGTGCAAATTCAAGAGGTGAAGTAAATATCATATATATTATACATCACAAGTGTTCGTACAAAGTTGTTTACAAACTACTGGACACGAGACTTTAGGGCTCAAACCCTAACATTAAGCACTAACTCTAAAGGAATTTTGGCTCGATAACCTTTTTCAGTAAAAGGTCTTTTAGTCATCTTACCTTCAAGGCAAGATTCGCACACCGGTAAAGAATTTTCCTCTAACTCACTTAGAAGTCCATTCTACACTAAACTCTTAATCCTATTGAGATTGATGTGTCCTAATTGAAGGTGCCAAAGTTGCACATTTTCTTTTGGAGAAACCTTAAGTCGTTTATTTTGAGTTACAACAGTTTTAAACATATCTATGTTATGGAGGGAACTTGTTACTAACAGACTTAGCACATACAAGTTGTTTTCCAATTGTGTTGAACAAATCTCAACACCATCTTTATCAATAAACACTTTATTCAAATCAAAATGAAGAGTATATATACATTGTATCAGACACTTAAGTTTCGCTTTAACTCGAGAACTACATAAACATCGTTAAAAAAGATAAATTTCTTTTGTAAAGTCAACTGGAGTCCTCCCACAGCCATAGATGAGACGACGTGCCTGATGCCTACTAACATCGTCATCTATCTAACCTCAAGCTGTCGTCGGGATCTAATCCCCTGAAAAGTAGAACAAACATGATTAGTGGCCCAGAGTCAATAATCCAGGCAGAATCATCATTCTCCACTAAACAAGATTCCAAAACTAGTAAATCATATTTACCTTGTTTTGCCTTGGCCTTAGCCTTATTCTTCTCCTTAATCCAACGAGGAAAATTCTGCTTCCAGTCCCCATCCTGGTTGCAATGGAAACACTTCCCTTTGTCAATCAGTACTAGTTTCCCACCCCGTGGGGTCGACAGGTTGTGGGTTAGCAGGTGCCTTCCCCTTCCTCTTACCACCATTCTTCTTCTTCCACTTGGAAGTGTTAGAAGTAGGAGTAGACTTTGTTCCTGAGGTTGAACCTTTATGGAACTTCTTTTAAGATGAAGCACCATTTGCCTCACCTACCTTATTCTCCTTACTTTTTAGCAAGGATTGGAATGTCTGCAACTCATTGAAGAGAGTTATAACGGTATAGTCAACTTTGTTCAATATCGCATTACTGACAAAGTACAGGAAGCTATCTGACATTGAGTGCAGAATTATGCTATCCTGGCTGCCCTCATTGATGCATGACCCATCTCTGCCACATTAAAGTTGATCATCATGTTCAACACATGTTCACAAACAGAGATGCCTTCCTCTATTTTGGACTCGAAGATGCATTTGTGAGCTTCATGCTTGAGCTTTCCAGACGATTATCCAAACATTCCCCGCAGAGACTCCATGATCTCACGTGTTGAGACCATAGGCTCATGCTTCTTGGCCAAAACTTCGTTAAGACTAGCCAAGATATAAGCTCAAGCCTTCTTGTTCACCTGTGTCCAATGCTCATAAGCCTTCCGAACGTTTCGAGTGACGTTCTGAGGTGAAATAGGAGGACACTTCTCTCCATAAGAACACGAACCTCAGCAATCATAGATGATAAAATTGTTGTGATCGTGTGTTTCCAACTAGTGTAGTTCCTCGCCCAGTAATTTGCTGCACTTAAAAGAGCTAATGTTGCTCCCTAACCATTTCTAACGTTGTTGAAAAACCAATAAAAAAAAAAAAAAAAAAAAAAAAAAATAAAAACCTTAATGGAGTCTTACAATACCCACCTTTAACCACCAATTTTAGTTTTAGAAAAATAGTTTCCATGTTCTCGTAAGTAGAAAGACATCTAATTCGCAAATGATGCCCCAGCGAGCCAAAGGACAACAATCACCGTATGAGGTGATCAGATGCCTCTTCACTAGGGATGAGACATTACCTCAAAGCCATAGAGGTAGAAACACATCTTGATAACTGACCTTAACAGTCACATTTTTTTGGTCCAAAACTATTAACCTTTACAATTTCGCGTAAATGTAACCCTAATTTTTAGTCCTAGAGTCTCGCCCAAATGCACCCACCGTAGGGAAAAAGAAGATTAGGAAAAGAGACTAAAGCGACCTTATTCTGTACAAGAGATCAGATAAAGAGTCGTGCAAAACTGTAATCCCTATAAGGGACACTCCAGAGTGCCTCGAGGTGATGCAACAGAAACGTTATCCACCTAACGAGAGAGACCATGGGATATGTTATCGCACGCTCCCGCTCACACTTACTGACACATTCTCTCCATTTCACTTTGGTATTGACTCTACCCCAACACCATCCTTTAGGGGGTTGCTTCTAGGGTGGCCACGAGGACGAGGATAGATCTCATCGTGTAAACATAAAGGGAGAAACGTGAAGATGGTTTAATTGAAGTATCATATACCCCAAGTACCTCCCACTGAATGTTCTACCTAGGGGTTCATTAACTTAGACCGTCCGGCTACTGACTTTATCTAAATTAGTTTAATTTTCTCAAAAAGAACTCTTGTCTTTGAAATTAAACAAGTTCAAGTCAAGTCCCATTAAAGTTTTCAATGGACTATCCTCAAATTTACATGCGTTGGTCAAATCTATCTAATTCATCTTTCTAGGTAATTTAAACACGCAAGTCTAATTGATCGTTTAAATGACTACGTTGCTGTGAAGCGTGATCGTCTAGACGATCATAAAGTAAACGCCTAAGCGATGAAGCTTGCTGAGCTACACGGTCGTTTAGTGCACACGCGTTAACCTTGCTGCCAAGTATCCCATACTCAACGATTGCTTACCCCATCGTTTACACGATTTGACCAATGCTTGGTCTTCTTCTTCTTCGAAGTACAGTGCAACTCCTTGCCTTGAAGCTTCATCACAAGCGAGTCACACCAACTCAAACACTTTGAATTATAGACCCGATAGCATGTTAATATGCCCAAAAACACAAGGGCCCTTACAATTAACTTTGAATGTAAAAGAACTCAATAATTAGATCCAACCATCTCAGAAACTCCATTAATCCACATCCACAAACCTATTTAACACTTGTAAAGGGTCTCCCCATCGAACTGCATGATGCTATAAATTTCCTTTCTGAAACTAGAACCTCGGGATGCTGGAAAGAACTTCTCCAAGAACTGCCTCTGCAATTCTTCCTAGGACATGATGCTCCCTAGTTGAAGAATGTAGAACCACTCTTTGGCATCTCCCTTCAATGAAAAGGGGAATGCTCTCATATTTATCTGCTCCTGGGTCACCCCATTAGGTCTCATCCCATTGCATACCACATAAAATTCCTTCAAGTGTTTATGCGGATCCTCACCCTATAGAGAAGAAAATGCAGGAAGTAAGTGAATTAAGCAAAATTTAAGCTCAAAGTTACCTGTCGGCTTAGGACAGGCAATGCACAAGGGCTGTTGAGTGAAGTCAAGTGTTGCAAGCTCCTTGGGGGTCTTTTCTCATTCAACCATCACTAGAAATTCTTCAAGAATATTTTCTTCTCCCGATGTGTCTTCAACACAAATCTCTCTATCAAGCACAACTTGCTATTTCCTTTCTCCCCTGATTCTCCGCTCCTTGGAAATCTCTACAAAATACAATTGTCTAGTACCTTTAGGAGTGTGGGTCGTACACCAAAAGAGAAAACTGATTAGCAAGGATAAACACTACAAGTTTCAAAAATCAAATAATTTTTTTGTTATTATTTGTGTCTACTATTCATGTCCTGCACCTTTGGGAGTGTGGGTCATGCACAAATACCTACTATTTGTGTTTATCTATGTCATAATAGACACAGATAGGAGTCTTTCGGAGTTTATCCCTGTCTATCACAGATAGACTGTGATATTTTGCTATTATTTATAAATATTATATGCAGTTTTGTTATTTAAAATATTTTCCCTAAAAACAATGGTTGTTTTCAAATATAGGAAAATGAACCAAAATATTTACAAATATAGTAAAATTTCATTGTCTATTTGCAATAAACTGGGATAGTCCGCGATATACTACAATCTACATCTATCTATGTCATGTTGATACAAATATTAGTCTAGCAGTCTATCACATATAAGTTGTGATATTTTGCTATTATTTGTAAATCTTTTTAGCAGTTTCATCATTTAAAATAATTTTTTTTTCTTTTTAGACAGTTGAAATTTGTTTGAAACTTACGATTATAGTTAGACAAACTAAAATCAACAATTAATATATTTAATTAATTTTCTTGTATAATTACATTAATATTGTCAAACAGGATTTAAAAATTAATTTTGTATCTAATATAGAAAATATAATAGGATTTAATATTATCCAAATATCTTATGGTAAACAATTTTATATCAAAAGAATGTAAATAAAAAATACTGAAGATCGTAAGGTCGCGTGTTCGATCCATGCTCATTGTATTTTTAAATGCAATATATAAAGTATATATTAAGAAGGTTCTATAATGTTTTTGAAACATTTTTAAAGTGTATTTTAAACAATTTTATATCAAAAGAATGTAAATAAAAAATACTTTTTTCAAAATCATTTTTTTAAAATCCAGACAGGCCCTAAACACATGAGTTTTCAATTGGATCAGACAAATGTCTAAATTGAAAATATAATTTTGAAAAATGTCTAATCCTACTTTGCATCCAAAAAATGTACAAATGTATTATTAAATTTATTTTTAATTTTGAAACAAACAAATGCACCCTCCTAAAAATCTATTATGTTACAAGTATTTTAATCTAACTATTCAAATTCAAATAGAAAGAAAACAAACCAATTCTCGTAATCCTAACAAAATCACACAAACATTGAAAGAGAAACTAAAAGCTAATAATTTTTTTTGGGACAAAAAAATAGAGATAGAAAGATCGGACTTTATTTTCAAAAATATAGAAATATCTAAAATTAGAATGTAGGCCTTAAGCACAAATACAGAGTATGCATGTTAACCTAAAAAGTAAAATAAATATCATAATTTATTTAAAAATATATAGAAATACTAACCGCCAAATAAAAAAGTAAGCATGTGTATATAAACTATTTAACATATATAACTACCCTTATGTTATTGGTCAGCCGCCAGCTTCACCGTCATCTATGAACCCACACCTATGCAAATAAAATTTGTATGCACCGAACTAACCCCTTATACTAATTAGTAGTACAAGTATCAAGTCTGAAGTCGAACTATAGAGAGTCGAATATGGATTCCTCAAATATTGGAACTTGTTGGAAGTAACCAAAAGGGGGAATTTTTATGAGAAAATCTTAAATAAATTGCTAGAGAACAAAAAGTGCGCTACGTAAACGAATGCAAAAACTTATCAATCGAACAAATACTTAGCTTGGGAAATTATAATTTAGTTCATTCTTCATCAATTCCATCAAAGACTAATCAAAAGATGTGCGAAAATATTTGAATTTTAACTTAGCCTACTCGATTAGAATCCTACTCGGTAGTCCACAAAATCAAGTTAATTAACAGAGAAGCGAGAATCCTCAACCAATCAATCAACCAATAGGCATTAAAATGCAAGGCAAAGCTAAACCAATTAATTGATTTTCATCGTCTAACAAATTAATTGAGCAAGATTTATCTAAGTTAGAAAGTAAATACTTGCTAATTGGAATCCCAAAATAACCCAAAAAACTAACTTAACTCACGCTTCTAGGTGATGACTACCTAAAGATTACAAATTAGGGATTAGGGTCAATCAAATCAATCAATAAAACATGCATAACTAATTTGTAAGATTATTCCATACACGAAAATTGAAGAATATGCCAAGATAAAGTCTCATAAATTCATAATAAAACTCACAAAATTACAACACGAGTCTCAAGAATTGAATAGAAACCAAACTAAACTAACCAACTCAAGCTAAGTTCTTACCCTTTAGCCTCGAATCATGCTTGAATTTAATACAATTGGCAAAAGGGAAGAATTTTTACAGAATTTTGGTGTAAAAGGAAACTAAAACTAGACTGGACAGAGCGACAGCGTTCAGAAATTGGTGTACTCGATGATTCTTGAATCGGTTGACCCAAATTATTCTTTTATAAAACTGCCACAGTGTCGTAACGCTAGGAAGAGTGTTGCAATGTTGCGGCGCATAATGGCCAAGCGTCAGGCAAGCATTGCAATACTGGCCTGACACTACATTGTGCATGCGCTGGGGATGTGCGTCCGTCAAACCATGTAGCATTGTAATGTTCTGGAGGAATGTTGCAATGCTACCTATTCTGTCCTAAAGCTTTTGAGGGCAATGTTGAGGAGCGGTACAACGGTGGCGTTGGGGCATCTCCGGAGCATTGAAACAATTAGAAAAGCATTGTAACACTACCCTGCATTTGAACATTCTGCCTTCTAGCATAGATCTAGCATTGGACTTAGGTATAATGAGAGTGTTGCAATGCTCGACAGGGCAGAATTCTTCACTCCTTCGTCATTTGATTAATTTAGATTCTATCTTTGTTAGTGCCATTTTATCCCGAACGTTTAATCCGAATGCTTATACACTCAAGTCCTACAAAATGATCAATTTAACCAAATTAAGTAGCTAAACAATCCTGAGTTAATTAAAGAAGATAACACATTTTCAGTGCTATCAAACACCCTTTACTTAATTCTTGATCGTCTTTGAGCAAGTTAAAACAAGCAATCATGCAAAATATAATCAGTTTGTCAAACTAGAATGTTCCTTACTCAAGCCTCAACAGTCAACTAGAATTAATTTCACAATCGATTAGGTAATCGAAAAGCATTCCATCATTTCATGAACGATTTGAAAATTCGTTTTAAAAATTTTGAACGCATGTTCTAGCTCAAAGTATTCATTTTGAACAATAGCGAGCCCGGAATGGCCTTATGAATCTTCCATTTGTTTTCTGCCTACATTAGCTCGAAGGGTCCTAAATTCAAAGTGGTAATGACATAAAATTCGATCGTTCAAAATCTAATCATCCATCACATTACTGCATGCTTTTCTTTCTAATTTATTATTATTATCTCTATTTTTTCTTTAAAGCTCAAAGGGAAAATTTAATCTAGGAAACCGACTTTCGTTTTGGCTTGCCCACATGTGTGTCATGCAAGTCATCCAACTACGGGTGTATTTCCCTTCAAAAGTTCCTAAGTTTACTCATTCCTCTAGGATACTTTAGCTCAGAGGGAAACCACGGGTGTCATGGCCGCCCCAGATGAATCATACCCTTGAAGAAAAGAAGTATACCCCTAAACATGTATAAATGAAAATTCTTTCTCTCTCTCTCTCTCTCTTTTTTTATACTGGGCGACAGTAATATCTATTGACTACATCTCGAGCATGCATTACTAAATTGAACCGTAAAAAGACTAATATTTATCACCAAGGTCTATCGGAGTGACAACAAACTTATGGTCTCATAATTCAATTCTAAGCAAGCAAATAGATCAAGATAGATATGCAAAGGGCTTGGAGATCTGCATGTCATCTTAGGCCTTTTATTTAGAATTATGAAGGCTATTAAGTAGAATATGTGACAATTATATTAGGAATTCATGAGAAAATGAGTTTGCGGCATTCAACATTAAGAATCTCGGCTAACCCATTATTATGCGTTATTATGCGTTCAATTGTCTATTTTTGTAGTTAATGCAGGAAGTTGACGCAAACGCGGAAGCCAAGCTACTGCATAGACGACCTCATACGGAGAAACTCTCCATTGCAAAGGCGAACACATACAATCAACACATGGGCGTTGCGGTGATCAGCCGCATGCATCCATCGCATACGCGTTGCGAATGTCAGAATCAGAGCAGTCCATAAATACTGTCGGCGATCCAAGCTCTATAAATAGAAGCCGTTGAGTAAAATTTCAATTATCCAAGGTTTTCGCCTGAGGTTCGCCTTAGGACGGATCCTTGTGATCCAGACGAACGCATTCTCTAAATCTAAACGCAAAGTTGCGGTGAATGTATAAAAAATTTTTGAGCAAAGGCTTGCCGGATCTAAACTTAGAAAAGATCTTTTTGCATAAGCAGCCAAACTGGATGAAAGCATTGCGGCGATAGTTAGAGGTATGAGTAAATTATATTCTGAGAAGCTGGTCATCGCAAAGGAAAGTAAGAAGGTGAGTTAAGAATTTCTTGAGTATAACGCATGCTTGAGGACAAGCATGATTCTAAGTTTGGGGGTGTGATGACATGCAGAAATGCATGTCATCTTAGACATCTAGATGTGTATAAGAGACAGATATGCGGCAATTATGTTAGGAATTCATGAGAAAATGAGTTTGTGGCATTTAGCATTAAGAATCTCGGCTAACCCATTATCTGTCTCTTATACACATCTAGATGTGTATAAGAGACAGGAATTATGAGGGCTGTTAAGCAGAATATGCAGCAATTATGTTAGGAATTCATGAGAAAATGAGTTTGTGGCATTTAGCATTAAGAATCTCGGCTAACCCATTATTATGCGTTATTATCATTCAATTGTCTATTTTTGTAGCTAACGCAGGAAGTGGACGCAAACGCGGAAGCCGAGCTACTACATAGACGATCGCATGCAAATAAACTCTCTATCCCAAAGGCGAACACATACGATCAACGCATGGGTGTTCCAGTGATCAGACACATGCATCGATCACATAGGAGTTACGATCGTCAAGGGATTGCGGTTATCGTGTAGAAGTTGCGGTATTAAATGAATGCGGTCACTGCACGATTGCAGCTACACGATAACGCATACTAGAGGGATTAATGCAAGGTTGGTGGAACGAACACATCAACGCATATCTCGGGAAAACCAAAAGATGATGTTGACATTTCATCTACCACGACATTAGCAGCAGAGATTTAGAAAAGAACTAACGCGCCGCAAATGTCAGAATCAGAGCAGTCCATAAATGCTGTCGGTGATCCAAACCTTTGAAACGATATCTTGGCCAAATCAATGATGGCTTGTCGTTATAGGAACAAGAGTTGTTCTGGTATTAATGACTGGTTGAGAACTTCTCAATTCAGAGGAGGGATAACTGACCTCCCTTCGGCAGCTTTTGTCCTAAACCTTTGAAGCGTCATTGCGAAACTAGATGTCAGACAGGGTTCATGTTAGTTTTGCTAAAATCTTATTGGATGTTGTTTTGTTTTACAACGGGTATTTGCTTAAAACATAACGTAGGTCAATATGTTTTTTCCCTTTTCAGCAACTCGTTAGTATTTCCGTTTAAAGTTTTTAAAAATGACCAATTATTTACAACGAAAAGAATCGTGTGAAACGAATTTCGTGGTAAATGACCTCCATCCCACTACTCTCCAAAAGAGGAGATAAGATAGTAAATATGATTTATTGGTCTTGGAGACATGTCTGGTAGAGAATGATGATTCTACCTAGATCCTTGATTCAGGTGCTACCAATCATGTCAGTTCCTCTTACCAAGGATTCAGTTCTTGGTAAACGTTGCCACAGGGAGAGGTGACTCTTCGAGTCGGTACTAGTGAGGTTGTTTTAGCTGCTGCTATAGGCAGGCTAAAGTTATTTTTTGATAAGAAACGTTATCTGTTACTGGATAATGTTTTTGTAGTTCCTCATATTAAGAGGAACTTAATCTCGGTTTCTTGTCTCATTGAACAAGGTTATACCATCTCCTTTTCTGAGAATAAAGTGTTTATTTTCAAGAATGGAATGGAGATTGGTTATGGTTCAATGGAAAATAGCTTATATGTACTAAGGTCGTTAGTCATAAAAGCCTTGTATAACACTGAAATGTTTAATATGGCAACAATAGCTACAAGACCAAAGGTTTCTCCAAAGGAAAACGCCCATCTTTAGCATCTTAGGTTAGGTCACATCAACCTCTATAGGATTGAGAATTTGGTGAAAAGTGGACTTCTAAAGAGTTTAGAAGAAAACTCCTTGCCGATATGTGATCATGCCTCGAAGGCAAGATGACCAAATGACCTTTTACTGGAAAAGGTTACAGAGCCAAGGAACCTTGGAGCTTATACATTCAGACCTTTGTGGTTCGATGAATGTTAGAGCTCGAGGTGGGTATGAATATTTCATCTCTTTCATAGATGATTATTCAAGATTTAGGTATCTTTTCCTAATGCAACGTAAGTCAGAAGCCCTTGACAAGTTCAAGGAGTATAAGGCTGAAGTTGAAAACTTGTTAGGTAAGAAGATAAAAACACTACAATCTGATCGTGGTGGAGAGTATATGGACCTCAAATTCCAAAACTATATGATAGAACATGGGATTGCATCCCAACTCTCGGCCCCTGGTACACCTCAATAAAATGGTGTATCAGAAAGGAGAAACAGGACCTTGTTGGACATGGTTCGGTCTATGATGCATTATGCTCATCTTCCAAACTTGTTTTGGAGTTATGTAGTGTAGACTGCATGTTATATTGATGTGTGGTTAATCTGATGAAATAATGGTGTATAATGCGATGATGGTGTATGCATTGTGCATCAAGTCTTCCTAGCAAAATCCATGTATAAATTCTACTAGTCCAGGGTCGAACACAGGGACTATGGAAATAGTATGCGATGGTGATTTCTGATGACTTTGCAATGACAAATAAAACAACGTGTTGGTTGGTATGTTGTTTAAGGTATAGATTCTATGCGGCAGAATTGAGAAAAGAGTTAATAACACAAAAGATACAATGAGTATGCAGGGGAACGGGTTGAGAAGGGTTTTAGATAACACTTCCTAAGATTGCGTTCACGCTATGCAATCATGCTACATACATACAACATCAAGTCATCTCTCAATGCAAATGCTCTAGCTTCTATTTTTATAACGCATGCGATGTATGCGATGATGTCTATAGGACTTATGTCTAAGCCTCTATTCTTGTCTATGCGATGATGAATGACACACATATACACAAGGCGACCACATACTATCGTAACCTATTTCTAGGGTGCATGCAATGCATTTTAGCAAACAGAGCTTATCTCTAAGTCTCTATCTCTTGCTTATGCGGATCTAATCTTGCTTTCTCAAGTCTAGATTCTAACCTAGCTCTCTCAAGTCTAGATTCTAACCTAGCTCTCTTAAGTCTAGTACTTTCTTTAGACTCTCTCTCGAGTAGCTGTAAAGGGGTGATGGACGCAACATAAGACAAGATGATCGCATTCAATGAAGATTTTAGGTCATGCTAGCTAAGTACTTCTCAACCCATTCAAAAGTTTAGTTACTCATGCGTAATGTAAAGAGAGTGAACAGATGTAGAGATGCAAGTTCCATTCTCTAAATGAAATCAACTTACAGAATGACAATGGGAAATAAAGATAGGGAGCCTAGTAGTAATTTCTTGCTTTCCAAGGCTTTTACACTGTTTTTCTTTACCCTGCCCAAAAGAATATTCTTGCTTTCGCAAGATTCGGCCCTCTCTCCATTCCCAATGCTTCCAGGCACTCTCTCGAGCTGACCAGGAATGATCTTCCGGCGTCTTCTCCCTTCTCTCGCCTCCGCCTTCTAAGTGTAAGAAAACTATGAACAAAGGTTAACTATCTTCTGTATGGTGAACTCTCTATATGGCTCAGCTGAAATAAAACCGAACTCTCTTTAACGAAGGTGGCTTTTGGTATTATAGAACTTTAGGGTGAAGAGCTTTTTCTCTCAAATGATTGCACCGATGGGATGTCATTAATTCTCTGTCTGATGTGCCGATTAATTATCACTGAAAAGTTGAGTGTACTTGCTATAGTTTGTCGTTAACGACTTGTGAACTAAATAAGGATTCGACCGTCATCAGCTTTCTGTCCCATCGTGATTTATTAAGCTTTCACCATGATGCGCCGGCTTTATATGGCCACCTTCTTGAGCAGATGTTCGTGAACGCATACGATCGCATAGCCTTGCAGTCGCAATCTCTTAATGCTCCCGGACGCTGAATTCCTTGGATCGCAATTCTGCCTTGTGCCAACGCATTTTCCTGCACAATATACATAAATTAGCTGTTTTAACTCGATGGACACATGCAATCACAATATTCTAAACTTAATGCTTTTGGACACGATTTTATCTACTTTAACTGTCGTAATCCTACATTGTTTTATATCATTGTTCTGTAGTAACGTGCATTTTTGCCCGTTATAATATATCCTGAACATCGTTCCCTCAAAAAGTGTTTCTGAAATACCTTTTGAGTTATGGAGAGGCCGTAAAGGTAGTTTACGCCACTTTAGGATTTGGGGCTGTCCGGCACCTGTGTTAGCGATTAACCCAAAGAAGTTGGAACTGCGTTCGAAGGTTTTCCCCTTTGTAGGCTACCCCAAGGAAATGAGAGAAGGATACTTCTATGATCCGAATGAGAACAAAGTGTTTGTTTCCACTATGCTATCTTCTTGGAAGAAGATCACATGCAGGATCATAAGCCACGAACTAAGCTCGTTTTATTTGAGATTTCAAGTGATATTAAGACTACTGAGGGTTCAACAAAAGTTGTTGAACAGACCGACAGGTCAACAAGAGTTGTTGAGGTCAAGACGTCTAGTCAACCAGCTTAAGAGTTGAGACTGGCTCAACGTATGGAGGATTTGACTGAAGCCCAAAATATCATTACAAATGATAAGGTCGAGGATCCGTTGTCTTTTCATAAAGTAATGGAGGATTTGATCACTGGACGGCGGTCGTGACGGTCCTCAAGTATATTCAGAGAACGAGGGACTACATGCTTATATATGAACATAAGGATCTGATCCTTATATTATACAACGTTGTTGATCCCTTTACAAAGGCCCTAACGGCTAACGTGTTTGAGGGTCACCTAGAAAGTCTGGGTCTACGGGACATGCGGCATCTTGTCTAAGGCAAGTGGGACATGATACTAGGGTATGCCCTAGTTTATTGTATATTGTACATTTTTATATTGTATTGTACATTAGTGTCATGAGTCATTACGACAAGTGGGAGATTGTTGGCATTGGTATCCTAATTCTCCCGGAGTAGATTTCTAAAATTAGGAGTGATCATGGAGGAGAATTTGATACCAATGCGTTTGAAACTTTTTGTTAAGAAAATGGTTTTTCTCATAATTTCTCCGCTCCAAGAACTCCTCAACAAAACAGTGTAGTTGAAAGGAAAAATCGTACTTTACAAGAATTTGCTAGATCAATGTTGCATGAGTATGGTTTACCTACATACTTTTGGGTGGAAGCTATTAACATCGCTTGTCATGTTTTAAATAGAGTTTTAATTAGACCTTCTTTGGATAAAACTCCTTATGAACTTTGGCATAACAAAATTCCAAATATTGGGTATTTCAAAAATTTTTGTTGCAAATGTTTTATTTTGAATAACAAAGAAAAACTTGGAAAATTTGATTCTAAGATGGATGTTGGTATTTTTCTTGGCTATTCCTCTACTAGTAAAGCTTATAGAGTTTTCAATAAAAGAACTTTAGTCATTGAGGAATCTATGCATGTAGTATTTGATGAATCTTGCAATGTTATTTCTAATGAGCCTATTTATAGTGATGTTTTAGAAGGAAATTTTGGAGATTTACTTGTTAGTGACAAAGGAAGAAATTGTTTCAAGTAAGCAAGAGGTGAGCTTAATCGAAAAGAACAAAGTTGGTTCTTCATCCATGCCTAAAGAGTGGAGGTATGCTCCTTCCCATCCCAAAGAATTAATTCTTGGTGATCCCGAACAAGGTGTGAAAACTCATTCCTCTTCTTAATATGTTTAATAATCTTGCTTTTGTTTTCAAATTGAACCAAAAAGTTTTTTAAGATGCCGAAAATGATGAATTTTGGATTTTAGTTATG
This sequence comes from Benincasa hispida, assembly GCF_009727055.1. Classification (NCBI taxonomy): domain Eukaryota; kingdom Viridiplantae; phylum Streptophyta; class Magnoliopsida; order Cucurbitales; family Cucurbitaceae; genus Benincasa; species Benincasa hispida. Next base: position 27,117,764 of record NC_052359.1, read on the forward strand.
CAAGAAGAATTAAATCAATTTGAAAGGAATAAAGTTTGGGAGTTAGTCCCTAAGCCCTATCATGCTTCTATAATTGGAACTAAATGGGTCTTTAGACATAAAATGGATGAAAATGGAAATATCATTAGAAATAAAGCTAGACTTGTAGCTCAAGGTTATTGTCAAGAGGAAGGAATAGATTATGAAGAAATTTTTGCACCCTTTGCTAGATTAGAAGCTATTAGAATGTTGCTTGCTTTCGCTTCTTATAAGAATTTCATTTTGTATCAAATGGATGTGAAAAGTGCATTTTTAAATGGTTATATCATGGAGGAAGTTTATGTAGAACAACCTCTAGGGTTTGAAAGTTTTTATTTTCCTAATCATGTCTATAAGTTGAAAAAGGCTCTTTATGGCTTAAACAAGCTCCAAGAGCTTGGTATGATAGACTTAGTAATTTCTTGCTTGAGAATGGATTTAAAATGGGTAAAATTGACACTACTCTTTTTATTGAGACTAAAGAAAATGATATGCTTTTAGTACAAATATATGTGGATGATATTATTTTTGGTTCTACTAATCTATCTTTGTGTGAAGAATTTTCTAAGTGTATGCATAGTGAATTTGAGATGAGTATGATGAGAGAACTTAGCTTCTTCCTTGGACTCCAAATCAAACAACTCAAGGATGGTATTTTCATAAGTCAAGAAAAATACACAAGGGATTTGCTCAAAAAGGTTCAAATTGAATTAAGGTAAAATTGCAAAAACTCCTATGAGCACATCCATTAAGCTTGACAGGATGAAAAAGGTAAGTGTGTAGATATAAAAACTTATAGAGGTATGATTGAATCTTTACTTTATTTAACCGCTAGTAGACCCGATATTATGTTTAGTGTATGTCTTTGTGCTAGATTTCAATCTTGTCCTAAGAAATCACATTTACATGTCGTTAAAAGAATTTTAAATATTTGCTTAGTACCATTGATTTAGGCTTATGGTATCCTAGAAATGTTGAATTTAATTTGGTAGGATATTCCGATGCGGATTTTGCGAGTAGTTTACTTGACCGTAAGAGTACTAGTGGGACTTGTCAATTTCTTGGTAGTTCCTTAGTTTCTTGGTTTAGTAAAAAGCAAAATTTGGTTGCCTTATCCACTACTGAAGCAGAATATATTGCAGTTGCTAGTTGTTGATCTCAGATTCTTTGGATGAAACAAACTCTTTGTGATTTTGGATTAAAGTTTGATAATGTGCCTATATTTTGTGATAATACTAGTGTTATTAATTTGACTAAAAATCCTATACATCATTCTAGGACTAAGTATATTGATATTAGGCATCACTTTATTAGAGAGCATATGCAAAATGATAATATTACTCTTGAATTTTTAGGCTCTAATAATCAATTAGCTATATTTTTACCAAGCCTTTGAATGAAGAAAACTTTTGCAAAAATAGGCTTGAGCTCGGTATTATTCGTTGTGATACCTCTTGATTTTATAATTTTACTTGTTAAATCTTTTAGAAGGCATTTTGATAGGGGGAGATATGGAAAGCATGTGTTAATATTCTTAAAGGAAGTTGTACTAAATTTATGTTCATGTTTTTAAGGGAAACATTTATGTAGTTTAAATTTTTCTTAATTATTCTTTTTTATGATTCCAAAGGAGGAGAAGTTTAAGAAAAATATGCTATAAATTTGTTATGATTTTGATTGTATTAATTAGGAGGAGATTTTTTTTTTTTTTTTTTGAGTGAATTTCAAGAATGATCTTTATGGTGATATGTTGAATTTTAATTATGTGCTACATATGGTTTACATGTATTTCAAGCTATTTTTCTTGAATGGTTTATCATTATAAAAAAGGGAGAGATTGTTGGCTTTTTTGGCCCTTAATCTCAAATTAATTAATTAATCAATGTTTTGATGATATCAAACTCAATTTTTAAATACTGAAAATATTAGTGTTTTAATATGTCCATAGCGTAGAGCTTGAAACAACGATTTCAACACCTCTTGAATCACTCAAATCGGAGCTAAAACGAAGACGATATGACCGAAACAAATCTATAGAGAAAATACCATGGTGGATGACGTGGCATAACCAGACCATTTGCATGTAGACATGTGACAGCATATTGGTTGAATGGTGGATCATTAAGAGATTAATATATGATGGACTTTTGATTTTTGGATTGATTTAAAATAAAAAAAATTGAAATTTAAAAGAAATTTAAAAGGAAAATAAATTTAATATTATTTTATGTTTGTGTCTAACGGCTAGTTTTTTACACATGGTATGTTTTTTATTTTTGATTGACTTTAAAAAAATGAATTTAAAAAGAAAATGAATTAAAAGGAAAAATGAATTTAATATTCTTTTATGTTTGTGCCTAACGGCTAGTTTTTGACACATGGTATGTTTTTTTATTTTTTGGATTAATTTTAAAAAGAAAATGAATTTCAAAAGAAAAGAAATTTAATATTATATTTTGTTTGTATCTAACGACTAATTTAGTTTAAAATCTCCACCATTGATTTTTCTTTTCCAAAAATCCAATGGTCCAAATAAATTGTGGTTTCTAAAAAATTTTCCATCTTTATATAAACCATCTTTCTCTCCAAATTTTAAACCAACAAATTTTACATTTCATCATCCTCCAAAACTCAAAAGTTCCATTGTTGCTCTCTCTAAGTTCCCAATTTTTTTTCTTTTCATCTTATTCTTGAGAGAGTGTTATTGTATTGTGAGGATAAACTTGTTGAGTGCTTGAACTTGTAAATCCACTCTAGTGGTGTTGTATTGTGTTCTTCAAAAATTCCAACATTTGTAACGGTTTGATCCTAAACCGTGGAAACGTTCAGGTTTGCTCTTGAACCCATAAAAGGAGTGGTGGTGTAACGGTTGGGATCTAATCCGTTGAAAGAGTCGGAAAGATTTTATTCAAATTCCCAAGAGGCGCTTGGGGAGTGGAGTAGGTCGAGTTTGAGTGAACCACTATAAAAATTATGGTGTCTTCTTCTCTAACTCTTTCCTTTTTATTTTTGCAATTAATTTAAGCAATTTATTGTATGTTTTAGTTTGTTCTTATTTATTAGCTAAAATTTGATAGAATTAAATTATCACATTTTTGTCATCTTATTTGTTGCATAATTTGAATTTTTCTTATTATTTATAAAAAGTGTATTAATTAGTTTAATTAGGTTAATTTAGAAAAAAAAATTAATTAAAACCTATTCACCCCCCTTTAGGGTTGCCATATCGATCCAACACCAACGCCCAGCGCCTTGCACTCATTGTCTAGCCCTCTCACTCTCGCTCACGCAACCTCTTATCATCCCAACACATGAGCAACCTTTAGGCAGCGTCTCTTGCCAACGCTTCGGCCAACATGCGTTCATACCTCACAAGCTCAACACATGGTTGTCCTTGGCTTGAATGTTTAATCTCTTATAACCTCTACAAATTTAGTTTCATTAGAGCCTTATGCGTTAATGTTTCCTAACACCAAATGCATGGTTTCTTTTTTATTTCATACTTAGTCAAATTTTACTAGTTAAGGATCAACTCAAAGCTACTAAAAGAAAATCTGTTCCAATACTTAGAATTTTCCTTCTCTTTAACATAGGATTTAACTTATACTTATTTAATTTCCTTAATTACCTACTTAAGTAGGGAAATTGAAATATGGGTTTCACATACCCAGTCTTATCCATCTATTACAGACCATTTAGGTTATTATTTAAATAAGATCCACTCGTATGTCTCTACATACTTGTTTACATTACATGAAATAACCTCGGATCTTAGTTTATTGGATTGAATATATGTTAATAAAATAACACTTATTTTATTAACAACAATATGTTTATACAAAGTTTACAAACTACAATATTATAAAGAGATTTAGGACACCATTCCCAACACGATGATCCTTCATAAATTGCTCGTAAGTATAGTTGGGCCAAAATTACTGTTTTGCCCCTATAGTTACATCTAACTTCTTAAGTACCACTAATCCCTCTAATGAACAATAAGTCATAGTCCAACTATGACCAAGTCCCTCTCAGGCCAGGAGAGGGTGTGGCCACTATGTTTAAACCCTAGAATCAGTCCTTAAGGGAGAAATTTATCTACTTTGCATTGGAAAATGAATGAATTTCATCTCTTGTAGTTGTGTTCCCAGCTCCCCAGTTAGACAAATCCCCAAAATGGTAGGCTTGTTGAGTTGGAAATCTAGTCACTCTCACCCATACAAATCAAAGGACTACCTTCATGAGCAGGAGTTCACAACTCACTCAAGATTAAGGTCATGTCACCTATGGTCATCCTAGTGAAATGTAAGTCTCAATTATCAACAGCATTATATAAAGAGACTAATCATTCCGTGATCCGGTCTTACATAAACTCTTTGTATAGAATACCCCGCTCGCATGTCTCCACATGAATGGTAAGGATCAAACCATTTATAGCACTTGACAACACTTGTAATACCTACAAAGCGAGTCGTATCCGTAATGTCACAAGGATAAGGTACCCAACCTTATCCATCTACTATAGATCGTTTAGATTATTATTTAAACAAGATCCACTTGTATGTCTCTACATACTTGTTTAAATTACATGAAATAACCTCGGATCTTAGTTTATTGGAATTGAGTATATGCTTATAAAATAACACTTATTTTACTAACAGCACTATATTTATACAAAGTTTACAAACTACAAGATTACAAGAGATTTAGGATACCAATCCCAACAATCATTTGATATCAGAGCACTCTTGTCATTTAGTTCTAACTCTTATCATTGGTCTTTGTGGCATAATGATTGCCTCATGATTATGTTGACTTGGAAAGTTCTCTTGTGGCATAATGATTGCCTCATGATTAAGTTGACTTGGAAAGTTCTTCCAATGATTTTCACTACAAGCTTCTATTGAGCTGGATTGAGCTTATTGAGCTTCATTTTCCTCTTGTAAAACTTCATGCTCTCCTACGTTGGTTAGCTCCTTATCATTTAATGTAACTTAAACAGTATGTGGTAAACATACAAGTGGATCACGTTCAAGTAATAACCTAAAAGGTCTGCAATATATGGATAAGATTGGGTGTCTTATCCTTGTAATACTACGGATACTGCTGACTTTGTAACTGTTAAATGAGTTGTAAATGTTACAGGCGATATGATCCATATTGTTCATGTCGAGACATGTGAGTGGGAGTATCCTGTATAAAGAGTTTATATAAGACCAGACAGTGAAATGATTGGTTTCTCTGTATAACACCATTGCTTGTAAAGACTAACAGTTCACTAGAAAGACCATAGATAATTTGACATTAATCCTAAGTGAGTTGTGAACTCCTGTCTATGAGGGCAATCCTTTTATTTGTATGGGTGGGAATGGTCTACTTCGTCGACCAATATGTCTACCATTTCTTAGATTTGTCCTAGTAACGAGCTGAAAACACTACTACACAAGATGAAATTCACTTCTTCCCGTAGACAGAGAAAGTAGATAAATTTCTCCCTTAATAGCTTATTTTGGGTCTTAAACAATGAAGTTTCACCCTCTTATTAGCCTGAGAGGGGTTAGTTTATAGTAGGACTATAGACTAATTTTTCATTTGAGGAATTAATGGTATTTAAAGAATTCGATGTAACTACAAGGGTAAAATAGTAATTTGACCCAACTGTATTTATGAACAATTTGTGAAAGGTCAACTTACTGTTGATTGGTTATCTTCGTTGAAACCAAAATATATCTACAGTGTGAAGAGTGTAGTTGTCGGTCTTTAATAGAGTGACTGGCAGTTAATGAATGATGATTAATCTAATTAAATAGTTTAATTGATTAATCTCGTATCATTAGAGCTTCAAATTTGTAGGTCCATAAGGTCCCCTTGTTAGCTCACTAAGGATAAAAACAATGAATAATTATTTTTGGAATAACTTGAATTAATCAAATTATTTAAGGGAATTTAAGTTATTAGTTTATTGATATGATAATATAATGTATAACCTAAATTGATACATTATAATATATTGTTAATTACAAATATGATTTATAATTAAAAGGGACAGTTGCAAATATAGACATTAAACCCAAAGTATTAGCATATATAACATAATTAAAAAAAAAATACAAATATGGCCAAATTTAAATAGTCTATCAATGATAGACCATATTATTGGTAGGAGTCTAATAGTGATAGACGGTAAAAGTCTATTAATAATAGAAGTCTATCACTGATAATTTGTCTATATTTGTAATTTTTTTAAATGATATTATACACTTGGTTATTATTCCTAAGAATGCTACCAGTTGCAATTATCCTAATTAAAACTATATAATATGTGAGAGATAAGTATTTGAATGCGAATCAAATATTATTTAAATAAGATTTGTATAAAAACTTAAAGGAAACTGTGAGGTCAGCAATGGAAGCGGGATTGATACCAATTTTCAGTTTTTCACACAATTAAAATTACAGAACGTACAAATTTTACAGCATGCTGATCAAGGGAGGTAAAAGGGAAGAATTAAAACTTACCTTTGAAGCCAAAATATCTTTACGTATTCCCTCGATCCAGTCACGAACTCTCCTAATCTAAAACTCGATCTCCAAAAAAGCAACAACCCAAGTTTTTGCTACTACCACAAGTAAACCTCCTGTATTCTACTTATGGAATGAGAATAAGCAGGAGTGGTGGGCTCTACTAAGATTTTGGGAAGAGGAGAGGATTTTAAGAGAGGAAGAAGAAAATTTTTTTCTTCTCTGTGTTCTTGGGAGATTACAATGAATCATAGGGAGACACAATCTTTTGTAAAAACTAAAAACCTGAAGAATGAGATTCTATCAACTGAACCAACATCCCTCACACATGTTTCATTGAAATATAATTAAGGGGAAGGAGTTGTAACTCTCTCCCTTTAATTTTGAAATTTTAAATTAAAAATAAATTTAATTTAATTAATAATTCTATATATATATATATATATATATATGTATATATAACTATATGTTATATCAAATATAACACAGAACCTATATTTTTATATTGTATTAACCTATCGATTTAATTTCTCTCAATCATTCATGGTATTTAGTATAAATCACATTTACACTAAATTTAATTATATGAATTTCATCCATATAATTAGTATTTGAATCATATTCAAATATTATTTTCTCTCAAAATCCATTGTATATTATAATGTATCAAATGCATTATATTAATTATATCACAGATAATTAATTTAATTAATTATATCCTATATAATTAATTCCCGCAATTTATTTGAACAATTCAAATTAATCCAAAACTAATTCTTAATGATCCATGTTGAGCTACAAAAAAGACCTTATGGACCTGTAAATTCAAGCTCCAATGATACTTGAATAATTAATTAAAATCCTTTAATTAAATTATTCAATATCCATTAACTGCATGTCACTCCACTAAAGACCAATAACTGCATTCTTCGCACTACAGATATATTTATGTGTCTATTGGATATAACCAGTCAACAGCGTCATGACCCTTCACAAATTTCTCATAAGTACAATTGAGCCAAAATTACCATTTTTCCTATATAGTTACATCTAACTCATTAAGTACCACTGATCCCTCTAATGAACAATAAGTCATACTCCAACTATAACCAAATCTCTCTCAAGCTAAGAGAGGATGTAGCCACATTGTTCAAGCCCCGGAATCAGCCCTTAAGATAACAATTTATCTACTTACACCGACATCAGAGAAGGAATGAATTTCTTCTTGTGTAGCTGTGTTCCCATCTTCCCAATCAAACGAATCCCCAAAATGGTAGACATATTGAGTCAGTGATCTAGTCACTCTCACCAATGCAAATCAAAGGACTGCCTTCATAGGCAGGAGTTCACAACTCACTCAGGATTCAGGTCATGTCACCTATGGTCATCCTGGTGACATGTAAGTCTTTACAATTAACGGCGTTATATAATGAGACTAGTCATTTCGTGATCTAGTCTTATACAAACTCTCTGTATAGGATACCCCCACTCACATGTCTCCACATGAATGATCAGGATCAGATCATTTGTAGCATTTTACATCACTTGTAACATCTACAAATAAGGTCGTAATCGTAGTGTCACCAGGATAAGGTACCCAGTCTTATCGATCTACTATAAATCATTTAGGTTATCATTTAAACATGATCCACCTATACATCTCTACATACATTTTTTTTACATAAAATAATGTAGGACCTTTGTTTATTGGATTGAGTGTATGCTCATAAATAAAAAAAATCTTAATAAGAACAATTTGTTTATACAAAGTTTACAAACTACGAGAATACAAGAGAGATTTAGGACACCAATCTCGAAAAAACTATAGGCCACAATTTAATGTGAATATGATTCATATTAAAACTATAAGTTATAAGAGATAGTTACATTATAATATGACTATAATGCATAATATATGGTTTGCTAATTAGTTAATTAACCATATAATAAACATATTATATTATTAATTATTAATTATGTAATTATATATCCCTATGAAAGGGGATTTATATATGTAGATCGTGAGAGGGAGTTATTGTAACTCCCTCTCCCTCACTCTTCTCTTAAACCTGTGTTCTTTGAAAATACAGGGCTAATTTTTTCCTCTAAAAATTCAAAGCTCTCTCTCACAATAAAGAGATCTTTCACCTGGAAAAAATCCCTCTGCCAAAAGCAACAAAGAAGAAGCATACACATCCTTTCCTTATTCCGAAGAATAACAAGGTTGCTAAGTAGTGGTGTCTGGATTTGAGGAAAAGTCTCACTGCTCGTCTAGAATAGTTCATTCATGTTCTTGGAGAGGATTTGAGTGAAGAAGAGTGTTTCGTCAAGGGTTAGTTTTCTCTTCTCTAAAATCTCTATAGATTGCAAGCTTAAGTTTATTAAACGTTTATCCTGTGAAACTTTTAGTTTGTTAACTTCTCTGCATTTTACTGTTTATCAAATTGAAATTCAAATTGTACAGGAATTCGATTCTTTCATATAGTACTCTATGAAAGTCTATCCTAGATAGACAGTGATAACACTATCACTGTCTATCCATGTCTATCCTATTTAGGACAGAGAGTGATAGTATTCTATCAAAGTTTATCCCAAATAGAAAGTGATAGTATTCTATCAGTTTTTATCCAAGATAGGATAGATATTGATAAAGCACTATCACTGTTTATCTTGGATAAAAACTGATAGACTACTATCAAAGTCTATCCAAGATAGATAGTGATAGTGTTCTAAATAGGATAGACATTGATAGAACACTGTCACTTTATGATTTATAATTCTTTTTCTAGTATTTAGTACTTGTTCTAGTATTTGGTACTTGTACTCTATGTTTTTTTTTTTTTTCTTTTGTTGATTATGTGCTATCTAATTTTATTACTGGCAGTTGTTGTTTTGGTCACTATATGCTATTACTTGATTCTTTTTCTAGTACATTTATGTAATTGCTATTATAGTGTTGTTATTATTATTACTGGACTCGTTTTATAGTACTTAGTACTTGAATATAAACATGATAGTGCGCCATCAAAGTCTATCCTAGATAGATAGTGACAATGTGTTGTCACTATCTATCAAGGATAGGCAGTGATAGTCTACTATTACTGTCTATTTGGGACAAAGAGTGATAGTATTCTATCAAAGTCTATCCCACATAGGAAGTGATAGAAGACTATCACTGTCTATCCAAGATAGGACAGACATTGATAAAACACTATCCCTGTCTATCTTGGATTGACACTGATAGACTACTATTGTAAACCCTTAACCCTACTTTACTAAGTAACTGTGTTTAAGTCTCTTTTGAATTATATGCTTATGATGTTTGTAAGTGCTAAACTTAAATGTATTCTATGTAGAATGTATCTAAATGTTAAGAAGAAGAGGAAATTCTCTAAGTGTTAAGAAGGTATGCCTCGGGTAACTTGTTTAGACAACCAAAACTTAGTAAAATATTGAGAATTGTAAGTAAGGGGAGTTAGGTGTGAAGCTAAGCCAAAGAAGGGGAGGAAACTCCCGAAGTAGGGAATATTGAAGCTCTTAGGTCAAATAAGAAAACTTGACACTTAAAAGAATCAGAGAGCTTGAGAAGGAAGAACTTGGCAAGACTGTGCGCCCAAAGATTAAAGGGAGAAGGTTGGACGAAACAAGAAACTGATGGACAAGAAACTGAAGTTCAAGAACAAGAAGTTGAAGAAGAAATTCCTACTTAAGAAGAAGAAGAATTTGAAAAGAAAATAATAGAAAAAAAAAAAGAAGAAAAAAAGGTAAAAACATAGAAATGAGAAAAAGGTAAATGTATATATACACAAAACTATCACTGATAGACAGTGATAGACAACTATTACTGTCGATTAGTAGTGTTATAATAGCTAGAGGAAGAGAAAATTGAGGACGAGTACGATGAGTAGGAAGAGCAAATTGAAGATACTGACAAGGAAGAGAATGAAAACATAGAAAGAAAAAAAAAACAAAAAGAAAACAAAAGGGGAAGCAGATTGCTGAAGAAAAGGGAAAGCATAAAAAGTTCATACTGAAGGTGGCAGAAGATAAACATCTTGTGTTGGGGTTGATGCCCTAAATCTCATAGGGTCCTATAACATTTCATTTATGTAATAAAATATTTGATGTTTTATTTCAAAGTTAGTTGCATTAACCATACAAACCAATAAACTAAAATCCAAGGTTATCTTGTAACTTAAACATGTATGTAGAGACATACAGGTGAATCATGTTTAAGTGATAACCTAAATGGTCTGTAGTAGATGGATAAGGTTGGGTACCTTATCCTTGTGACGAGTACGACCTGCTTTGTAGATGTTACAATTGTTCTAAAGTGTGACAAATGATTTGATCCTGATCATTCATGTATAGACATCTGAGCGGGGATATTCTATACAAAGGAGTTTATATAAGACCGAACCATGAAATGTGTAGTCTCATTATATAACGTCGTTCATAATAGAGACTTACATTTCACCAGGATGACCGTAGGTAACATAACCTGAATCCTGAGTGAGTTGTGAACTTCTGCCTATTAGAGCGGTCCTTTGATTTGTATGGGTTAGAATGGCCAAATCGCCGACTCAACAAGACTACCATTTTGGGGATTCGTCCATGAGATCCCCTTGATAGCTCAATAAGATTAAATAAGAAACAGTTTTATGATTAATTTGAATTGTTCAAATTAATTGAGGTATTTAATTATACATAATTAAGTTATTTTAATTATATATGATATTATTATTATAATGTATTTGATATATTATAGCATTTGTGAAAGGAAATAAATGTTTAAATATGATTCAAATATTAATTATATGAATTGGATTCATAATTGTTAAATTTAATATAAATGTGATTTATATTAAATGTCATATGTGAGAGAAAATAAGTTATACGTTATATTGAATATGATACAATATTAAAACTATAGGTTATATGTTCTATTTGATATAACATATAATTTAATATATATATTATATGATAAATTAGTTATCATATATATATATATGAAATGCTATTTTAATTTAAATAAGGCCCCTCTTTTCTCTCCACCCATGTAGGTGGGTGGTTGATGATATATTTGGCTTTTGACAGGAGAGAGTCTCCTTCTTGATCCAAAAAGACAGAAACGTTTTGTGTGTGAGCTTTTCTTAGAGAACAATCACAATTCTTCATCCTCCTCTCTTTTATCTTAATCTCTTCCCTCGTTCTAAAATATACAGAGCCCATCACTCCTGTATTTTCTACTTGTATTTTCTACTTGAGAATACCAAGGTTACCATCGTGGTAGTGCCCGTTTTTAGTTCAAGAGATTCTTGAAGATTTGACTTCAAAGGTAAGGGTTTCTAAAACCTTTTTTTTATATATAATTAAGCATGCTATAATTTATGTAAATGCATAATATTTTTTTTTTCTTTTCTATAAAAATTTCATTCTGCAAAAAATGGGAATTGAGACGATTTCACTTCCGCTTAAAAGCCCTTCAATAAGGGATCCTTCATCTTGATATTCTAAACAAGAGACCAGAGAGACCAAAAAGATAGCGAAAACCCAAAAAAAAGGCAATAGACAATAAGAATGAAAAGAAGGTCTCCTCAAAGAAAACATCTTAGAAGAAGAAGACCTCCCCACAGAGGACAACAACAAAAAAAACTGATGATGGATAGTGTTTGAGCTTCGACCTCAACATTTCTCAACTGAAATTCAATCTCAACCTAAACCTTTTTAGCCTTGATTTTAAAACTATATATTTGTGAATTCTAGTTATTGCCTATCTTTCTGAATTCTTATTGTTGCATTGATTTTAGAACTAATTGATGATGAACTACATTTTGTGAATTCTAGTTATTTGTGAATTTGCTTTGTACTAGGGATGATGAATAGCTCTTCAAAATTCTAAACTTAGTGTTATCTCTTGTTGTGCTATGATTATATAAGTTTTATGAAGCTTTCTTTATGAGTATTGAGTGAACTTCTATTAGGGTATATCATGAATAAAATCTATCAGTGATAGACACAGATAGATCACTATCATGGTCTATTAGGCACAGACACTGATAAAAGTCTATCATTGTATGTCGCTGATAGACACTGATAGACTTCTATCAGGGTTTATCACTGTTATACTTCAACTGGTTTAATAATTTAGTGTCAATGGTGTTGGTAGATAGACAGTGATAGATGCCTATCATAGTCTATCAGTGATACTTGTTAGACAATTAATGGTATCAGTGATACTTGTTCACTCAATCGATGATATGGGAGCTCATATTATGGCTTATAAAATTGAAAAATAAAATAGATCTAAATCCATTAAAAACGTGAACATCATAGGGTGTACACTACAGTCTATATATACGATGATAGACTCTAATATTTGTCTATCTGTGCCTATCTACAATAGATAGCAATAGTAGTCTATCACTGTCTTTCAGTAGATAGACATAGATATGCATCTATTAGTGTATATCACAAGGATAGAAGTTCACCTACCTTATTGCTTCCACATAGTTGCGAATAGAAAGTTGTTATTTGTTGGCATTTTAATCCATTGTAAACTTGAACATCAATGCAGTGACAATGTGTTATTATTTGATCCCTTCAAATTAGTAATTCAACTACTGTAGGTTCCCATTTAACAAAGGAATGTTGGTTTGAAGTTAGGAAATTTTGATAGTGATACTTGATAATTGAGACTGCTATAGGCATTGATAGTTGTCTATCATTGTCTATTCCAATTTTACTGATAGACCTCTATTAGTGTCTATCGGTGATAGTTATTGTTGGAAGAAATTTCATACTTCACTGATAGACAATGATATACTTCTATCGGTGTCTATCACTCGTGGTTAGTTTGTTAAAGTTTATCATTTTCTATCAGTGATAGACACTGATAGACTATTATCACTGTCTATCACTAGTTCTTCTTCTTTGTATACAACTCAATAAAAATTATCAATAAAAACCATGGTCTATCAATGTGTATCAATGATAGACCCTGGTAGAAATCCATCAGTATATATCAGCAATAAACACTGATAGAAAGATATAGTGTGTATAAGTGTAAATATAAGTATATATATCATATGTTTCAATTCAAAAATGAATATAAACAAAGACAATCAAGAATTTTATTGATATAAAGGTATTGTTCCATTCATTTACAAACTCAATAACAGAACCAATCAAGGGGAAAATAACTTTCATAAATTTTAATATAAATCCATCTGACAATACAAGTAAAAAATGCTACTATAATGATCACATCATTGATTAATTTGGCAAAGTTTTCAAGTCCTAGAATTGTGACCTTTGTGATGACAACGACTACATCTTGATGAGCTACTTTTAGCTTCACCTATAGATGAGATTCTTTTTCTTTTTAAGTCTTCCTGTTCGATGTTTAAAAATAGGACGTAATGTTATAGTGTCATCATCTACAACCCTTCAATCTGAATGAACTCCAACAGGTCGGAAACAACCCTTACATGTTGATGATAACATTTTTTAATATTAATAATCAGATACATAAGAATAAATATCCAAGTTAAGCATCCGAAGAACATTAAGCCATGAGTACATGGAATATCATGGAAATCTCATACTCGTCGACAGCAAGATCCCAAGTTGAGCTTCACTATGAATTTTTTATCACCGTCCATTACGTTGTATTCAATGTTGCTAATGGGATCAACCTAATAAATAAAAAACGAAAAATAGATTAGTATTTACAATACCAAAGATAGACACTAATAGTAGTCTATCACTGTCTATCAAAGATAGATAGTGATACAAGTCAAGCAGTGTCTATCTCTGATAGACAATAATAAACTATCAATGTCTATCATAGATAGACACTAGTAGATTTTTATCATTGCCTATCAGTGATAAATTTTTACTATTGCCTATCAGTGATAGATTTTTATCGTTGCCTATCAATGATAGATACTTATAGATTTCTATCAGTGTCTATCACAGATAGACAATGATAGAAGTCTACCATTGTCTATCATTCTTCTATCAATTTTATATATCTAAAAAAAACAAAAAAGAATAAAAAAATATCTTACCAAGAAACTTTTTTATTCTTCAAGTTGTGTGCATAGTATATTCACAGCCTAATAAGTCAATTATTTTCATTGACAAAGAAACTTTCCTTCGATTGTAAAACCACTTTTGCAATGAATCTCTAATTCCATTGAGTAAACTTTTTAATTCTTCAGGTTGTGTGCGTAGTTTATTCTTCATGTTGTGTGCGTAGTTTTTATTCTCTTTTAAAACGGAATTTACACTTTCTATAAGGTTGGTTGTCATCATTTCATATCTTCTTCCCAAATATGCACAAGATCACCTCTCAAATCCTACATTACTAAGATAACTTCCAATATATGGAGAAATTGACACCATAGATCCCATATTAAACTCAAAGTCATTAAAAGTGTAAGATTTAGCACAACTAAAGTAAAATTGGTCAATCAAAGGATCCTTGAATGACTTGTTCAAATTTCTCAGAACAAGCTGAATGCACACACAGTACTCAACATTCCTAAACACACTTAGACACCCTTTAGAATGCTCAAATGCCTATCAGAGATAATGACTAAATATTCCTGATCCCTTAAACTAGTATGTGAAGGAAATCTAAACATAGAGATCCATTGAGCAGAAGCGGATCATTCTAAATCCCATTGAGAAAGAACACAATAATTACAGTCTACACGGAAACGATTATGCATAATAAGTAAAAACAAGCATGCTTTTTAAAAGAATGAATAAGGGATAGAGTATGCAAACCTTTAAAGGACTCTTTCTTCAAGTATCCGTCGATCTCCAACATGTCCAAAGAAGTACTCGAACGCAATGATCAAAATAGCCAATAGCACGAATTGAAGAATCCTCGATCACTATCAAGTCCAACTCGATCCTTGAACCTCGAAAGGAACTAGAACACCATCACAAGAGTTACCTTGGTATTCTTGGTGTAAGAATCCAGGAGTTTTGGGCCTGTATGACTTTGGATAAAGGAAATGATGAGGTAGACGATCCAGTAGACGATCGAGTAAGGGGGAGATGGATTAACTCTATCGTATAAACTAGATACTTGATCGTATAGTAAGAAGAAGGCCATCGTATAGACGTCCTACTCGATCGTGTAGCAACGAGTAAACGAGTAACCATCGTTTAGTAAACTCGAAACTCGATCGTGTAGTCTCTCTATGTTATCGTTTAGTAAAACGCTTTTACTCGATAGCCCTTCTGTGAGATCAATCCAAAATGAAATAATCAACCTGATTTTTGGAAAACCAAATTCCTTTTATCTCAAAGTTACCATAACCGTTTTAAAAACCTCTCATTCAATTTGATTTTTAAAGAAAAAGGATAAATATCCTAAAACTAATATATTATAAATAAATATGATAACCAACTTATCATATTATATTTATAACCTATATTTTTAATATTTCATCATATGAAACATATAAACCATAGTTCTTTTTCTATGTTATGGTATTTAATGTAAATCATATTTATTTTACTTCCTCCAATTAATGTATCTAATACATCAAATCAATTATATCACATATAATTAAATTTTCTCTTGTTAATTTGAACACTTCAAACTAACCCAAAATCTGATTCTCAACTTGAACCCCTAGAGCTACTAAGGGGACCTTTTGGACCTGTAGCTTGAAGCTCCAACGGTACGTAAATAACTGACTAAACTCTTCAACCACGAGATCCACCATTTGTTAACTCTTGGTCACTCCACTAAAGACCGATAGTTGCACTCTTTGCACTAAAGATATATTTTTGTGTCCATTGGATATAACTAGTCAACAGTGCGATGACCCTTCACAAATCGCTCGTAAGTACAACTAGGCCAATTTATCGTTTTCCCCTGTAGTTACATCTAACTCCTTAAGTACCACTGATTTCTCTAATGAACAATAAGTCATAGTCCTACTATGACTGAGTCCACTCTTCCAAAGAGAGGGTGTGGCCACTATGTTCAAGACCCAGAATCAGCTCTTAAGGGAGCAATTTATCTACTTACCCCTACTTCGAGGAATGAGCGAATTTTATCTTGGGTAGCAGAGTTCCCAACTCCCCAGTCAGACGAATCCCCAAAATGGTAGGCTTGTTGAATTGGCAATCTGGCCACTCTCACCCATACAAATCAAAGGACTGCCCTCATGAGCAAAAGTTCCCAACTCACTCAAGATTAAGGTCATGTCACCTATGGTCATCCTAGTAAAATGTAAGTCTCAATTATCAACAGCGTTATATAAAGAGACTAATTATTTCGTGGTCCGGTCTTAAACAAACTCTTTGTATAGGATACCCCCGCTCACATGTCTCCACATTAACGGTCAGGATCAAATCATTTGCAGCACTTTACAACACTTGTAACATCGACAAAGCGGGCCGTATCAGTAGTGTCACCGGGATAAGGTATCCCCTTTTTATCCTTATACTACAGACTATTTAGGTTATTACTTAAGGCATGGTCCACTTGTATGTCTCCACATACATGCTTAAGTTACATGAAATAACCACGGATCTTACTTTATTGGATTGAGTAAATGCTTATAAAATGTTATTAATAACAATATGTCCACAAAGTGTTTACAAACTATGAGACTTCCAGGAGAATTAGGACACCAATCCCAATAATATGTATATTTTGGAAAAACCATTTCCATGACGCATCATTTTCTGAATCTACAATAGCAAACAAAAGTGGAAAGATATTATTGTTATCATCTACTGCTGAAGCTATTAGTAGAATACCACCAAATTTACACTGAAAAAATATGCCATCAACATATATGGTAGGTCTACAATACCTCCATCCCTCAATGGATGCACCAATAGCCATGAAACAAAATCTAAAATATCCATTTTTATCCATCTCTGAAGTAGTGTACATTCTTGAAAAAATATATGAAAATAATTATATCAATGCCAATGGTTACAAATCTATCATTGTCTATCATTGGTAGATAGTGTTAGGTATTTAAAGGATGTATATTTTCTATGTTAATTCCCACAAAATAGTGTTGATTATTTGCTTTAGTTTCAAATTTTGTAGGTAAAATGGTCCCCGAGGCGTTTAGGAGTCATTAAGTGAAAATCGGGCCAAAAAGTGTTGGGTTTTATGTCCTAAAACTCATGGTTTGTAAACAATAAACTCATTCTATAAATCAATAAAGATGTTATTGAATATATGAATTGCTTAATTTGTTTTAAAAATAAATCCAATAAACCAAAAGATCCATGACTATTACACGAGTATTTGAAATTTATGTGGAGACATAAGAATGGATCAGGTTCGAGTATAGTCAAAATGATCTATAGTATACGAATAAGGTAGAGTGTCTTATTCTGGTAACGCTATCGGATGTGGCCCACTCTGTAGTTGTTACAAGGAGTTATAAAGTGCTACAAACAAAGTGATCCTGATTCAGAGTTGGGATGTCCTGTGCAATGAGTTTGCATAAGATCGGACTAAGAAATAAGTCACTCTTACTTTATAACGTTGTTTACTATTTAAGACTGACTATTTCAAAATGATGACCTAGGTAACTTGACCTTAATCCTGAGCTAACTATAAACTCCTGTTTATTCGAGACTATCCTTAGATTTGCATGGGTGAGAATTGGCTCAACAGCGCCGGCTCAATAAGACTCCCATTTCAGGGGTAAGACTGGGTAGATAGCTGAAGACATAGGGCGCAAGACAGAATTCATTCCTTCCCGCTTTTAGGGATAGTAGAGAGGTTATTCCCTTAAGTGCTGACTACAGGTCTTGAACAAGAGGCCCAACCATCTCATTGGCCTAAAAGGGACTTTGTTTGATGATCCGATCACAAACTAATTGTTCATTAGAGGATCAATGAGACTTAAGAAACAAGAGGTAATCTCGGGGGTAAAACAACCTTTTGACATGTCAGTATTACAAACAATCTGTGAAGGGTTAACTTACTAATTATGGTTATATCGACTAGGCACAATATATCTAGAGCTAGGGGAGGGCAACTACTAGGCTTTAGTGAAATGACCTGATAGTTAACAAATGAGGGTTAATTTGGTCTAATGAGTTTAGCCAATTAATCTCAGATCGTTCGAGCCCATGATCTGTAGGTCCATTAGGTCCTCTACTAGCTCACAAACAGATTAGCCACTTTCTTACACACAATTCCACCCTCAAATTCAACGGATAGCTGGAATCACTTGAAGTGATCAGTTTGCATGAGTGACACGTAATAAAACCACTCTTAATTGAGTGGAAAAGCTGATGCAATTGCTCAATTGCTTAGTTTTTTAAGGTTGAAGAAGTTGTTCTTCAACAAGCTGAAAACTCATAAAACCTCTCCTCCAATTCCCTAAGTTCAAGCTTGTTTTGAGTCCCACAACTCAATCTAAGGCTCCTAGAGAATAGTAGAGAAGCTCTAGTGGTGGTCTACAACAAAAATTGAAGAATATTATAGGTGAATTTCGAGTTTGAAGAGGATCTTCTAAGGTATGTAATGAACCCTTTTAATACCATATGAACATGCATATTTTAATGTCAAAATAAAGGAATTAGAATGCTTAATGATCATGTTTTCTTTTGCTGCATATTTCTGTATTCCAACTAAAAGATAAAAAATGACCAAGAAAATCAACTAAATTGAAGAGAAACAGAAAATTACCTAATTTCCATCGAGTACCATCAAGTAATGGTATCGAGCATTGAGTAATTACAAGAATACCAGAATACCATCAAGCATCGAGTAATCGAGTGCCATCGAGTAATTACCAAAAAGGCCATCGAGTAAATATTATCGAGTAATCAAGCATCGAGTATCGAGTAAAAGCCATCATGCATCAAGTATCGAGTTTCACCATCAAGTTTCAGTGTCACGGCCTTAAGAGAAGTGTTGAGCAACACTTGAAGACAGAACGCTCACTTTTGCTACAAAACTTGATGCGTCAAGACCACATGCATTGCAATGCCTTGCGGAACCAAGTATTAGCGCAGCGTTGCAACGTTAGCCCAACACTTCTTCGTTTTTCTACAATTCAGAGTTGCACACTGGCCTTGGCGTTGTGACCCTTTGCCTACAAGTATAAATAGTTTTCTTTCATTTTTGTTGAAGAGAGGAAGCATGATTTCGATGGAGGCTGGAATTTCTCTCTATATCAATTAGTCTATGGTAATTTTTTTTTCCTACCTAGGTTAGATTTTTTATTTCTTTTTTAATTTAAACCAATAACATGTAATTCTTCATGAATTTGTATATGGATTTGTGAAGTAATTCAATCTTGTTTCTACTTCAAGAGTTCTTGCAAATTCTTTTGAGTTTTCTAATTTTTTTTATCATTAGCAATCTGAATTTGAGCATTCTTGAATCTGATTTTAATTCTTGAAGCATGTTGAATAATCTATATCTTGAGCATGTTTAGCCTAGATGCTTGGTTTTGTCACATTCACTCATGATTGAATACGTTCCTTTCAATGTGTTCGATAGAATGTCTAGCCAAGATCTCCAAGAGGCAATATTTAATTGTGTGTTGAATGGTTGACTATCCTAGGACACACTAATTACTAGATTTGGAGAAAATTCGGTTAATTGAGTGAGGTTGTAAATGGATCTACAAGCAAAAACGGGGTGCTAATAGGAAGGTACAGACCTTCAAGGCTTAACTTGTGGCAAAGGGTTATACCCAGGTAGAGGGAGTCGACTATGAGGAGACTTTCTCACCTGTTGCCATGTTAAAGTCGATCCGCATCCTCCTGTCCATTGCAGCTTATTATAATTATGATATCTGGCAAATGGACGTCAAGACGGCCTTTCTGAATGGTAATCTTGAGGAGACCATTTATATGGTGCAGCTCGAGGGATTCATAACCCAAGGTCAAGAGCAAAAGGTTTGCAAACTCAATCAGTCCATTTATGGACTGAAACAGGCGTCTCGATCTTGGAACATACGGTTTAATACTGCGATCAAGTCGTATGGCTTTGACCAAAACGTTGATGAACCTTGTGTCTACAAGAATATCATCAATGCTTCATTAGTCTTCTTGGTGTTGTATGTAGACAATATCCTACTCATTGGGAATGATGTAGGTCTACTGATTGCAGTTAAGAATTGGCTATTGACCCAATTCTTATCGAAAGATTTAGGAGAGGCTCAGTTTGTTCTAGGTATACAGATCTTTCGGGATCGTAAGAACAAAGTGCTAGCACTGTCTTAGGCATCGTACATTGACAAGATGTTGTTCAAGTACTCGATGCAGGACTCTAGAAGGGGCCTACTGTTGTTCAGGCATGAAGTCACTTTGTCTAAGGAAATGTGTCCTATGACACCTTAAGAGGTTGAGGAGTTGAGACGGATCAGTCTAACCCAGGCCATTTTAATGTTGTTGACCCGTTTACGAAGACTCTCACGGCTACAGTGTTTGAGGGTCACCTACGGAGCATAGGTCTACAGGATAGCCCGCGGTTGGACTAGGGCAAGTGGGAGATTTTCTTGTATTGGGCTTTTATGCTCTAGTTTATTGTTTTGTACAAAGTTTTTGTACACCCCACTTTGCTTTAGGACATATGGAAGATTTTGGGTTGATGCCCTAAAGTCTCGTGTCCTGTAGTTTGTAAATAGTATGTATGAATGCTTGTGATGTTAAATATTGAATATTACTTCACTTCTTGTATTTTGCTCAATTACTTGTTGTATTTGCTTTACCACAAACCAATAAACATAAAATCCCTAGTTATTTGTATGTGACTCAAGCATGTATATGGTGACATACAAGTGGATCATGTCTTGAGTGATAACCAAAATGGTCTGTAGTATATGAATAAAGAAGGGAAACCTTATCTTGAACGCTATGGACGCGGCCCACTTTGTGAATGGTTACAAGTGTTGTGATTTGTCATAGATGGTTTGATCCTGATCATTCATGTTGGGGACATGCGAGCGGGGGCATCCTATATAAAGAGTTTGTATAAGACCTGACCACGAAGTGTTAACGTCTCGTTATATACACCGTTCATGACAGAGACTTCACTTCACTAGGATGACCATAGGTAACATGACCTCAATCCTGAGTGAGTTGGGAACTCCTGCCATTGAGGGCGGTCCTTTGATTTGTATGAGTGCGAGTGGCAAAATCACCGATCAAACCAAACCATTTTGGGGATTCGTTTGATTTGGGAGCTAGGAACTCAGCTACACAAGATGGAATTCACTCTTTCCCCGAGGCAGGGGTAAGTAAATAGATGGCTCCTTTAAGGGTTGATTCTGGGGCTTGACGAGTGGCGCCACACACCTTTTCCTAGCCCGAGAGGTGTTCACATATAGTTGGACTATGTTGTATTGTTCATTAGAGGAATCAGTGGTACTTAAAGACTAAGATGTAACTACAGGGGAAAAATGGTAAATTGGCCCAGCTGTACTTACGAGCATCTGTAAATGGTCATCGTACTCATGATTGGTTATATCCGATGGATACAGAAATATATATGTGGTAAGAAGAGTTCAGTTGTTAGTCTTTAGTGGAATACCTGACAATTAACGGATGGTGGATCTCGTGGCTAAAGAGTTTAGTCAGCTATTCACGTACCGTTGGAGCTTCGAGCCACAGGCCCATTAGGTCACCTGGGTAGCTTGGATAAAGTCGAGAACTAGTATTTGGGTTAATTTGAAATGTTCAAATTGACAAGAGAAAGTTCAATTATATATGATATAATTGGACTGGTTAATTATATATGATATAATTGGACTGGTTAATTATATATGATATAATTGGCTAAATGTATAAGATACATCACTATGGAGGAAATTAGATATAAATATAGTTTATATCAAGTAGAGGAGAAAATACTATAGTAGATATGTAATATCAAACTATAGGATATAAATATAATATGATTATATTTATTAATTGATTAATTTATTAATTATATGATAATTAATCCTTTTTCCACGGTCAGACGTTGGTTAGTGGGCAGCGTTGGTTATGGTAATCAATGGGTTAAAATGAAAAATGTTTTCATTTTTGCGTAGTCGTTCAATCGCCCAAAGAAAAAAAGTGAAGCGCGCGTTGGTGAAAGAACACGATCGCTTAAGAGCCTATACGGTAGCATTCGCCACCTAAACGATCGTATACCTCATGCCTAAACGAACGCACACTGTCGCCTAGATGATCGGATAGCTTCTCTAAATGATCGTATAATGTGCCGATTTAGCTAAACAATCGTATACCTTTTCCTAAACGATCGTTCAGAAAATTCTACACGATCGTGTAGCTCCTCTATGCGATAAGCACTTCTGCTATACAATAGCGTTGTTTTCTTTCCCACTTGCTTATTGCCTACACAACTCGTTTTTCCTCCGTTCTCTACCAAATTCACCAAAGCCCACCCTTTGGGTTTTCACTCTGAGAATACCCGAGGCTCATTAGTGGTGGTGTCATCCTCGTTGCGGCGTTTGTGTTCGCGTTGATCGTGTTGTTGCAGTCAACATTCCCGTTGGGTTGGTAGATCTCTTGGAGGGTTTACGCTGCGTTGGAGTTCCGGGGTGTGAAGATAGTCTTCAACTGGTATAGAACTCTATCCCTTATAATTTTGTTTGTTCTTAGCATGCCAATAATTAGATTTATTTGCATAACTGTTTGTGAAGAATGTATATTGTTATATTTCGGTCATGGTGAGATCGGAGCGATCCGAACGCGCTCATGGAACTCTCGGTATGAGATCCTTCAAGATGTCTATGAGAGTCTATCTGAGATAGGTAGTGATAGAAATTTCATAAGAAGAATACCTCATTTGTAGTAATACCTAGATTCATTTCCTTCAACTTTTCAAAGAACTTTGGAGTCAAGTTATATGACTCAGTTGCATCACCTTTTAATGATCTTACTATGTGTTCTTTTGCCCTCAAGCTTTTTGATAACTAATATTAACACCAAGCTTTGTACGAGCCTTGAGGCTCACAGTGTAAGGAGTTCATAAGATAGAAAATGGATGGATTTTTAAGTAGTGGAACCCACAAATTGTTTGGGTTAAACAAGGAGTGGAGTTCACAAATCTACTCCCCTCTATTCCCTACTCCTCAAATTCTTGGGCCAAACATCCTAGAGTTAAAGAGTGCATAAAATTTTGCCCATCTATTCTATATGCCCACTAACTGGCACAATATGTATACAATCATGGGGCATGCATGGTTTGCCTTCCACGACAATTAAACCTCTATAAGTTGTAATTTTTCCCTTTTAATTGAGAGTTCCCATTATTTATTGGACATTAAATTCAAACATGATCACTATGGCCATCTGTATATTAAGATTTTTGGAAAACAAATGGTAATATTTTAAACTAATGGGAATGAACTTTTTATACTTTGATAATGTTATATATATGATAAGAAGAAATTATGATAAAGAAAGTTCGAGTACATCGATATTTCAATTAAAAGAAAATACTTTAAAGTATTTCTACTAATAAATGAAAAGGTCAATGAGCGCTAGGCCTAGGGGTCAATTATTGATCACTTGTACATCATTTGATAATCATTTTGTTTTTTATTTTTCAAAATTAAATTTATAGACATCACTTTCATCTAATGATTTCTATGGTATTTTATCAACACTTTAATAGTATTTTCAAAATCAAAGCCTAATTTTGAAAACTAAAAAAATAGTTTTCAAAAAACTTGTTTTTGTTTTTAGAAATTGGTTAAGAAATCAAATGCTTACATATGAAATGTGAAAATCATGAGTAAGAAATTGTTAGAAAATAAGCATAATTTTCAAAAATCAATAATTAAATACAAAATAATTACCACACGAGTGTTAGATATTTATTAAAGTAACTCATAGTAATTACATAAGCATGTGTTCTACTTTTTTCATATATATGCCATTACTCTATATATGTATGTATATACGAAAAGAATTCAAAACTAAAAAAGTAGTTTTCAGAAATTTGTTTTTGTTCTTAAAAATTGGCTAAGAAATCAAATGCTTACATATGAAATGTGAAAATCATGAGTAAGAAATTGTTAGACAATAAGTATAATTTTCAAAAACAAAAAAATAAATACAAAATGATTACCAAACAGGTATTAGATATTTATTAAGGTAACTCATAGTAATTACCTAAGCATGTGTTGTACATTTTTTAATATATATGCCATTACTCTATATATATATGTATATATGAAAAAGTTTTGAAAACTAAATAGAGAGTTTTCAAAAACTAAATTTTTAGAAATTGGTTAAAAAATCAAATGCTTACGTATGAAATGTGAAAATCATGAATAAGAAATGGTTAGAAAATAAACATAATTTTCAAAAAACCAAAAACTAAATACAAAATGATTACCAAACGGATGTTGGATATTAAGGTAACTCATAGTAATTACATAAGCATGTGTTCTACTTTTTTCATATATATGCCATTTCTCTATATTTATGTATATATGAAAATGGAATTTGCTAATGATTTCATAACTTTTGATTTACAATTGAATTTATTCTTGTTTGGATTGGGCTGTTTTTAATGATTTCTCTCCTACTGGCTATGGAGGTTGAATACGTAGAGATTACGGTCGTTCTTGCCTGCAAATCATGGGAGAGAATAATTGAGGATTCAATATTGATAATAAATGACTTAAAATTCTATCCAAATTTGTGATTTTAAGAAATATCTAAAAAATTTTGAATGTATATAACTTAATATCTATTTAAGTCATCTTCTTCATTAGTTTCTTGTTCAAAACATATATATATAGTTTAACATCTAAAGGGGCAAATGGTATTTAAAATGATGTGTGTTAAACAAGCTTTAAAATATTGATGTCAATGGAAATTTCAAATGTTTAAATTTTATGAAAATATTGATAAAATATTATTGTCGATAGAATATTTTTAGAAAAATTATAAAAACAAAAAAAAATCAAATAAATTATTTAAAATAGGAAAGAAAAATTTTGAGTTTTTAAACAAGTTAAAATGTTTATTATTTACATTATTATTCACACATCATATCAATGACATTTGTTGCCTTTTTCTTGTTTCATATATTCCTTTTACAATATAATGAAAATATCCATTAATCTCTTACAATGATTCAAACCTATATAAATGTAGAAACTTCGATATATCATGGTGTTAAGTTGCTCGGGGAAATCTCTCACTACTATTGCGAGAATAAGAAGAAAAATAACAAAGAAATTAAAATAAAGTAACAAAGTGGGAACATAAGAATTAACATGAAAAAAACTCCAAATCAAAGAAAAACCCCGATCCAAAAAAAGAAATATTATGTGAAAAAGTGTTACAATCATACCATGATTCTCTCTTCGATCCCAATTACAAAGAACACTCTCTCGAAGCTTTATTATACTATACACACTCTTTATTCTAACTCTCAAACTAGAGAAGACAAGAGGGAAGTTAATTAGAGTTAGCACAACTAAGCTTAATGCGTTAATTTTTAACTAGGACGCTTTGAAAACAAAGCTGAAAAATGAAAATTATCTAGCACAAAGTCACACTTGTTAAGAACAATGCTAAAAAACTTTATAAAGCAACACAGATAAAAGTAGAAAACTAAATCACAAATTAAACACAAAGATTGGTAACCCAATTCGGTGAAGTACCACGTATGTCTAAGGGACAGTGTGCCTAAGAAAGGTGAATTCACTAAAGTAAAGTTAAGCAATTCTACAACGTTGTACTTATCTGCAAAGATACGACAATAACAGTGACACACAAAAAGCTTGACTTCTTAAATTGATACTTAGGCTCCCTCCTAAATGTGAGACTCCTTCTCAAAATAACTTAGGATCCCCCTGCGTATGAGTACATCAATAGATGAATACTTAGACTCTCTCTAACAGAGAGACTCTCTCTCAATTGTGTCTTAGGTTCCCCTTAAGTGTGAGACTTCTAGTCTCCAAGATTTTTATCTTTCTTCCTTCACGTGAAGATAGCTCCACTCTATGAACTTAGGATTCCTCTAAGTTTTAGAATCTCTCTCAATGTTGATGGAGACTCGATCAGTATTATGTAGATGAGAATTGTCAAGATATAGAATGCACAACACCTTCACCTTAAAGGTCACACATATGTGATTCTAGTTGAACCCACATGACAGCGGTTTCAATATCTTTATTTATGAAAACCGATAGACCCTAATAGATGTAAAGACAACCTTTGAATATGTACAACGGAACGCAAAAGCCAATCCTAACAAAATATCCTAAACCCATCAGACAAGGAAACACAACCATAGAAATAAATTGTTATAAAATCTTCCTGACAAGGAAACAACCAATCTGCAGAAAGAGCATCTTAAAGAGAACAAAAAACTGTCTGAGGCCACAATAAAGGATTTGGAATACCCTCGAAGTGGAAGTAATTGAGTGTCGTTGTGTCCTGATTTCATTTTACAGAACATGAAATACAAAATGACGAAAATTTGATAAACTAAAATTAATTAAGCATGCATTTCTATATGAGATTTATAAAGAGGAGAAAGGGATCGAGAGACTTATCCTTGAAGAATAAAAAATTTCACCTTTCCTCTCCAATAGCACGAACAATGCACTAGTTCTTTTGATCTTCTGGACTCGAAAGGAGCTCCACAACACGAACAACATCACTTGCCCAATAAGAACACCACCACAAATCTTCCTCGTTATTCTCAAGGATGAGAATCAATAGAGATTGTATGGGCTTCCACATGTATCAATTTTGGTAAAGGGAGGATTTGTTCTTAAGAGAAGAATTTCCACTGATATTACATAAAGAGTTTGCAAGGATGAAGATGAAGAACCATTTTTCACATAACACTTCTTTGTTTTTTAAAAAAAAAATAAGGTATCACGTTGGTTTCTAAAACCGACCACTCTTCTCCATAACTCCCTCAAGAACTCCCTTGGGAATTATTAATTTGAATTCAATTTCAAAATTTGAATTTAATATATATATATTAATTACATTAATATACATATTAAAATTTATGTTATACCACATATAATATCCAATTTATAATTTATATAATTGTACATATAATATAATCTATGGTTTATAACCTCTCATATAACCTATAGTATTAATATGAATCATATTCTTATTAATTTTAACCTATAGTTTTTATATGAATCACACTCATATAAATAATATTTGAATCATATTAAAATATTTATTTCTCTCATTAAGACTTTATATTATAATATATCATATACATTATATTAATTATATCTTATATAATTAATTCTCTTTAATTAATTTAAACAATTTATATTAATCCAAAGTTAATTTGATTCTCATTAATCCTTATTGAGCTAACAAATGGAACTTATGAACCTATAGATTGAAGCTCCAATGATACTTAATTATCTTTAATTAAATTAATCAACTTTCATTAGCTGTCGATCACTCCAATAAAGATCGGCAGCTGCATTCTTCGCACTATAAATATATTTTTGTGTCTATTGAATATAACCAATCAACAGTGCATTTGTAACCCTCGAAACTTCTCTGTAAGAATTCTCCAAGGTGGAGTGACTTGTGAAGGCTAGCCGAGGTGCTTGGAAGCAAGGCTTGCATTGGCCTTGTGAGAGTTTTAGGAGGAAGGCTTGAGTTGGCTAAGTCAAGAATAGATATGCTCTAGGAGGTAGATGCACACAAACATACTTAGCATGAAAATAAATTGCTAACTATTGCCATGAGGGGGCAACCATGCATTGGAAGTAGTCCAAAGTGAGGAGAGTGCATCACACCTTGAGCTAGTTTAGTAGGTCATATGTGGTCATGAACAAGGGAAAGACAAGAGATGGTTGGCCAAGCTAAGTAAAGGTAAGGAAAAGGCAACCATGCATTGAAGGCATGGTCAAGAGGATGCTTAACACATAGGTAGGAATCAAGGAGTTCGGACGTGGAGAAGGCTATCCTTTGAGCATAGGCAAAGCATGGGACAACCCCTTGGGAAGAAGTTACACCAAGAAACCCTAAGGTAGGCCAAGTGGATGCATACTCTAAGAAAAATAGCCTAAATGGACGCATAGCACAATGAGAAACACAAGAACTATGCTTTGAACTCAAGTAGAGAAGCCATGCTTCGAGGAACAGTTTAAAAAGTAAGGAATGAGGAAAAAGGGGAAGTTGAACGCATGGCAAGGACTACCATGCGTCCAAAGAAGTCTTAGGAAGGGTAGGATTGTATGGGATTTTATGTCTTAAAACTCGCAGTTTGTAAAATGGTAAACATTTTCTATAATCAATAAACTTATTATTGATTTCATAAACTGTATGAAAGTCTAAATCCAATAAACTAAGACTCATGACTGTTGTATGAGTACTAGAACTTTATGTGGAGACATAAGAGTGGATCAGGTTCGAGTAAATAGTCAAAATGATCTATGGTACATGAATAAGGTTGGGTACCTTTTTCTGGTAACACCATTGAATGCGGCCTACTCTGTAGTTGTTATAAAGAGTTGTAAAGTACTACATACGATGTGATCCTAATTCGTACATGTTATGACATGAGGAGTGGGGGCGTCCTATGCAATGAGTTTGCATAAGATCAGGACCAAGAAATAAATCACTCTTACTTTATAACGTTGTTTACTGTATAAGATTGACCATTTCACCTAGATGGTCTAGGTAACTCGATCTTAATCCTGAGCTAACTATGAACTCCTGTTTATTCAGGATTGCCCTTAGATTTGCATAGGTGAGGGTTGGCTCAACAGCGCCGGCTCAATAAGACTCCCATTTCAGGGGTAAGACCGAATAGATAGCTGGGGACATAAGGTACAAGACAGAGTTCACGCCTACTCGATTTAGGGATAGGAGAAAGGTTGTTCTCTCAAGTACTAAATCCATGTCTTGAACAAGGGGCCCCACCCTCTCACTGAGGCTGGGAGAGTTTGGTTTAGTGTTTGGATCACAAACCAGTTGTTCATTAGAGCATCAGTAGGGACTTAAGGAATAAGACGTAATCTTGGGGGTAAAACTGATATTTGACCCAGTCGTTATTACAAACAACCTGTGAAGGGTCGACTTGTTGATTATGGTTAAATCATGTGGACATAATATATCTACAATGAGTGGAGTGTAACTATGGGCTTTAGTGGAGTGACTCATTAGTTAACAAATGGGGATTAATCTGATCTAACAAGTTTAGACAATTAATCTCGGATCGTTGGAGCCCATGTCTGTAGGTTCGCGAGGTCCCCCTATTAGCTCGTAAAGGACTAGCTCTATGTGATAAGTTAATTTGAATCGTTCAAATTAGAATTAAGGGAATTAATAGTTATATGAGATACAATTACATGTTTAATTTGAGAATTAAATGGAATAGGAGAATTTATGTATTTAAAGTTGATTTAAATATATAAATATGGATATGTGTTAAAATTAATTTAATATTTGATATTAAATTAATTAAATTTTATTTAATAATTAATTTATGAAATTAATTAATTTTTTCAGTTTTAAAATCAAAATAGATTTTATAAAATCATTTTTGATTTATGATAAAATTAAAAAGGAAAAAGCAAATCACACAAAATGGAAAAATAAGATTTTCCATTATCCATCTTCTTAGTTGCTCACTCAAATGGCATTCACTTTGCCTTGTCTTCTCCTAGCATGAGATGCAACTCATGCAACTCTCTCCTTTTCATGTTGATTTGCAATATAATGAAGAGATTGGAGTGGAAATCGGTGATGCAATCTATAGAGAATTTGAGAGAAAATTCAGTTTGAAGATAGAGTTCTTCAACAAGATTACTGCAGTGAGCATTTCTTCTTCATCCCTTGATTCAAGATTGTTTTGAGTCCCACAAGTCAATCTAGAGCATCAAGAGAATAGTGGGGAAGATTTTGAGGTGGTCTGCAACAAGATTTAGAGAAGATACAGCTGGAGAAGGAGCTTTGAAGAAGTTCTACAAGAGGTATGTCTTGAAACTCACTTGTTTTCTGCAAGAGCATGCTTTATATTTTGCCAAAATTAGTGAATTAGTGTGCTTAGATGATTCTTGTGCTTCCGTTGTTGCTGATACAATCCTACAGATTGAGGCATCATGAGTTGAGGAGATGTTACCTAAGGAGCAAGGTCAAGTAGAATGTGCAAGACAACTCAAACAAACCTCATGTGTTGGGAATTATACAACAACTATGCGTTAAAGACCACCATTTGTTGAAGATTTAAAGGAAAGGAATGGCCAAGGAAATAAGCTATGTCATAAGGTGAAGGAAGCTCATTTTGAAGGATTTAGATTGAGGAAGAGGCATGTTATGCATTGGTTGGCTTACCATAGAGGTTAGGTTGGCTTGGAGACATGTCACGCATTGGGAAGCTTGAAACCTAGTGATGCGTTGTGAGCAAAGAAACATCCATGTGTTGAAGCAAGCTTCCATGCGTTGAAAGTGAAGTGGGGCGGTGCAAGACACATAACATGACTGAAGCATGAGGTGGCTTCATGAAAGATAGCCAAATAAGAAGAAATTGGCAGCTAGGGAGGTTAGTTGGCAAATTATGAAGGCTGGAAATTCATGTAGAATTCTCTATTAATAGAGGTAGTTAAAAGGAGATTGGTTTGGCCTTTTTCTCTCGGCCAAAAGAGGTGATCTCAAATTCATCTGAAAGATGAAGGAGTGAGGAAGAAAATATGGGGCTGCTGAAAGAAAATTCCCTCGAATTTATGCTAAAAATCAAAGAAGAACTGAGGTAATGCAGAATCTAAGTTCAATCGAGAAGTCCATGATGTTTGATGCATTCCAGGCGTTTCAAGAAGAATTAAGAGCTCCAATTTTTAGGTAAGCTAAAGAAAGTTTTGGATTTTGATGAATATATTTTAAATTATATGTTCCGAAATTTGAATCTAGGATTGAGGTGAGGAGGAAGCGATCAGCTGAATAAGGGTTGAAAAAAGAAAGCGGTGTGCACATTTGGGTTAGGCTAAGAAGAATATTTTCATCTAAGTTGAATATCTTTGAGTGTAGAATATAACCCTGGGCTGCCATGAGAATATTTGGCAAGAAAGATGCCCAAGAGTAAAGAGAACTCAATGAAGGTCAGAATTCAAAGCATCTGGAGCAGGATGAGGTATTTGGAGCATTTTGAGCTCTAGAGAAGAAATTAGAGGCTCAAATTTGGAGGTAATCTTCCTGAGACAATTTATAACAAGTTTTAGGAAGGACGTTTTGTCTAACTCGAGCTGGAAGTGATGCTATAATTGTTGGGAAATGAAGAAAAAAAAAAAAAAAGACCATGCACCCAAGGAGAGACCAAGTGTCCAAGAATGGACCATGCGTTCAAGGAGAGACCATGCGTCCAAGAAGGGACCATACGGTCAATATGCTACAAAATGAAGGAGAGTGCATTGGCCTAAGAGATGCTCAAGGCCTAAAAGGCTAGGAAGGGAGCTAACTAAGTG
This sequence comes from Benincasa hispida, assembly GCF_009727055.1. Classification (NCBI taxonomy): domain Eukaryota; kingdom Viridiplantae; phylum Streptophyta; class Magnoliopsida; order Cucurbitales; family Cucurbitaceae; genus Benincasa; species Benincasa hispida. The sequence continues at coordinate 27,149,749 of NC_052359.1, forward strand.
TTAGTGGTTTCTAACTCTTAAAGTATTTCAAAGTGGATGCGTTTACTAGTTTTCAAGTTTTAGCATGTTTGAAATGACTAAGTATAGTACATTTGATAGATGGACTCAAAAGCATGCTTTAAATGAGTTAGTACTTAAAACATATTCAAGTTTTCCTAAAGGCTAAAGTTGAACACATATGGGTTTTTTGGAGACTAAGTATTGAACTCATGTTTTACTTAAGACATCAAGGTTTTTTTAAAAAAAAAAGGAAGCTAAAGCATGAATTTCTTAACAAGCTAGATGATGTTTTACCTAAACGCATGGCCTAGTGTCAAATATCATTTCAACGCAAGGTTTGCTTCAAGCACCTCGGTCAACTTTCACAAGTCACTCTACCTCGGAGAATCTTTAGGGAGAAACTTCCTATTGAACCTCAACTTTGATCATACACTACTATCATTTCCTAACCATTAACTCATCACATAAGTACTAGGGCTTATAAACAACTCAATATTTATGCTTGCATTCTTTACTTTAGTAAACACACCTAGTTTTAAGCTTATAAACATTGGAAGGCTTCTTAAACTAAACCATCCCTATTGAATTCATATATCATTCAACTTTTCCTGCAACTTTCCTTAAACATCATATTTTAACTTGTCCTCTTTATGCCTTTGTTGAGGTACAGCCCTTTTGTTCATACTCTCAATCTCATTATCCTTAGTTGATATAGAATACTCTCAATATATTTAGCGTCAATTACTCATCATTACACAACCTTATAGATAATTTTACTTATCACCTTAAACACTACATTAATTTAAATGCTTTGAACATTCTAAAATTTTATCTATGTACTCAACACTTGCAAGTCAACATTCATAGCCTGGTTACTTCTCTTTTCTCATGCCTTTAGACTCTGCTTACACATTCCCGTTTCCTAATAAACTAGGACATTCTTCCCTGAAGTGGACAATCTGTACATATTTAAGTGCATGTCCTTCTAGGACACTACCCCCAATGACACCTGTTATAGTTATGCCATAGAAATCTACTTTTGAGATTGGCAACAGGCTCTTCTGCTTGCTCAGTTTCTTCCATCTTCAGATTCCCTTCATCTAGACTTTTTCTTTAACCCCGATGCTTTACTATGCTTGGGCCTAGGAATTCCTTGTCTAAGATCTCCTGATGCCATTCTCTTTTCCTCTACCTCCAGTGTTCCCTATTGACTTATATGCTTGGATCTATTTCGATCCTTCCCTATTCCTTCTTCTAGACTCCTCTATCCAGACTCGTTCTTACTCTCGTAGCATCATTTTCTAGTTTAGAGAACTCATTCCATTCCACACCAGCTGTTACGGGGGTACACATATCTTTTTCAGACCATTCATAATCAGTCTATATCTTTTGATTCCATCTTCTGTTATGCTAAAATCATAACCAAACAACTTGATGTATTTTTTTTCGTACCCCGCTACTGACGTGGAATCTTGTATAAGTCTGAGAAATGTATTATGCTTCGATTCATGGAATGATCATGGATAGAATTTCCCATAGAAGGCTCACTCGAACTCAAACAAAGTAGGTTCTTCTACACTATCTCTTCTACCTTCCAATACTTGCCATCAGTTCTCTACCCTCTTCATAATAGGAACACAGCAAGTGTTACTTTTCTATCCTCTGGGCACCTCATGACCCTAAACCATTTCACTATTAAACTTATTCATACCTCAGTATCGGCTGGGTCTATTATTTCCTCGGAAATGGGTACCTCTAAAACTTCAATCCTTTTATGCCATACTTTCCTTTGGATCTGACCCTGCATGTCATATTCCTTCTAATAATCTCTAAATATACAAATTAAGTACCTGTTTATTCATCTCAATACTAGCCCCAGGATGACTTGATTCATCCTCTACTTCCTTGCTTTACCCTTTGGTAGCATCTCAAGTTTCGATCTTGGGTTGCTTTTTGTGTCTACCACTTCTATCAGGGTGTTCAGGTTTATGAGTTTGAATTGAGTCTACTTCTTAAGTAATGAAAGGAATTTAGATGATAAAGGTGCAAACTCTTTCTTTCCTAAGTACCTATATTTGCAAGGTATTATGATGATTCAAATTGTTATGTTGCTAACATAGTAAGCATCACTTGTTGTGTACTAAGGTAGTAGGTATGAGTGTGAAGAGAAAGAAACTCTCTAAGTATTCTAATAAAGAGGAAGAAAAATTCTCGAAGTGCTAATGCCTAAGGTTAGCTAACTTGATAAAAGAAGGGTTAAGTGATACACAGAAGAGAAGAAAAGGAGTTCTCCAAAAGTAAGTTTAAAAACAAGAGAAGTAAGAAGAAAATTTTCTAAGTATTGAATGAGGACTCTCGGGTAGTTTCGAGAGAATCTAACATTTATTGAAATGTTGGGGAGATATTTCTAAAGGAGAGTTAGGCATAGAGTAAACTAACAAAAGGGAATTCTCTAAATACCAAGAGTGAAGGAGTAAGCTTGAAGTAGAAAATTTTTCTAATAAATGAGATTAGAAGCTCTCAGGTAGTTTTGAGGAATTTCAACACTTAGTAGAATTTTAGAAGAATTAAGGAATTGGATAGAAGCTGGTCGTAAGGCTCAAAGGTTAATGGTTAAGTATGGGATGTTGTATGCATTGGCGTGGAAGGCATATTGGCCGAATAAGGTTATTTTGAAGTTACAATAGACAGATAAGCATGTTGTCGACTGCCTAAGGCAAGGAGCTAAGGGTAGCTCTGAAAGAATACATATTAGAAACATTGAAGGTAAAAATTTTGACTAAATGTGGAATTATGCTTTGAGGGAGGCAGTAGCACTTAGAAAATTTCAAAGTATCAAAACCATGTGGTGAGCTTATGATGGGACGAACACATGCGCAGCGGAAGAAAAACGGATCTAAAGTACTCTAATTAGGTTAATTACAAAGATAAACATGCATTAGAAACAAATAAAAGAGGAAAAAGAATACAACCTTTGTAGACTTTAAATCTTCTCCAAATTAGCTCTAATCTCCTCATGAACAATTCGTAGACCACCATGAGAGTCTTTCCGACTATTCTTTGCCCTTAGAACGGGATGATGGGATCCAGTAAGTGACTAATTTGGAGAGGAAAAGGTTAAAGACTTTGAGAGAAAATTATAATGAGATTATCACATAATCTCATCTAATTCCACTATGGCCAAGAAGTTTTAAAATTCATTAAACACTCCCTTTTAAAGATCATTACATGCAAAGCATGCAACTTTGAGTTTGACGAGAATTTGACACTCAAAAATCCACTAACTAAAAGTGGGATTTAGTGGGACAAGTTGTCTTCAAATGAAGATAACACTTAGTAATTCAATAGTTGAAATTTCCCACTCACAAATATTGAATCTTTCCACTAACTTGGTCAAATTTTGACTCTCAAAGTCCAAAGTCAACAAATTTGACTTTTTCACTTTCAAAAATCAAAAGTCAACAATTTGACTTCCATTGCGTTTTTTACCTAGTCAACAATTTAATTTTTAATGCAATTTTGACCAATTTCATTTAATTTCAAAATTAATTTTAATAATGAATTTTAAAATTAAATTAATACTAATAATTAATTAAACAATTTAATTGATTTAATTTAATATTAAATCCAACACTAATCTCAATTTATATGAATCCCTATTCATAATCTTGATATTTAAATATTATTTAAATATCTCATATTCTCTCTCTCTTTATGTTGAATTCACAATTAAATATTAGGATAAATATATTGTATATATTTAACGCTTTTCTCCAAAAATCGAATTTGAACACTTCAAATTCGTTCGTTACACTGTTCTAAGGTTTAGTCTGATATGAGCTCGTAGGGGGACCACATGGACCTACAAATCATGGGCTTCAATAATCCGCAATTAATCGACTAAACTCTTTAACCTAATTAACCATCATTTGTTAATTACCAGGTTACTCCACTAAAACCCAGTAGTTGCACTCCCTTCACTGTAGAAGTATTATGTCCACTCGATATAACCATAATTAGTAAGTTAACCCTTCAAGGTTGTTCATAATAACAGTTAGGTCAAAATTTGTTTTACCCCCAAAATTACAACTTGCTCCTTAAGTTTCACTGATCTTCTAATGAACAATTAGTTTGTGATCTAATCATTAAACTGAGTCCCTCTCGGGCCAATGAGAGGGTGTGGCCCCTTGTTTAAGATCTAGAGTCAGCACTTAAGGGAATAACCTCTCTAGTATCTCTAAAAGCAGATAAGAGTGAATCACTCTATGTCCCCAGATATGTACCTGGTCTTACCCCTGAAATGGGAGACTTATTGAGCCGGCACAATTGAGCCAACCCTCACCCATGCAAATCTAAGGATAATCCCGAATAAACAGGAGTTCATAATTAACTCAGGATTAAGGTCAAGTTACCTAGGTCATCGCTTTTAAATAACTAGTCTTAAACAATAAACAACGTTATAAAGTAAGAGTGACTTAATTCTTGGTCCGATCTTATGCTTTCATTGATAGGACACCCTCGCTTCTCATGTCAATGCATGAACGAATCAGGATCACTTCATTTATAGCACTTTACAATAAATTGTAACAACTACAGAGTGGGCCGCATCTAATAGTGTTACCAGAATATAGCACCCAACCTTATTCGTATACTATAGATCATTTTGACTATTTACTCGAACCTGATCCACTCTTATGTCTCCACATAAAGATCAAGTTCTCATGTAATAGTCATAGATCTTTTAGTTTATTGGATTTATTTCTAAAACGAAATAAGCAATTCATATATTCAATAACAACTTTATCGATTTACATAATAAGTTTATTGTTTCCAAACTACAAGTTTTAGGACATAAAACCCAACAGCTAGTAATAGAATATGCTTTGAAATAAAAGAAGAGAATGAATCTGGGCAAGAATTTAAAGAAAAAGGATGAGACACAAAAGTTAGAAGCATAGTAGGTTGAAGCTAGAATTTGTCTAAGTTCTCGAACTATGCTGTGAACATGGAGAAGCCTAAGAGGTATGAGTTGGCCTGTAGGTAAAGTATGAGTAAGATTGACTTAAGTGTTGAGAATAAGAGTTGAACGCATGAGTCCAATAAAAAGGAAAATTTGGACAAAGTGTTAGTAAAGGAAGGTACAACACAACCATTGAAGCATGAAGGACAAGTTCAACCATTCTTCCTTGAGTTAAATGCATGTCAAAGCCAAAGAACCTCCTGGATGCATGGTGCATGCAAGAAGTGGAAGTTAAAAGTATAATGAGGTTGAAAGAAAGTTCCCATAAGGGAAATTACTGAATTTTAAGGACGAAATTCTTTTTAAGGGATACGTAAATTGTAACCCCCAAAACTTCTCCGTAAGGATTCTCCAAGGTGGAGTGACTTGTGAAGGTTGGCTGAGGTGCTTGGAATAAAGGCTTGTGTTGGCCTTGAGAGAGTTTAAGGAGGAAGGCTTGAGTTGGCTAAGTCAAGGATAGGTATGCTCTAGAAGGTGGATGCACACAAACATACTAAGCATGGAAATAAATTGCTAAATGTTGCCAAGAGGGGGAAACCATGCATTGGAGGTAGTCCAATAGGAGGAGAGTGCATCACACCTTGAACTAGTTTAGTGGGCTATGTGTGGTAATGAACAAGGAAAATGCAAGAGATGGTTGCCCAAGCTAAGTAAATGTACGGAAAAGCCAACCATGTGTTGAAGGTATAGCCAAAAGAATGCTCAACACATAGGTAAGAATCAAGGAGTTTGAGCGTGAAGAAAGCTATCCTTTGAGCATAGGCAATGCGTGGGACAACCCCTTGGGAAGGAGTTATACCAAGAAACCCGAAGAAAGGCCAAGTGGACGCATACCCTACGAAAACTAGCCTACTTGAACGCATAACACAATGAGAAACACAAGAATTATGCTTTGAATTCAAGTAGAGAAATCATGCTTTGAGGAAGAGTTCAAAAACTAAGGGAGAAGGAAAAGAAGGAAAGTTGAATGCATATCAAGGGCTACCATGCGTCCTAGTAAAACATGCAAAACAACTCAAAAAAGCCTCATGCGTTGGGAATTATGCAACAACTGTGCGTTGAAAACCACCATGCATTGAATATTTAAAGGAAAGGAATAGCCAATGTAATAAGCTATGTCATGAGGTGAAGGAAGCTCATTTTGAAGGATTTATCTTGAAGAAGAGGCAAGCTATGCGTTGGTGGGCTTACCATGGAAGTTAGGTTGGCTTGAAGACATGTCACACGTTGGGACCAAAGGAACATCCATGCGTTGAAGCAAGCTTCCATGCATTGAAAGTGAAGTGTTGGGTGGTTTAAGAGACATAACATGGCTAAAGCATGAGGTGGTTTCATGAAAGTTAGCCAAATAAGAAGAAATTGACAGCTAGGGAGGTTACTTGCCAAATTATGAAGGCTGGAAATTCATGTTGAATTATCTATGAATAGGGGCAGTTAAAAGAAGATTGGTTTGACCTTTTTCACTCAACCAAAAAAGGAGATCTTAAAGCCATCTAAAATTTGGATTAGTGATGAAGAAAATATAGGACTGCGGAAAGAAAACTTCCCCAAATTAATGCTGAAACCCAAAGAAGAATCGAGATAGCGCAGAATCTAAGTTCAATCGAGCAGTTCGTGATTTTTTATGAATTGTAGGTGTTTCAAGAAGAATTAAGAGCTCCAATTTTGAGATACACTAGTTCAAAGGATATGTAAGAATTTCATAGAAGTAAGTTTTAGATTTTAATGAATATATTTCGAGTTATATATTCTGAAATTTGAACTTGAGATTTAGGTGATGAGGAAGTGAGAAGTTGAATAAGGGTTGAAAGAAGCAAGCGGTGTGAGCATTTGGCTTGTGCTAAGAAGAAGTTTTTAATAATTTAAAGTTTTTTGAGTATAGAATATAACCCTGGACTTTCATGAGAATATTTGGCCAGAAGGATGCCCAAAAGTGAAGGGAACTCGATGAAGGTCAGAATTCAAAGCATCCGGAGAAGGCTGAGGTATTTAGAGCATTTTGAGCTCTAGAGAATGAATTAGAGACTCAAATTTGGAGGTAAACTTCCTGAGAAAATACCTAACAAGTTGCATGAAGGATGTTTTTTCTAATTTGAGATGAAACTAATGCTATAAGTGTTGGGAAATGAAGAAAAATAGGAAAGACCATGCGCCCAAGGAGAGACCATGCGTCCAAGAATAGACCATGCATTCAAGGAGAGACCATGCATCCAAGGACGGTCCATGCAGCCAACTATTCATAGAATAAAGGAGTGTGTGTTGGCCTAAGGGATGCTCAAGGCCTAAAAAACTAGAAAGGGAGCTAACTAAGTGTCATTGGCTTCTAACTCTTAAAGTAATTCAAAATGTATGCTTTTACTAGTTTTCAAGTTTTAGCATGTTTGAAATTACTAAGTATAGTATGTTTGATAGATAAACTCAAAAGCATACTTTAGATGAGTTAGTACTCAAAACATATTTAAGTTTTCCTAAAGGCTAAAGTTGAACATATAAGAGTTTTATGGAGACTAAGTATCAAACTCATATTTTACTTTAGACATCAAGGTTTTTTTTTTTTTTTTTTTTTTTTTACGGAAGCTAAAGCATGAATTTCTTAATAAGCTAGATGATGTTCTACCTAAATGCATGACCTAGTGTCAAATATCATTTCAATGAAAGGTTTAAGGTTATATGAGGTTGATGTTCTCAAAGCGTACTAAACAATGAATTAGTCTTTCATGAGTTTTATGTTTCAATGTCTTTAAAGTATGTTTATGTACAATTTTTTTAGTTGAGCTAGAAGCTCCAATATTTTCAAATATATTTAAAGGCATGAATGATTTCAAAGGAAAGTTTATGAACCATGAGTTATGCAATGTTTAATACGATTTGAAATGCATAAGCATTCCCAATGATAATAAACTTTCAGATGATAGCTATTTGAAATGCTATGTTTTATGAGGAATGCTAATTTTTCTATGCAAAGTTTGGTTATAAATTATGTTTTAGTACCCTAGCTATGAAACCCGATACTGAAGGTTGTAAAGGTATCAGGGTCCATATTATCGAAGGAGACAAAGGCATATGAGGTTTATTCTGAAGGAGACAAAGGTAACAAAGGAAAAATCTCTACATGCATGTAAGAGTATTATTGAAGTTGTTGGTGAAGTAGATTCTATCTCAGCTAAGGTTTTCGACTATGGGAATGTAAGAAAAAGGAACTCCACCCAACTAAGGTTTAGAAGGGTACGAGGATTTTATTGATTGATGCATAAGATGTTTTCAGGGTTTTCAGAATTATTATTATCACATGATGATATTTTATTATTTTATGCACTTAGTAAAAAGCTTGTTTTAACCCTAAAACTATGAGGATGTTTTCAATGATATTTGTTTTATGAATCTTCCAGTTTAGCATATTAAGTTCTAAGTCTAGAAGTCTATGATTTAAGTGGACTCTGGTCTTCACTAGATTATCTGGGAGTCCGATGTTTTGCCATATGTGCACAAAAGATTTTTCTAAATTAAAGCTAGAAGAGCATACTAATGATTTAGAAAGTTGCTTGTAGAATGATTTTCCATAGAAAAGCCTATATTCTTAAACGTGTCATTCACTAAGCTTCTCAGCTCATGCTTTCCAAAGTTTTTGTCCCCCCCCTCCCCCTAGGTAGCCGGAGAGTTCCAGGATTCAAGGATTGTGGATTGCTTGACAAAGAAGGTTCAGTCTGCCACCATTGTAAAAGAGCTTGTTAGTCAGGTGTTAATCTGGAAGTGGTCGATAATTAGTCAGTCTCTACATAATTAGAGTCAAGGTTTGGCCTGTAATAAGCTATCTCGTAAATGATGATGTTGTAATTAGGGTATTGTGATTATGAGTTAAATTGTGTTCGGTGATAGAATTACTGATAAGCGGGTTCGCAGAGTTAAGCCCACAGTAATACAGGCTCATAAGATGTGAGGTTAACAGGTTCAGTTGGTAGTAGATGTCACAAGAGGGTTGGCATATGTTGTATTTACACCTTCTCTTAGGTTAAAAATGTGATCTGAGAGGAGATGTGACAACGTTGACTCTTCACAAATTGCTCGTAAGTATAGTTGGATCAAAATTACCATTTTACCTCTATAGTTACATTTAACTTCGTACCACTGATCCCTCTAATGAACTATTAATTATAGTCCAACTATAACCGAACTCCTCTTAGGCCAAAAGAAGGTGTGGCACCACATAGTTCAAGCCCTGGAATCGACTCTTAAGGGAGCAATTTATCTACTTAACCTAACAATAGGGAAGGAGAGAATTCCTTCTTATGTAGTTGTGTTCCCGGCTCCCCTATCAGACGAATCCCCAAAATAGTAGACTTATTGAGTTGGCGAATCTGGCCACTCCCATCCATACAAATCAAAGAACCACCCTCATAGGAAAGAGTTCATAATTCACTCAGGATTAAGGTCAAGTCACCTATGGTCATCTTGGTGAAATGTAAGTCTCTTCTAGCAACGATGTTATAAAGAGGGACTATTCATTTCATGGTCCGATCTTATACAAACTCTTTGTATAGGATACCCCCGCTCACAATTCTCCACATGAATGATTAGGATCAAATCATCTATAGCACTTTACAACAATTGTAATAACTACAAAGCAGGTCATATCCATAGTGTCACCAAGATAAGGTACCCAACCTTATCCATCTACTACAGACCGCTCAGGTTATCACTTAAACATAATTCGCCTATATGTTTCCACATACATATTTAAGTTACATCTAATAATCTTGGATCTTAATTTATTGGATTTTGGGTTAATACAATTAAATGTCAAATAAAATACAACTTATTTTATTAGATAAATAATAAGTTTATACAAATACAATTACAAACTACAAAACCACGAGATTTAGTGCATCAACCCAAACACACACATTTTGAGACATTCCGGAGGACATCCACTAAAGAAAGTCAACACAACTTAGAGCAAATTACAAAGGCCAACCTTAAACAAATATTCCCTAACTTCAAAACTCCAACAAAAGTTATAGGCTCCTTTTATAGTGCTTGAAGTTCCTCACTTCTTTGAACATTTTCGATATGGGATAACTACTCTTTTAATATTTTACTAAAATTCGAGGAATGAATGAAGAGGGAGGTGAAGAAGAGAGAGAGAGGTGAAGAAGAGAAGAAGGCATAATAGTGAATAAGAAACCTGGGAAATAGAAAGAGAGAGAAAACCCCCTTGTAAAGGGCTACAAGACAAAAGGGGCAGCAACCGTTAAAGGTAAAGTTTATAGAGTTATTCAAAACTGGCATGAAAGGCATCTTTCCAGTTTTTGGGCGAAACGTACTTTCTCATCTTCTCTTTCTAAGTAATACATATAATCCTTCCCACAAAACTAATAATATTCCACTTTCTTACAACTAATTACAACCCCAATTCAAAATAAATAAACAAGCCTTAAAACACAACTCTTGCACTATTAATGATTGATTAGTATGTTATTTATGCTGTTTAGCTCTTTAAAACAAAAACCCACTATTAAAGTGGGTAGCATCACTCAGGTTTGAATAAACATGCAGCAAAGCCTAACAAACCTCCCTCATCATTACGTAACATATAATAGGAAGGTTTGTCAATATGTGACCTCTCATAATCACCAAATACAAAATTGGTTGAACTACATATTTGTTGGGACAACAAATCTCCAAATATGTCTACAATGGTATCTACTTTGAGCATACACCATTATAGCTTTACTTTTGGTTTCACCCAAAAGGCTCGTACCATTGAAGATAATTGTCCTCCTTTATATACACGTGATCATTCCCTTATCTAGCGAATGTGGGACTTTGATTGCATTCTCAACAATCCTCCCCTCCAACAAAAGACCATCGAGCCTCCTATCAAAAAGTCATCTCATCAAATTGCACTTGAGCACACTGCTCATATGGAAGCCCAACCACGAATGGGTACCATCATGACCACATCTTTTGCGACTCTCCACTTTTTTATTCAACACTCGAGGATTCTACCAACATGGCTACATCAGGGCCTTCTTGATACCAATTTGTTATGAAATTGACAAATAAATAAAACAAAAAAAACATAAACAATAGAGAAAACAGATATTTACATGGTTCAATAACAATGTATTAGTCACATCCATAGGTAGAGGGAGAAAGAAATTTTATTATTAGAGAGAAATATCGTATTTTTAGATTGAGACACCTCCAGGATTAGATAGTATACATATAGTGCACTCCTCTAAATCTTAGGACCAAAATCATAAATACCAATATAATTTAGTTTTCAGAACTCTTGAATTTCTACTAGGGTGAATAGCCCCTAGACACCAACTTGCTAACCGGACAAACAAGACCCTACACGTGTTTGGTCATATAAAAGCTCCACATGACAAATTCAAGGTGGCTTTCCAAGAGTACTCACACATCGATCCAATGATGTAAAATTGGATATATCATCATAGTTTTTTCATGGATATCCGTGAATATTTAGACCAACTTACATGCATCCCAACTAATCTCATATATAATCTATCTAATCTTACAATATTTGAGTGTCTGATGAGGTCTCACGCGGCTGCTCTCTCTAACACAACATACATATAATCAGCTTCAAACGTGGTTACGATATACCAAATAATGCCAATCAATAGGATTATAGCTAGGCTTTGATAATATGCCAAATTGCCATGCATGGGGACTGTGTTCTTCAGACTGCCATCAATGCTTTATACACATACCCAATGTATTACTATATGTACGGTGTTTTCATACACTGTCTGTGTGTGTGTCTGTCTACATAAAAGAGAGAGATGGCTGTGTGATCAAACAAAAACAAAAACTCTGCAAATGGGAGCTACTCAATAATGGAGCCATTATACTTTATCAACGGCTGGACCAATTATAAATTCTCGGTTAAATTGCAAATACGATTCCTATGTAACGTTAAATTTATAGAAGTTAGAATTCAGTCTTATGAATCTAAGAAAATCCTCATAAATAATTCCTATATTTTAATAGAATTTTCATAAATAATCCATTGGATAAAATCTTTGTGAATAATCGCTACTACCATAGAGACTACTATTATATTTATGGAGCTTTTATCTAACCGTTGATAAATTCTAATTATAAATCATAAAGACCAAATTTTAACTTTTTCCAAAATATAGGGACCAAATTTACAGTTTAACCTAAATTTTTATATACACAAAATGTTTTCTTTTTAGTACAACATATGGGTGTTGAGATTTTAGTATTTATCACTTTACAGAAAGAATTAAATGTCTTAACTATGTATGTGAGAGAGAGAGAAAATTTGTATACCTTAGACTTGTAACATATATCTTCGCTTTTAAAGTGTCTAATAGGTTCTCAAACTTTCAATTTTGGGTATAATAAAATTCTTGAACTTTCAATTTTATATCTAATGTCCCTGACATATTCAAAAGTTTTTAAAACAACTATAATCCATTAGAAATAAAGTTGAATAGTATTTCTAATTGAATCATAAACTTTCAATTTTGTGTTTGATAGATCCATAAATTTAAAAGTTCATTATTCATTAGGTAAATGTGATCCATTAGATACAAAATCAAAAATTTAAGTACCTATTAGATATATTTTTAAGTTTGGAAGCTTATAGATAGTTTTGAAAATTCATTTAACTCGTAATTTTCAACCAATATAAATAGTTTTAAATTTTTATTAGGAAATTAAAAAAATAGAGATCAAAAAACTGTTAAACCTAAAGAGGCATTTGGGTGAACCTAGGAATATTAAGCCTGGAGATTAGAGTTTAGGTAGCTAGATTTAAGAAAACTATGTTTAGAGTGTGTGTTGGACTGCAGGCTTAGGAAGCATTGGAAATTTTTAAATCTTGAGTTATGTGATTTTTTTTATTTAATCAGTATTTAGATTTAAATTAGTTTAAATTTGTCATCTTAATTATTTTAATATAGTTAAATTTAAAATAAACTAAAAAATTTAGAATAATATTTTTAAAAAAAAAAATTAATAGATATTTGATTAAAATTATAATTTATTTAATTTATTATTTTAATAATTTGATATTTTGATTTTACTATGTTTTGAAATAAAATTTCATAGACTTTTGTTCATTTTAACTATGGAATATCGAGATTTTTTACCATAATATGCTAACTTCAAATTGAAATTACTAGTATTTTAATCTTAAATTTAATTATTGAAAAAATTATAGTTTTTTTTATCAAATTACTTTTGAAGAAGAAAATCATAAATTTTGAATTTTAACTTTTATTTGGTTGCAAAGTTGTTTCCAACATTTTAATCCTTGAATTTAAACAATGATTCTAGGTCTTCGAGCTAGTTAAATTGACCAATGAAAAAAAATAAAAATACATTAACTTAAATTTGGGCTTTCTATACATATAGTCTAAATAAATATACCTAATTACACAATTGCGATCTAATGGGCTATTATTTTCACACAAATCTTTTTCAGTTCTCCTTACTATTCAATTTTGATAAATATAATAATAATAATAATAATAATACCAAAAGAAGCATGTAAGGGAAGTTTATTTGATATATATAGCACTATATATTCGAATTTTCTAGATTTAAATCGGTGTATATTTGAAAAGTGCATGAACAATACAATTTATACAATATATCGTCTTAGAACTATTATTTCGATGTATATTTACATTTTTCAATATATATATAAATACATCAAAAAATAAACCATGATATATGTGATATATATTTACATCAATTATTTCAATTTTCACTATATTACCAATATATTTGACTTATATTTGAGATCGCAGTAGATAAGTAATCGATTTTCAACTAGGAAAAATAGAAGAAAATAAACAAAATCTCATAAAATGAAGGAAATATTAATTTAAACAAAGAAGGGAAGAGACTAAATTAAAAAATATATATATATAATCTACTAATAATAATAATAATTAAAAAAAAAACTTCAAAAGAAAAAGTGTATTTTAAAAAACAATATTGTAATTGAACAAAGGCGTGTTTGGAATGATTTAGAAAAAAAGATTTTCAAAAATTATTTTTTTTAAAACATTTTAATAAAAACTATTTAAAATAAAAACACAAATATGTTTGAAAATTCTTTTTGAAAAGTATTTTTATATACAAGCTTATTTGATTTGTTATATACTAAAAGTGTTTTTATTGATGTTTTTCAAGGTTAGTCGGTGGAGACCAAAGGTTGGCTGGCGGTAACCGCTAGAATTGATGGCCAGAAGTTCGCCGGCGGAGTCGTCAGAAGTGGCAGCCAGAGGTTGGACGACGACGGTCATCAGAAATGATGGTTGGAGTTGGACAGAGGCAATTATCGAAGGTAGTGTCCAAAAGTTAGCTAACAAACTTTTTAAATTAAATTAAAAGAAAAAAAAAAAGCATACTATTTGTCCTAAATAAGGGTTAGGTTTAGGGTGCCTAACCCATCCAAACCTAATCCTCGAAACAAATATCCGAAAAGAATTGTGTAATGAGTTTATTTTCTAAGATAGGATGATCATAATTGGGGTGAATAGTGTTAGATAAGACATTTATTAATTTCTCTCTCTCAGTGAGGAAGAGAGACAAAATTACCACATTCCTTCTTTTTTTTGGTCTATATTAGAGGAAAATATTTTGGAAAATTATAATAGGTAGCAAATCTAAAATCTATAATTGTAAGCTCACCTTCAATTTTTAGAAATGGGCATACATGGCAAAAAATTTAAATAAGAATGCTTCAATATCTAAATTTGAAATCATAAGGCTGCCTATTAATAATGATGCAAGTCTATGAAATTTTGTCCTGTAATATATCCCATTGGAATACATGAAATTCTGGCCTTTTTTTTTTAATGCAAGAACTTTTGGCTTTTAATTTGAATACATAATTTTATGGAAGAAAAATGAAAAATAATATATAAACAGACAAAACTAGTGTACTGTCCTTACTAAACATAAAGAATGACTTTGTAAATGCAATTTGTCAAAATCAACTCATTGTTTTTTTTATCTTTCTTTATCTATTTTAAACTCTATTATTTTTTCTTTAGATTATGAAATTATATTTTTATCAAATAAAGAAAACAAATGTGGTATTTTCCATTTGCCATTTTCAAATCTTTTATATATATTATATATATATTAAAAAAAACTTTCTTTATTTTCTTTCTGGTCTTCGGATTTTGTTTTTAAATAATTGAGACTGAAATCTAATTTTCTGCGGTAATTTTCACCTTTTCCATTTTTGGTGGTGAGAATCAAAACATATCATATTGATTTTTTAAAATATATTTATTTGTCTTTTTCTTCTTATGCGGTTTCATATTCTTTCCTAAATTTTCCTTTTTTCCATTTTCCATTTTCAAATCAATTGTCTTAGACGTGAGTTTTGATTTGCATGAGATATTAAGTATTTTGTGATTATCATGTGATTAGTATATGATTGTTACCTTATTGTTATCTCTGCTTATCATGTGACTTTCATTAGAAATTAAGTACTTCGTGATTTCTATCTTATTACCATGTGACTTCGTGATTTCTATCTTATTACCATGTGATTGTTATGTGATTGTTCATTAGATATTAAATACTTTGTAATTTCTATTTGATGACATATGACTGCTATCTAACTGATATTTGTTACATCTATCATAATACTTGATCAGTAGGCAATATCAAAAACTACTATATGTCAAAGAATAAAAAGTAATCAGAATTCAATCAAGAGGGTAATACCAGAAACTACTAATTAATTGACAAAAGAATAAAAGGTAATCAATAGATAATCAGAAGGCAATTAGAAGGTAATCGACCGAAAATATAAAAAATAACTAAGTGTCTAAGAATAAAAAGGAATCAAATGTCAATCAAACGAAAATTTAAAAAACTACTAATCAGATAGCAATCACATATAAAATCAGATGGCAATCAAATTACAAGCGGAAGTCAGTGAATTATGATCGTATGGGTGGGATTTGCCATGCTTGCAAAAAAGCAAAAACAAGAGATATGCTCCAAATTTTCAATGTATTTTTTATTAAAGTTGCAATTGCTCCACATATTTTTGTATATATATAGTATGAAATTACCCAATAATATATATAAATAAATAAAAATGTGTATGTATGTGTTTACATATTTGCATATATATATATATATACCTCTATTTGATGATAATCACAAGCACCCATCAACATCCATCATGATGCCTTCTCACTGCATGAAGACATTGAATTTAGTATATTATATTTACCTCTAGAAAAGGGAACTGAAATCATATATCAAACAAACAACCCAGAAGAAAAGAAACTCTTCTTCTTTTTAAAATCTCTCTCTTTCTCTATTCTATTATCTCCTAACAGTGTATTGTTTTTTGCAGCCAATATAACAATAATCATGAAGACCTCATTTGAAGAGGAAATAAGGCAAAAATCATCAAGTGCAAGAAGAAAAGGAAACAACAGTAACAATAATCAAGATTATGATAAGAAAGAATCAGCAGCTTTGAGATGCCCTAGATGTGATTCCACCAACACCAAATTTTGCTATTACAACAACTACAGTCTTACACAGCCTCGCCACTTCTGCAAGACTTGCCGGAGATATTGGACTGAGGGTGGAGCCTTGAGAAATGTTCCAGTTGGTGGTGGCTGCCGGAAAACCAAAAAGCTCAAATCTTCTTCCTCTTCTTCTTCTTCTTCCTCCGCCAAATTCTTCACTGGAATCTCGTCGCTGCCGCCGCCATCCGTTGATTTTGGTGCCATTGGAGGAGGTTCTTCCTTGCATCTCGCATCTTCAATTGAATCTTTGAGCTCTCTAAATCAAGACCTTCATTGGAAATTACAACAACAACGCTTCGCTATGATTTTTGGAGATCATGAACAACAACAACAACAACAAAACAAGGATAATCATCAAAATCACAAATTTTTTCAACCCATTTTGTTTCACAATCTACATCATCAAAAATCAGCTGCTCCATTTACAACAACAACAACTACTACTACTACTACTAGTGATGACCAATGGTTGTTTCCAAATCAAGTGATTGCTACAAACAACATAGCTTCAAGATCAGGTGATGATGGGAGTGTGTGGAATAATGATAATAATAATCATCATAATAATAATCATAATCATGGTGGAGTAGTTCAAGCTTGGGAAGATTTGCCTCATTTCACTACTGCCTTCCCCTAAAAGTAGATCAAACCACGGGGGAATAATAAATTTGCATATTATATATGCAGTGTTCTTATATATTTTTAATCCAATTTACTTGTGTTTCTAATTTACTACTTTTTATTCTGTGTTTCATTCCAAAAAGTATGATTATAAGAAGAAATTAGTGTGAGATAGCATTTTCCATAACTTCATTTGTTTTTGCTTTTTATGCTGATTAAATCCCATGTTGTATTTAGGTTATTTCATTCAAATATATATATAACCCTTTTTTTATATATATACTCTCAAACCCAATTATGTGGACGGAAGATTCTTTTAAATCAACCCCTCATGTCTTTTCCTTATACATATCTATGTTTTTCTGCCTGGGTTTATAAAGTAATTTGGTCATTTGCATATACAAAATTTGAACTTTGATCCACATTATAATTAAATTTACTATAATTTATTAGCTTACACTTTTGAAGTGATTTAACACGGTATCAAAGCAAAAGATCATGTGTTCAAACTCCTACAATCGTTAGGTACTATAGCCCTCCAAATATGTCTAGAAAATTGTATGATATTGTCTAGTACTTTTGGCATAAAGTGTGCATGACTTTACTTTTTGGTTTCGTCCGAAGGTCTCAAACCTAATGGATGTAGTTGTTATCACCTATATGGGAGTTTGGTTGCATTCCTATTCATTCAATGTCATTTTTCCTTTTATATTAATAAGGATCTATATGATAGCATAACAATTTTATTTTTAATTATCTTTTTCTAGTTAAACTACCTTTCTTATAGTGTGTCGATGTTTTCTTTCTCCTAAATTCTATACTATAAGTTGTTTTCACCAACGTTTCTGAGTTCTAAGTGAAATTTTAAAGACAAGAAGACAATTTTTTTTTAAACCAAATTTTGTGAAAAGTAGATAATAAAACAAAAGAAAAATTAAAAATCAAATGATTAATGGACTTAAGCTTTTTTAAGTTGATGGGTGATTTAAGCATGTAGGAATATATACATATGGTTTATGTATTTCTTTGTTTGGTTGATTGGGATGTGATGAGAGTGAAAAAACCTTTGGACAGTTATTAAAAACTACAACTTAATAGCATATCTTTGATTTGTTTTATGTAGAGAGAATGAGTAGAAGAGTAGTACATTTATGTCTACAAACTCAGTGTGTCAGAGTCTTTAGATATCAATCTTTATCAGAGGAGACTTAATCTGAGCCTCACTGAAACATTATTATGTCAATATATACAAATATAAATGAAACATATCACACAGTGGCAGTATGATTTTTGCAGCCTATAAGCTCCTTCAGGGCCTTCAGTAAATAGCCTTTCTTTAGCCTGAAAACCTTTTTCTGAACCCTCTTTGATAATTACACACATACTGTACTTTCTGCCTTTGGGATTGCATTCAATCAAGAATGAACTGTCAATTTTAGAGAAAGGGCTTAAATGTTAAGGGTTGGCTTAATGTAAGGAGAAAATAAGAACGAAAAAAAAACTTGAGTGCATTTTAAGCCGCACTTATATTTATGCATTTCATTAGATTGTACAATTATAATTTGTTACTTTTTTTAAATGTTTTAATTCATTTTTTATGTGTGTGATGTCTTAAGATGCACTAAAGCTTTTAATACCTTCTTTTTTAGTTAAATTATAATAAATACCCTTAAATTTTGTCTTTTTTTTTCAAAAATACCCTTGAATTTTCATACATTTCAAAACGTCCATTGCAATAGAAATTCTTTAGAATTTTAAATAAAAATTGAGACTTCAAACTGTGACAGTGATCTAAATTTTCTTTTTAGGTCACTCTCATACCATTTCTTCTTTAGAACAAAATACTAAAGGAGAAATGGATCAGAGAGAGTATCGGAACATCTCAACTAAGTTAATACCTCATTAACACCTTCGTCATACTCCGAAACCAGTAGCGTTACATTTCATAAAGAGAGTTATATACAAAAAGCTAGAGGAAAACTCCAAATAAGAGTAAAATGAAAATGAAGCAGAGGTATAGGCTACAAAAATACCTTCCAGTTTAAGACAATAGAGGAAGCATCATAAAATTATAAAGTAGAGAAAACCTTGTTCTCCAAAGCATCGTAATCACTATCATATCATTCATATCTCGGTTTTCATCTAAAATTTTAAAGAATTTCTACTCTAAGAGTATTTTTCAAACATTTGTGAAATTTGAGGAATACGATTGATATTTTTAAAGTTATAGGGGTATTTTTTAAATAAATGGTTATAATTTAACCTTTTTTTTTTATAGGGTGTTGGAGATTGAGCCACCCTTTTAAGAGCTACTTGTTAACTTAGCATCTCTTCTTGTGTACTACTACTGCCTCTCTCTGGTTGTCTAAGAGAGAGCAAGATGCTTTGCCCTTTTTTATTTTTATTTTCTTTTTCCTTTTTTCCTTCCATTGAATCGTTGCTTTATCTGCCACTCATTTGCTTGTTTTTACCATTTGGTGAAAGCCTCAAAGGGGTTTTGGGCTACACTTTAATCTCCACAAGGTTATGTTTTTAAATAATAATATTTTAACCTATAATGTAAAAAAATAATAAATAATAAATAATACTATTACCATTTGTTTTCGGCGAAGACCATTAGTACTATGTTTAAAAGATACTCTATCTTTTAAAAAATTTCAATACTATCCTTAAACTTAAAAATATATATATATATATTTAAAAATATAATTACTATTAGTATATATGCAAAAATCTTTAGTGCCTCGTAAAAATTAAAAAAAATAAAAAACTCTAAACTTTCAAAAATTGAATTAGTGTCCTTAACCTATGTTAGTACAATCAATTTCTTTGAAGTTATTTTGAGTTTAAAAAAAACAAATTTAAAAACAACTCGTATAGATACCCTCATTTTTTTCGTATATAGATACTCTCATCCCCTATCAATTTTTTTAGACCAATTTACTCAACAGCTAAACATAACCTAAAACTTCAAGTGAAAAAATCCTACAAAGTCCCAAATCCAACATCTAGCCTCAAAACTCAACATAATGATGCATCGCCAAATACAAAAAATGCAAAACAAAAACAAAAACATAAAAATTGACAAAGGAATAACATCTTCGAACTTGGAAAACATTATATTCGTAATTGATTACAACAGATAGACTAATTTGAACTGCAAAAAGAATCATCAAAATCTCCATTGCTAAAAATTTGAATAATGCATATGTTTTCTTTCTTTTTCCTTCTACTGGTTGTCATCAAATTTATGAACTAAATTCTTAACGTGTCTCTCTTTTTGTGTATAAAACTCAAACAACATATTAAAATACGTTTCAACTATTAATGTACAACCTTGTTTTAAAACATTTAAATACTATAAGGTCTACCAAGTAGTTTCATTATTGTTTTTCTTCTTAATAGCCTATATACCTTAACTGAACATGGTAGTTTTTGAGATTAGGGAATGGAAGAAGGGAAACAAGAGGATATTGAAGAAGAGAGGGAAAAAAAACATTAAAGTGTTAGGTCATAAATTGAAGGGTGATTGGGTGTACATAGTCATAAACGATTTTTATCTATATACTAATGATAAGAGCATTTTTTAACTTTTTTTAAGCTAAGAACATAAATGCAACTTTTAAAAATTCAAAGGTATTTTTGAAATGGAGTACCATACGGTTTCTATCCACATACGAGCAGTAAGGTTATATTGAACATTTTATAAGAGTCTAGGATGGTATTATTGAAACTTCTAAAAGTTCATGAGTAGTTTTCATCCAAAATTAACCGTAAGAATATTTTTAACTTTTTCTCGAAAGTTTACCCTAATTATAATACCTTCTTACAATGAGATTTTATATATATATATATATATATATATATGGTTGTGCATGGATTGCATAAGAAACGTATGAAAAGGGGCAAGTGAGTAAACGTGATAGAAGTGAGGGACAGCGTGGGATAACCAAACCTTTCTTTTGTTAGAATTTGCAAACTGTCATTTTAGAGGTCATGCAAGCACCTCATGACTTTTCATATATAATTTTACCTGAAACTTCAAAAAAAGAAACCCTAAATTAAATTTATACTTTTTAAGAATATTAAATAAATAAATAAAACGTTTATTCTTTTCATTTCTTTGTTGAATAATAGACATTGATTATACAAGGAAGAAAATTTGTCGTCACACTTTTCTTTCTCTCTCCCTCACTATTGATTTTTTAATCATTTCCAATACTAATTATTATTAGAGGTGTGTTTTTTTTTTATGCTTCAAAGATTTCAAATATAATGAATTTTAAATGAATTTTGTTAATTAAAGAAATAGAATGTTGTTTTCCCGGTTGGATTTGGTAGGATTTTATAAGTTTTTATAGATTTATTATAATTTAACTTTAAAAGAAAATTTTTTATTACAGAAATAGCAAAAAAATATTGATAGACTTCCATCGATATTTATCAATGATAGAAACTGATAAAAGTCTATCATTAATAGAGGTTGATAGAAGTTGTCAGTGACATAAACGGATAGAAGTCTAAAAATGATTCAATTTTGTTATTTTGTGTAATTTTCCTTATTTTTCTATTTTTGAAAATTCTCCAAATTTAAATTTCTATTAATAATTCATAATCAAAAACCTATATTTAATAAACTATAGAAAATACTACATTAATAAGATCCATTCGGTAACTTTTTTTTTTTTAGAATTAAGCCTATAAATAATACTTTCATCTCCGAATTTCTTTCTTTAATATCTAATTTTTACAAAAAAATTTTTTTTTGAAATTTGGCTAAGAATTCAACCATTATATTTAAATAGATGCAAATATAAGAAATTTGGAGGAAATTAGCTTAAGTTTCAAAAACCAACAACGAATTGATTACGAAACATGACCTAAGTTTTTAGTTTTTTTTTTTTTTTCATTTTCAAACACAAAATTTTAGAAGTATTTATTTATAATATTTTTCTTTTCAAAAGCACAAAATTTAAAATAATTTTCGGAACTTTCGCTCCAAACGGAGAGTAATTGTTGTGGACAAAAAATATAAATAAATAAATAAACCACTTTTTAAAATTTTAAAAAATCACCTTGATTGGCACCCATATAAATTATACAGTGTTTTGCGTTAAATGAGTAACCAAAGACGGTGTCGTTATGTGGAAATGAATGGCCGTTACATCGATTTCTTCGCAACTGTTCTTTTTTTGGTCCGTTTTTATTCTCAGGTTTAAAAACAGAGAGAGCTTTGCTTTATAACGTGAAGAGTTGATTATTTGCCTCAATAAAAATTTTTAATTAATAAATAAAATTGCCAAGTAGGGTTACTCTTGTTTTAATTTTTTATTTTTTATTTTTTTATAATTATGTTTGTTCAACAATTATCGCGAATCTAATTTAGATCATTATAATACATATTATTTAATAAGACCTCGTTTGGTAATTATTTGGTTTTTTATTTTTATTTTTGAAAGTTAGGTTTATTTCATCCACGTTTCATTCAATAATTTATAACCTTTAAGTGCAATGGTTGAATTATTAGCCAAATTCTAAAAATAAAAATAACATTTTTAAAAGCTACTTTTTGTAGGGGAAATTATTTGAAATAGTAAAACTGTTAAAAAATATTTACAAGATGTGTAGCAAAATTTTAGAACTATCAATGTCTTTCATTTTTCTAAAATTTTGATAGTTTTAAAATTTTGCTATATTTTGTAAATATTTTGGTTAATTTTTTCTATATTTAAAAAGAGCCATTTTTTTAGTTCTCAAATTTTGGCTTGGTTTTTTAATATATTGTTGAAAAGTAGATGACAAACGAAGAAATTTGGAGGTAGACATAGTGTCCATAAACTTAATTTTCAAAAATAAAAACAAAAAACAAATGTCCCGTTTGATAACTATTTTGTTTTTTGTTTTTTGTTTTTGTTTTTTGAATCTTTATTAAGTACAATGATTGAACTTTTAGCCAAATTCCAAAAACAAAAACTAATTTTTTCGTTCTCAAAATTTGGCTTAGTTTTTAAAAAAATTGGTGAAAAGTAGATAATAAAGAAAAAAAATTTTTGAGATGGAAGTAGTGCACATAGGCTTAAATTTCAAAAACAAAATGGTTATCAAATGGGACCAAAATGATTATCAAACGGGACCAAAATGATTACTAAACGGGGCTTAAATTATGTCTGTATTCACATTGTAACTCCTAATTTTGGTATTCATTAATTTGGTGAAAGCTAAAGAGAATGGGACTGATAGAGAAAAAGATGGTTCTTTCTTTAGGGAATATTTTGAAGAAAGGAAACAATGACGAATGATTGTATTCTCTTTGTAACATTCCTCTATTCTAAAATCATTAAAAGAAGATGAGGTAGCAAAACAATTAGTGAAGCCAACTCTTTAAAAAAACAAACAAAACAATCTTAGGTCCTTTTGATAATTATTTGATTTTTTATTTTTGTTTTTTAAAATTAAGCATATAGATACTACTTTTACCTCTAAATTTTTTTCTTTGTTATCGACTTTTTACCAATAGTTTAAAAAACCAAGTCAAAATTGAAAAACTAAAAAAAAGTAACTTTTAAAAACTTGTTTTGAATTCAACCATTGTACTTGAGAAATATGCAAATCATTGTAAGAAATAGGGAGAAAATAGACTTAATTTTCAAAAACTAAAAACTAAAAACAAAATGGTTGTCAAATGTGACCTTAATAATTTATTTTTTAAAGAATTAAAATCTCAAATGGTTGAGGGTTGACTTAGGCGGCCAAAGCCCACGGGGCCAAGCCCATGGATACCAGAAGAAGACATAGGGAAAACTGTGTCCCAAAAGAGAAATGTCAACGTCACAAGATTTGGGTTGACCAGCTAAACTAGTGAATATACACCAATTAGGAAATAATCAAACCGGACAAGGACTAGCACCCTGTAACCTCAAACACCAGAAACATCCCTAACTCGTTGGCGTTACATGCAACCAGAGGCATGTGTCAAAAGAAGGGCCTATAAATTAACACTCTATTTGACCACCCCAATGGGGAGAGTAAGTAATTTTCAAAGGAGAGACCAGGAGAAATCCGACCTTACTTCTTTTGTGCGTAGTTGAATAAAACACTCTTTATACTAACTTCAACATCAAAGTATAATAGGCTCGACACAACACCGATGCGAGGATCTCTCATGCAAGTCAGCTTGGAGTATCTCGAGACCAGATTAAAAAGGAGAGAGTCAAAGTTCAAGCCCACTAGAGATCCACAATGAAGCCCAATGTAAACAAAATCCAAGCGTCAATACAAATTATTAGTCAACTAGTCAAATAATTTTGCCAACTCAACGTCAACAATTAGTAATCCAGTCAACATTTCGTTAGTTGAAAATTAATTTAATGACTATCCAGAATCATTTTGAAAACTATAAAACTGGCGTTTATATTTTGAAATCTCTACCAAATCAACATTAACTCAAATCAAAAGTATTTATTAGCAAACCTTTTGTTTGTTTTGTGTTGTCTAAATAGCAAGTTGTCTATAGAATTTTATTATCCGGCAACAAAAAAATAAAGCTGCCTTTAACTGAAAACTCGTTGGTATAGGACAATAGGTTACGCTGACAAGAAAAATAATTAATCATAACTAAAAATGTGGTTGTTGAAAAGACATACTCGCGGACAAGATACTCATTAATTTTGTCCACGCATTCAAGTTTTCAATGGTAATGTTGAACAATAAAGGAAAGAAAATAATTAAAAATGGCCATTAAAATAGTGTCTTTTAACAAATTTTCCTAACATAAATAGTTTTTTGAATAATTTAGAAAAAACACAATATATTTTAAATAAACGAAAAATTAATTGATAATTAACTCTCAACTCCAAATAGGAAGACGGACTGCCACTCCTTTGAATTCATTGCTTAAGATTCTGTTTAGATTGATTAGAGAACAAAATATTTTTCAAAAAAGTAATTTATATTTAAACTCTTCTCATAAAAACAGTTTAAAATAAAGTTTAAAAATGTTTTAAAAATTATTTTAAGTGATTGTCAAATATTTTATTTTTTTAAAATAAATTATTTTCAAAATTAAACACTTTAAAAGTTAAACCAAACACACCCTTATCCTACGAATCTTACCGACAAAGCTTCAAACAAATATATCCAACATGATAGAAATGTTAGATCAGTTGTGACAATTAACCACAAAAATAATGAATATCGGCGTATGCAGTTTATTTCCATCAAAAAGGAGGAACTCAGACACTTGCAGGTCATTTCACTGCAAATCACAACTATGATTCAAAAAGGAAATTGCTTCGCAAGAAACATACATTCTAACACATAATTATTGCCAATTCGTTTCTTCCCAGAAGCAAAATAATAGACGCAACTCAAAGGCAGCTAGCTAATTGATTACATCAAGAACCAGCTTGCGGGACTTGAAAACTGACCACTTCAATCGGCGGTAATATGCAGCCTGAAGTAGAGCCAGAGAGAGCACAAAGATCCATTTGAATCCCATCTGCCATTCAAGGGCACAAAACATCAGAAAAGAGAACTAGTAACAGTGTCCAACAAAAGCCAATATCTGTTTTAGTATGTATGCAAGTTACCAGCTTCCTTTCTTCCATTTCTGGCTCAGCAGCCCATGACAAGAACGATACAACATCTTTCCCCATCTGTATTACACACAAACATAGAACTCATCACTCAAGATACAAAAGATCCATCAATATTTGAGCAAGAAGATGCTCAATCAGCCCAGGCAGATTTGGGCATTCATAATACGTATTTTTTATCGATATAACTTATAAACTCTATGTATTTTGCAGACTAACCTGTGCTTCTGTAGCAGGGGTACCATCTTCATATTCAACAGCTCCATCATTAAGCATCTTAGGCATCGCAATTGCTCCCCCAGGGAAATAAGGGTTATAGTGCAGACCATCTCGGATCTACAAAACCATTCAAAGTATTCTTCAGAATTGAGAAGAGTTACCAAAAGATGGAAAATAATCCATGTTTGCTTTTTGGTTGAAAATATTTGATTTGTGTCCAATCCTAAGTTTTGAATGACTGCTCAATTCCTATTTCAATCAGCAACACTAAGAACTAATGTTTTACAAAGATTCAAGAGTAAAAGGCTCGTTTCATATTTAATGAAGATTAGAATACTCATAAATGAGCATAAAAGGCAAAATAGATCAAATTCGGATAAAAGATGCTCCATCAGACTCCAAAATAAACAACAAAACAAAACCAAAATCAATATGCACGAGCCAACGATTTAATAACAATGAAGATGCACAACTTCAAAAAATGTGCTGCCTGAATCTAAATTCCAACTATTTGACCGAGGAGAGTTACTACAATTTTTCTACAATTGAATAAGCATTTGACATTCCACTTGCAGCTTCTGAAGCCACAAGGAACATCCATCACCCACACTAAAAACAAACAAGTATGCTATTAGGTTAATTTGAGCCTACAAATATGAGGATATGCAATATGTAGATATCTGTCCCCTGTGAACTGTGCCCACACATTAGATCACAATTGATTGGAAATAAAAAACATCTACAACTAAGCTAACTAAACTAAGCTCACGTTAAATAACGTAACGTAGCAGAATGCAGAATAAAGATAATCATATATCTTCTGCTCACAGAAGTCCAATACAATTGTACGTGTCTGAAAACTGTATGTGGCAAGATATACATAAGAACATCCTTTGGAATTCATTAAAAGTACAGTGGCCTAAAACTTACCGAAACACCAGCAGGTGGATCACGATAACCAGTAAGAAGGGCAAATACATAATTCTGACCATTATGACGAGCCTGAGAGGGAAAGAGGTAAATAGCTTTAGGACAAAGTTTATGCTCAAATACTCTACAATCTAATATACATACATATATATCATTTCCTTTTGTATCTCCAACGGGGAAAAGAATACATATCAAATGAACAAAATTTGGTTAAAAAACATCCATGATTGAATATATATGATCTTACTTTCTAATTTCTATGACTATAAGAATGATGAAGAAGAATTACTTTTGTGATAAGGCTCAGATCCGGAGGGTATGCTCCACCGTTAGCAAATCTAGCAGCTTGTTCATTTGCATATGGTTGAGGAAACCGATCACTGAGTTTACCCGGACGAGTGAACATCTCACCCTCATCATTGGGTCCATCAACTACCTCAATTTCAGCAGCCATTGCTTTTGTTTCCTCTTCAGTATATGCAACACCAACCAAATCACGGTATGATATTAAAGACATGGAATGACATGATGCACAAACTTGTTGGTAAACCTGATGTCCACGACGAATCCTGCAAAAGCAAAATCGGCCTTAGAGCATCAACAAATTGATGGAGAAAATGTGAATTTTCAGTTTGATATTGGCAGAGAATTTTGAACAATTCCAGTTTCGCCTAGTGTTTCTAGGGAATGTTTTAGCCTTTGGGACTCCTTGATCAAGCAAAGATCTTATGGGAGAATGTTGCTTTTGGCTAGCGTGGCCTTCATAGGTTTAATTGTATATAGAGTTTTGCCTTGTTAGGTTCACTTGGAAAGTAATCGTAGATTATTTGCTAACTTGTGTAGGAATAAGGAAGAGCTTTGGGATCTCATTAAAATATGGGCTTTCTAAAGAGTTTTTCCTCCAATTTGTTTTGTAATTTACAACTTCTACTGGATATGAACCAAACAAAAGAACTTTTTTGTACTCCTTTCAATAGACAATTCCTTATATCCACCTTCTTAAACATTATCTGGGTTAAATATTTAAATGCCATTGCCAATTGGAAGACTTTTCTATAGCTTCTCGTCCCAACTTTTGAAATCTGGGATCTAATCAAGTTATGGAGTTCAGAGTTTACTTCCCATCTTTTTCGGAAATTACAGTTTCTTCTAGATAATTAGAACTTAAGGTTACAATTTGACAACCTATAGAACAAATCCTGTTCAAGTAAGGTCGTACCAAATGGAAAAATAATTAAAATCCCTCAAGCTTTGGGACAATTTCTTGCAATTTCTGTTTCCAGTAAGAATAACCTTTTGTAATGCTTTCTTGCTTAAGGAAAAAATTTAGCATTTACGCTTCCCGGTCCTTGATTCTTGGATCTTGTTTAATTATGGCTACCTTTACAGTTTTCCTTCCAGGTTTTTTTCTTTTTCAATTATGCCATTGACTCATTGCAATTCCTTCTTGATACATTCAAATTGGAAGAATTTTTTAACCATTTCACTATCAATGATTCAATATGATGATGATGATGATGATGATGATGATGATAACACATCAATAAGAATAAGGAGAACATGAAGATGATGATGATCAATATGCACACTCTAAGGTTCGGCTGTCCACTAATGTAAAGTTTCTAAATAGTTAAATGAACAAGGACTGGCAACCATCTCTTCAAGACAGAAGACATAAGAAGGTCATCAATTCGCTAAGACGAGCCATATATCTATTGCCACAGATCAA
This sequence comes from Benincasa hispida, assembly GCF_009727055.1. NCBI lineage: Eukaryota > Viridiplantae > Streptophyta > Magnoliopsida > Cucurbitales > Cucurbitaceae > Benincasa > Benincasa hispida. The sequence continues at coordinate 27,178,435 of NC_052359.1, forward strand.
TCATCAATGAACGACTATTGACTACCATGAATGAGCAGTCATCTTCATGTCAAAACAGGGGTTTCTATAATAGATTGTTGTACTTGTAATATAATCCATCTAAATGAACTAAATAAAAAAGAAAATCCTTAATAAAATGTGAAGAACATTGAATACCAGGCTTAAAACACTAAGGTGATAGTTGTGAAATCCTTAATAAAATGTGAAGAACATTGAATACCAGGCTTAAAACACTAAGGNAACATTGAATACCAGGCTTAAAACACTAAGGTGATAGTTGTGAAATCCTTAATAAAATGTGAAGAACATTGAATACCAGGCTTAAAACACTAAGGCGATAGTTGTGAGACTGATGGTGAAGTAAATATAGGCTGAAAAATTCAGACGATTCTATAAAGCAAGGAAAAAATGAAAAGTCATCATCATATCTTACGAAGCATGATCGTATGAGCTCAAAATACCCTGGTGAGGCCAGGGGTAGTTTGGACACTCCAAACCATGTTCTGCCTCATCAGCAGATGCCAAAGTTGCAAAACTGAAAAACCCTGAAATGCCTGCTCCAAGGAGAGCCAGCCTTCTAAAGGAGTTCATCCCAGCAAAGCCAGCTTCCTGATTCTTTGAAATAAGGGATGAGGTCAATGGAGGGGTCTGCACAAGTAAGGTACAGCAACCACAACTAATTATCAACTAATCTAGACATAAAATGATGTCACTGATAAAGTATATGGAAAAAGTTCTCTCATAACTACGGGCATAATTCACCTCCTACTCAATGTAAATTCTTGTGACACCAAGACTGTTCCCAAGGTCAAGCATTATAATAACTATTTTTATAAATTATCTAACATATATTTAGTGGTGGAAAAAATAGAAAACTTAACCAAAGGCTTATTGGTATAGTTGAAGACAAAAAGTGACAAGCTAAAGTGCTTACTGAAGATTGAGATGGAAATTTCCTCAGCAACTGCCGGATCATTCCTCCCCCAGCCATTTCAGTTACGAGTTCTACAAATTATTCACAAAAAATGAAGATAAATTAGTCACATAACTGATAACTTCTTTAAGGAAAAAGAAGTCAAAGGGAAAAGGCGAACACATATGTACTTCAAATGAAAATTTTCTGCTAATCATAGAATCACTGCCACCAAAAATGTTTGTAAAAATATAAAGGATTATCAATTTCAGTGATAGAAGAATCAAACTTTTCTTAACCATGCTGTGACAAACTACTAACGCTTAGAACCCCATTTTATATGTATCAAAATTCAAAACAAATAAAAACCCCCATGTCATGGAACATATACCTTTACACGGAAGAATTGCCAAAATTATCCAATCACAAAGGTGTATACAATCACAGAAATGAAGGCTACAAACTGAATCTAAAACACGTCATGAGATGCTACAAAACCTAGCCCCAGAAGTGAAAACAAAGAGGAACAGAAAGCATAGATCCGTGGAGTAATCAGATAACGAAGAAGATAAGAAAAGGATTAATAACGTGATCCAATGGGATTATCGGCGCAAAGCAAACAGGAGTGTGCTAAGAAGGGTCAAATAACCTGTCGAAGCTCAGGGATCCGATGGAGAAGTAGTGGTCCTTGGCAAATTGCAGCTAAGGGGAAGAAAAATGAGAGGGTGATATCAATGGGTTAGAGTCAGAGATGGCTGCTTGGCCCAACAATGTTGGATGGGCTCGCATGGAGACTAGCTTTCGCTTGGCCCAATTGAGGTTCGGTTCGATATTACATTAAACTGGCTGAACCGATCGGTTCGGTGAAATGTGACAAGCACTTGTACGAAGAGGACGGTAACATTCAATCAGGATCCACTCAACCAAATTCAGACCGAATTTCAACAGGGAAATCAAAAGGATTCATTCAACCAAATTCAGACCGAATTTCAACGGGGAAATCAAAATTATTCTGTTTCATTGGCAGCCATTGCCATGTTCAATCCATAAGCCAAATAGGAAGAGAAACTTATAGTCGCAGAATAACACAAAGATGAAATCAAAGATGCAGAAAATTGATACAGTGGGAGAAATGGAGTGAAAAAGGAGCTTACCCAAATGCAAATCGAACGGAACGAAGAGAGAAGCGCCACTGCACGAACAGAAGAAGGGCAGAGAAACGCAGAAAATCTCCGAGTGAGAGAGCGAGAAACCAGATCGGGTGAGAAACGGAGAGATTTGTGAAGAAGAAGAAGGGGAAACGAAAGCCCTAGTTTTTTTCTTTTTTTCTTTTTTTCTTTTTTTTCTTTTTTTTTTTTCCTTTTTTTTTCTCTTCTTTTTTTTTTTACCAGAAAAATAGGGCTACCAGAAAAATCGGGGGAGAGTGGGCTGTGGCAGTGGGCCATGTTTGTTATTCGTGGCTATAGTCGATTGGTTGAGCACATCAAATTGGCATTATTTTTTTTCACGTGCAATGCACATGTAATTTTTTTAAAGAAAATTGATATAATGTACATTTTTCAATAATTTGGATTTAATATTATGAAGGATTGGCAACGGACGGGACAGGGTCAGGGATGCACTCCCCATCCCTATCTTCGTGGGGATTTATAATCCTCGTCCCCACCCCATTCCCCATTTTGGAGAGTCGGGGTCGGGGAATCCCTAGGGATTGCGTCCCCACGGGGAAAAATTCACCATTTATATTTGTTTTTAATTATTTATTTATTTAAAATCAATTAAATTTTATTATTTATATTCTAATTTTAGATATTTAATATAACAAAATAGTATTATNTACTATTTTATTTATTTAAATTAATAATTAAAAATATTTTAGATTTGGGGTTGTCCCCGGTCGGGGACCCATTTTTTATCCCCAGTTTGACCCCCATCCCCAGTCAAATCGGGGATTTTTTGCCTCGATGCGAGGACCTGACCACGCGGGGATTTTTGTCAACCCTATGCAAAATTACTTTCTCTACGAGCCGATAAGCTTAGCTTTGGTTTAGCTTCCAATTAACACTCAAGGAGTCTTTTTCCTCAGGATTGAGTAGGGCTACCTCTTTTGTGCGTCTTTCTCGTGAGAGGAACAAAACAACAGGAAAAGACCTAGCTGACCCGCCTCTGACTATTAAAAGCTCGAGGGCTAGTTTTATTGAAGAGGGAATGGGGAGTGAATCGAATTTGTTTCGAAAGTAGCAAAGTCAGAGGCTCCAAGTAATTGCTCGACCGATAGAGAGAGAAAGTAGATGATCTTTCGAGGATGATCAAAATTACAATTTGGAGAGAGGAAGATCGACTAGCCAACCAAAGTGGAGGACTTCCTTGAGATGGGGATCTCGTTTGACCACTTATAGGAATATTATTTAATAGCGCACCAAATGCATGCAATAAAGTTGTGTGCTAGGAAAGAAAGGGGGAACGAGCCTTAAGCACTCAAAATGGCTCCTAAATAGAATAGAAGGAAGGTAGCTGGCCATGACCAAGAAACCACATGTTTCACTTGGTCGACCGGGAATGTTCGACAACTAAATTTAATTGGTAAACTACTAGGGGCTTATGTGCCCATGCAAGATTAATCCTATTCTAGGTCGGAGCAATGAACCTATTCGAACTGGCTCATTTCGTGCAAGAGAAACCCATGTATGAACACATATTTATTTAAGCAAAAATGTTGAAAACCAGATCGAACTTTAAAGTCAAGCCTTTCATTTCATTGTTCAAGCTCGAATTGAGGGGCTCGACGAAAGCAAACTCTTAATCATGTGGATGCCTTATTGCACAATTGAAGGGATAAATTTTGAGCGAGTGGGTTACTTCTTCGGAGAAAGATGGGTTGGTCAGTAGGACCAAAAGACGTAAAAAACGCGGAGCGTGAAGTGCAATTAGATCCATTTTGAGAACGAGTTTCAGGTAGGTCTGACATGTTGATAAGCTTGAAGCAAACAAGCTATATACATGAGTATGTGAAGGCCATCTCTCATAATAAATGGACTGGTCTTGGATTTCTTCCACCATCCTATCCAATGAATTATTGGGATTTGTTATAGAATATTATGTATTCACGGGTTCCCTCATTCCCATCGCCTCTCGATTAATGGTTAGGTCTTAATTCTATAATAGAGCCCTTAATAAAATTTATTTTTAAGTCAATATTCTCAGTCTTTATTGTCTCGGGGCTCTTGGATTTTTTATTCTTTGAACAGATTCATCTAATTATGAATCCAACCCCTCATCATGTCCCTTTGAGACAAGAGAAAGTGTTCCAGCGGCAGATATAGGAATAGTTCATCTTAAGACATCGGTCCACTAATGAGGCAGACGAGATAAGAGGATTTTCTTCTTTTCATTCTTCCTTTCCTATTGAGTAAGCTTCCTTGCTTCCTTAAGCCACCATTCAGGAGTCGAGGTTGAATTATCGGATATCCATTAAGGTAGAGACTGTGTAGTGCCTGAAAAGGGAAAAGAGAGTTCAGTATTTGCAGCCTATGTAAAATACAGGATTTTCTCTAGCTCGGTCCTTTAATCTCTTGGAGGCATCACTTTAAGGCAAGAAATAATAGGCAAGATAATGTGTACCTCCGTAGAGGTAGAAAATCACTCTCTTCTTCTAGCATCAAAGTAAACAGTATAATCAAAAGCATAAATCATTTGTATTCCTTTCCGAATCTGGAAAATGAAATGGCTTGATTTAATTAGTCAAAAGACTCGTGAAAATGCATTAATTGGGTTGATTTCTTTAGTAACATGGTTTGTTTAATCAATTGAATATATAGGTCAATTGGATAGATGGTGGGAAATTCAAGTGCTCTTTTTTTTTCGTTCTTTTTTGTTTGAGTTTAACATCCCTTTCTTAGTTCCTAGTGGAAGGTGATAGTTACAAAATTGTTTGAATTCTAAAATTTTTAAAATTTATTAATTGAAGGGAAAATAACTTATCATTGGAAAGACTCTTTACATTTCAACATTTAAGTTTCTATAACTTATTATTGATAATTAAGAATTAATGAATTAATTTACTAATTATAATTAATTATATGATGATGTTGTGTAAATAAGTAAAGTAGAGTAGTGATAAAAGTGTCCAAATTTTTTTTTCCAACATCTTCATTTTTTAATATACTAGTGGTTGCATGTTTATATATTTTAATTTACATATATTAACGATTTAGATAAAATATTATGGAGTATATAGTTAAAAATAATTAAAAATTAATTTTCAAATCAAATTATTTTATAATAATACATATTCTTAGGTCTAACGTTAGATCTCTAACTAAGTAATAGTGAAAATGTTTTTTTTTCCTTTGACAACGATGAAAGTGTATGTTGAATCTATACATGTGTGGATGGTAGATGTATTACATAAATTTAAATTATATAAGTTTCATTATAGTTTATTTGTAGGGGAAATTGGTAACTTTATTTTGGAATGCATGAATCATTAAATTACGAATTTAAGTAGATATTATAAAAGTAATATAATATAAGTCAAACTGAGTATAATTTAGTACAGAATGAGTATAGTCCAAAAATTCAACAATTTGATCCCCTCTTATTGCAAGATTTTGTCTAAAACAACAATAAACTTCTCTATATTAGATAATCGAACCTCTAACATCAAGATTGATAGTATAAATAATACGTCAATTGAGCTATACTAATTTTGACTAGAATAATGATCAAAAATCATGTAGGGGAAAATGGATTGAGTTTTGTAAGAATCAAATCTAATATCGAATTTATAAATTATTAGCACTAATATGAAAAAAGTTACAAAAATTTTTAAATTTCTAATTCAAACTCTTGAAATTTTATCATCAATATTTTTTTTTTTTAAAATAATATGTTTTAAATCATTTGGGATAAAATATTTAAGGTATGATTAGTATTAAGATTCGTTTTTATATTTTTTCCACATTTATTTTATTTATTTAGATGAATGTTTATGTTTTATATATTGTATTTCTCATCAATTCAATTTTGATATAATTTCCTTAAATATTGTTTCAATTTCTCTTCGAATGTAGCAATATAACTGAGAGACTGAAGATTCAATTTTTTTTTTTACAATAGTTCATTTTATCAAATTCTAAACATAAATACATAATTTAAAGTCACATTTAACTTCAAATTTTTATCTATATGTTTGTATTATGAAAAAAAGGGAGAGGGAAGCAATTGCAACTTTAAATTTTTAAAAAAATTGAAAATTGAGCGTGTGTCCCTAGGTCTTGCTCTTTTGCAAACATGTAAAAAAACTTCTACCTGAAAATTTGATTGCTATCTGATTTCTATATGATTGTTATGTGATTGTCACACCTACAATTAAAAAAATTTGAAGTCAAGAGTTTGATTTTTTAAAATGTATTTGCCATATAATACAATTTTTCAAAAAAAAGAAAAAAAAAAAAGCAAAAAAGCAATCATGCTTGGTTAGGTTGAATGCCTTTGAGTTATTTTAGTTAAACACTCAAGGATAGGACCACCAAAATCCCTTAAAAGGTTAATTAATTTGAACATACTCTCGTGATAAATTACCTCCATAAAAACATGTAGTAATAAAAACATATACTAATAAAGAAGTGAATGTAATTCTCATGATTTAACTTCATATGCTCGTAGATTTAGATTCTTCAAAATTTGCTATATCAAATTGCTATATCTACATAAGCTTGATTTTTCTTAATTATTGATAATATCAATATGGATAAATTTGTAATGGTGGTAATTTAACGTGTCAGTTTTAATTTTACGGTAGTTAATTTGTTTTCTGATTACTTATGCTTAAAGTTAAGTAAACATTTTATACATATTTATTTAGTATAAATTAATTATTAATTATTAAGAGCACAAAGGAGGAGGTTTTTGACGAATAATCCAATCTCTGAAGTCACTTAGACCAATATCGTTAGGGGTGTCTCTTCCATCGTAAAACAATCGGAGCTCTAATGTGATATTCATTTCAATTGTGATTTTTTTAAAATCAAGCATCATATATATATTTTTTAATCACCCATTACTAAAAATGAAAATTTTGTTAGAGCTCCAATCTCCAATCATTTGGCGATGGGGGATTTTCTAGGTGTCCAGTGTATATCTGATTTTGATTTGTGTTTGGGCTTACCGCCCTTATTGAAGGGATCGAATCCCACAACAGAAGTGTCTCTTTCGTGAGATTGTCTTGCACCACAATTTGATTTTTACATAAACATAATCATTAAACTAAAACAGAATATAAACATGTAGATTAGCAGCTTTAGGGAAAAGATTAAAACAATTCTTACCTTTGTAGATTCTCAAGTGTCACGAACAATACAATCCTCTCCTAGTTCTAATGAACGGATCCTCCAACGATCTTGATCGCAAACAACTTCTTGAACAATCTCGAACACTACCACAAGAGTAACCTCGTTATTCTCTGAGATTCCAATAGAGGGATAGGTGGTATCCAACTATTGGAAGGGGGAAAGGAGAAGATAGTTTTTGGAAAGTAGAGAATATTCTCTTAGAGAAAATTCTGCACAATAACTCAAGGGTGTTGTGTATTGTCAAAGTGCTTTGGTGTATCTCTCAAAAGACCATAGGAAGATCTTTATACAGAGAAGGGTCAAACCCTTTTTCAAATATTTTCCTTTTCCATAATTAATTAAATAACACTTATTTAATTAATTAGTCAATTTATTTAAATAATACTTATTTAATTAATTATCCAAATTAAATAACACTTATTTAATTTTAATTTGCATAATAATTAAATAATTATTAATACATTAAACCCAATTTAATGTATATATTTAATTATCATAAACATCACATGTATATATGCAAAACATCTTTATCAATTAATTCTTTGTGAATCTAATTCACTTGAATTAATTAATTTGAATCTTATTCAAATATTATTTTTCAATATAATTATAGATCATATCCATAATTAATTATATATTAATCATATTAATATGTAGTTTCTTCAAATTAATTTGAATAATTTAAATTATCCCTCTTAAGTATCCTCTAGTGAGTTAACAAGAGGACCTGGTGGACCTATAAATCAAAATCTCCAACGATATGAGATTAATTGGCTAAACTCATTAACCAAATTAATTAACATTCATTAACTGTGGGTACACTTCACTAAAAACCCACAACTACACTCTTCTTAGACATATTTTTGTGTCCAAATATAGACTAATACCAACAAGTTAGTTCTTCATGAGCGTTCATAACTCCAACTTGGTCAAATTACTATTTTACCCTTGGGTTACCTCTGACTTCTTAAGTACCAGTGCTTCTCTATTGAACAACCTATTTATGGTCCAACTGTTGACATAATTTTTAATATAAAAATTACAATGCAAGATTCAAGTCCATGCGATACTACTTCTAGATATGCGTTAATAATGAATGTTCTTGCAGTATGTTGTGCGTTGTCACAAGTTTTCTTGGATTGGAACCAAGTGTAATTCCACCGCAAGTTTCTCAGCGTGATCCGAGGTCAAACACAGGGACTATTTAAGGTTATTACGTTATGTTTGTGATACATGCGACCAAGGGTTTTTTCAATTTAGAAAAGAGTTGTGTACAAGTATTTAAACATGCGATAAAGTAAAGTAAAGCGGTAAAGATGCGATAATAAAAATGAATTGTGATAAAGTAAACTTAAGCTAAGATGATACAAGATACAGGTTTCATGATACAAGATACCAAGGTTGAGGCTGACTGTGAAGATTATACAAAGATCGTGTTATGTGGTGGCAAGTCTTATGTGCGAAGCAGAAATAGAAAAGATAATTAATACAAACAGCACAAGTTCTTTAATTGCGTTAAAGATACAAGTACGGTTTCGCTTTTCCCTTGGCATACACCTCTCAGTGATCGGTCGCGTTCCCACATCTCTGTGGTGAAACAGGGACGAACGTAATGAACGTAAGGTTGCTTCCATCTCTGAAAAGTACTACTCGCTTTAGTTAACGCATTCTTCTAACCTTCTCTCGACGGATCAGAATGGCATTTTCACTTCTGCTCTCACAGGTGAAGATGTCATCTAGCATTCCTTCGCTAAACACATTTATCTCTTTATCACAGATTAAGTTACTCGTTTAATTCATATTAATTATCAAGGGATTAAGAAAACTTCATGGAGAAAACGATTAATGAAGGAACAGAAATAGATAGAGAAGTAGAAATGGAAATGATCGAGACATTCAATAAAACTATTTAACGTCTGATACATGATTTGTGAATGAAGAGATTAAGAGAATGAAATACAATTAATGAAATAGAGTTAGAAACAAATATAAATAAGCGTCAACGTCTTGGCGTCGATCTGGATGGAGATTTGTTCACCGGCATGGATGGATCGTGCAGAAGGATGAGCTTCCCTCTCAGGCTTGCTCAACTGGTAGCAGGGATTTAAGCATAGAGCTTCACGGTGGGGATTTGGCAGAATTGCACTGAGACTCACCTCTCGGCCTTGTCTCTTCTCTTCCCGGATTTCTTCCGATCAGTACTTAGCTTGTCTCTTATACACATCTAGATGTGTATAAGAGACAGGATTTGCTTGCCGGTGTGGATGGATCGTGCAGAAGGATGAGCTTCCCTCTCAGGCTTGCTCAACTGGTAGCAGGGATTTAAGCATAGAGCTTCACGGTGGGGATTTGGCAGAATTGCACTAAGACTTACCTCTCGGCCTTGTCTCTTCTCTTCCCGGATTTCTTTCGATCAGTACTTAGCTCAACCTCTCTCTCAATAATCTAGCATCAATTAGCCCTTGAATCAAGTATATCTTCTCTGAATTCTATGAGGGTATTTATAGGTGAAAAACTTTGACTCTTGACTTGTGGATCCCACTTATTGTTATGGAAATTCCGAAGATGGAGGAATAAATATTCCTTCTATTATGCAATCAGACCGTCAAATCTGTACAACGGTTAGTTGTACACGTATCACAATCCTCCGCGTTTGCGTTGCTCAGCTGCATCTTTCGATCGGGTGTTCGCAATGCAGTGTTGTTTTTATTACCGCATGCGGTTGAAATTCAGCTCGAGATCGACTGTCGCATTGTGCCGTCATTGTGTTAATCGTCTCTTCATTGTTGATTGACGGGCACAATGTGACCGAGATGCATTGTTCAGTTTTCTCTCTGAGCCTTGATTGCAAGCGGTGACTTGGTTTCCTGCAAAACAAAGTAGAAATATCCTCTTCTACCATTTTAATAATGTTAGTGGGTGTATTTGCGATAATTTATAATTATTGTATTTCTTAGTTAATTTTCATACAATCGATGCATATTTTCTCTCTTTTGGCCGCAATATCTAAATAAGACAACATAAATAACTTGTATTTCTACAAGTTATCACCAACCAATAAACAGAAACCCTTCTCAGGCCAATGAGAGGATAGGGCCCTTTTTTCAAGTCCTGAAGACACTACTTAAGGGAACACTCATCTACTTACCCTTAATACTGGAAAGAGTGAATTTCATCTTAAATTATTATGTTCCCAGCTCCTCATTCGGTCTTGTCCCCAAAATGGTAAGCATATTGGGTCGGCGAACCGGCCACCATCACCCATACAAATCAAAGGACAATCCCTCATGAACAGAAGTTCATCATATACTCAGAATTAAGACTAAGTCGCATAGGTCATCCTATTGAAATAGAAACCTAACTAGTCAACGATGTTACATCCAGTGTTACTATTTCGCAGTCCAGTCTTATGCAAACTCATTGCATAGGATACCCTCACTCACGTGTCACCTACCAAACACATTAGATCATTGCGTTTATATTAAATACAAAGTGGGTTGTATCCATAATGTTACTAGGATAAGGTACCCAGCCTTATCCCTATAGACCCTTTAGGCTGTATCTTAAACATTGATCTCTATATGTCTCCACATACAATTTAGGACTTATAAAACAACCTTGGATGTTAGTTTATTGGATTTAGGGTTATTAAGACAAAATAGATAATAATACAAACAATAATATTTATTGAATTAGCATCCATAACTATTTATTGATGACAGACAATTAATAACATTTATTATCTACGAGTTTTATGGCATAAAACACAACAAACTCTCACTTGAACTAAAACTTTAGTTAGTGAGTTGTACACAATCCAAAAGGTAAGATAATATTAAATACAATAAACTAGGGCATCCATATACCCATTACACATCTCCCAATTTCCCTAGATTATGCAATGTACATGTCCCGTAGACCTAGATTCTCTAGATGACCTGCGAACACTTAGTCTTTGTAAATGGATTCCCAAAGTTGTGCTCTAAGGAAATCTTTGTGACAATCACTTCTCCCCTTTACATAATCTCTCGTATCAGGTGACACTGCCTCTCAATATACTTTCCTCATTTTTTACTGTAAGATTTTTTAGAGTTGACTATTGTCCCATCGTTGTCACAATATAAGGTGGTAGACAAGTCCATACTTGGAACCATTTCCAAATCACTTAGGAACTTCCTAAGCCAAACTGCTTCCTTTGCTGCTTCACAAGCAGTTACATACTCAGCTTCTGCATCCTTGCTTGATGCTACACCACACTACAGCTCCCCTGTTCTAGGTAAACATTAATCTTGACGTGGATTTCCTAGATCCTTATTAGTTTGAAAATAAGAGCCAGTGTATCATGTCAGGATCAAATCCTTAGCTCCATTACAAGTTTGTAGTCCCTTATTCTCCTAAGATACTTGAGGATGTTCTTAACCATTGTTAAGTGGTCTAATCTCGAATTTGACTGGTACCTACTGACAATTCCCACTATATAACAAATGTCTAGCCTTGTGTAGGGCATAACATACATAAGCTGCCCACAACTGAGGCATAGGGAATGCGTCTCATATCCTCAACTTCTTGAGGTGTCTTAGGACACTATTCCTTAGATAAGTGAACCCCGTGCTTGAAAGGTAACAAACCCTTCTTAGAGTTCTGCATCAAATATCGAGTCAACATTTTATCGATATAAGTTGCTTGAAATAGAGCTAGCGTTTTGTTCTTGCGATCCCTAATGATTTAGATCCTAAGTACATATTGCGCCTCTCCCAAATCTTGCATTTGGAATTGGGCTGCAAGTCATTCCTTAATGTCAGTAAGGTACCCAACATCTTTCTCAATTAGTAGGATATCGTCCACATAAAGTATTAGAAAAGCTACTTTATCGTTGATGATTTTCTTGTAGATATAAAATTCATTAACATTTTGATCAAAACCAAAAAAATTGATCGTTGTATCAATCTAATGTTTCAAGATCTGGATGCCTGTTTCAGCCCATAAATGGATTGATACAGCTTGCAAAACTTTTGCTCCTAACCTTGGGTTATGAACCCCTTAGGCTAAAACATAAAGATATTCTTCTCAAGATTACCATTCAGAAAATCAATCTTGACATCCACTTGTCATATCTCATAGTTATAATATGTGGCTATGGACAAGAGAATTCTAATAGACTTAAGCATAGCAACAACGAATAAAGTTTCCTCATGGTTCGCCTTCCCTTTGGGTATGACCCTTTACTACAAGTCTAGCTTTGAAGGTTTGTACCTTTCCAACTACATCTCTCTTTCTTTTGTAAATCCATTTACACCCTATGGGTTTGACCCCTTCAGGTAAGTTTACAAGCTCTCATACTAAATTGGAGTACATGGACTCGATTTCAAGGTCCATGACTTTGATCCATTAGTCCTTATCTATTTCATTCATTGCCTGTTTATAGGACCATGGATCCTCAACGCCATCATTTGGTATGACAACTTGAGTTTCAGTTAAATCCAAGTAACGGGCAGGTTCTAGCACTCTCAACGATTGAGAAGGACGAGACTGACTTAAAGTGCTAGCTCTTTCATTAAATCTTGATGAAGAACCAACTTCATTAACAACCCTTGTTGATTCTTCAGTAGCTTCACTTAATACTACTTTGCTTTGTAGTTTATGATCTCTCATGTGGTCTTCCTCTAAAAAGTAATTACAAATATTTTATTTTCTTGAAGATCATAGAATAGACCACCTCTCGTTTCCTTAGGATAACCAACAAATTGGCACAATCTTAAACAAGTTTCCAACTTCTTAGGATTTGTCACTAACACAAGTGCAGGACAACCCCAAATTCTGAAGTAATGTAAACTTGGTTTATGCCCCTTCCATAACTTGAAAGGTGTTTCAGAAACACTATTTGAGGAAATATTGTTCAAGATGTGAACTGCAGACTCTACTACATGCTCTTAAAACAGTTAGGCAATTGAGCATAACTCATCATAGAACAAACCATATCTAATAAGGTTTTATTTCTCCTTTCTGATACACCATTCTACTGAGGTGTACCAGGTGCTGAGAGTTGGAATTGAATTTCATATTCTATCAAATAGTCCTGGAATTTTAAATCCATGTACTCTTCACCCCAATCAGATCGAAGTGTTTTAATTGTTTTACCTAATAATTTTTCAACTTCAGCCTTATACTCTTTGAACTTTTCGAAGGCTTTATTCTTATGTTCCATTAGGTATAAGTAATTATAACTCGAATACATCTATGAAAGAGATGAAGTATTTGTACCCTCTTCTAGCCTTTACATTCATCAGACCACAAAGATCTGAATGTATGAGCTCTAAGGACTCTTTGGCTCTATAACATTTTCCACTAAAAGATTTTTTAGTCATTTTTCCTTTGAGACATGATTCACATGGAGGTAATGAATTATCTTCTAACTTGCTTAGAAGTCCATTCTTTATCAATCTCCCGATCCTATCAAGATTTATATGACCTAATCTCAAATACCAAAGGTACATATCATTGTTACTTGGAGAAATTCTTCGTCTTTTAGTTTGAGTATTAGTAGTTTTAAATATCTCATGATTTAAAAGTGCTTTTGATTTAGTTGGTCTTAACATATATAAGTTATCTTCTAGTTTAACTGAACAAATGGTTACACCATTTTTCATAATGAACGCTTCATTTGAATTAAAAGAAACTGAGTATGATTGTTCAATTAAACAAGAAATAAAAACAAGGTTCCTCTTCATCTTGGGAACAATGTATAAGTTTTCTAAAAAGAAAAAAATTATTTCCAAAAAACAACTTAGCAACTCCCACTGCACGAGCTTAAATGGCGTCTCTCGTTCCAATCTTGAGCATCACTTCACCCTTTTCTAGCTATTGGAAGGAACTAATGTCCTATAAAAAAAAAAGAACAAATGTGATTAGTGGCTTATGAATCAAGTATCCAGGCATTATGGTCATTTTTCACTATACAAGTTTCCAGGACTAGTAAATCATATTTACCTTCCTTCTTCTCAGTAAAATATTTGGGGCAATTGCTTTTCCAATAACCATCCATATTACAATGGAAGCATTTACCCTTTTCAACCTTAGCCTTGCCCTTGCCTTTCCCAGCAGCGGGAGTCTTCTCCTTCTTTTTTTTTTTTTTTTTTTCCCTAGATCCTCTTAGTACCACAAGTTGAAGGAACATATGATATCAGAGCATGATTTAAGCATTCAATTAACGTTAATTTGAGTTTGGTAGGTGAATTTCTATGGATGCATGTTTGGTTGACTGATATGGTTGAAATTCAACTTTGGCATTAGATTTCTCTTTGGTTATGAAGTTTAATTTGTAATTGGCTCTTGATTGATGAGGTTATATGTGTGCTCTAGAGTTTGTATTTTTTATCGGAGTTAATAGAATTGAAATTAGGTTGTAATCGAAGATCGTAACAAGCATAGTCAGCTACGTAAACTTGAAAAGAGCTACTGCCCTCGTAGCGTCGCGACGCTGTTCGTATAGTGTCACGATGTTGTTCATAGAGCATCATGATGCTATTTGTCTTAGAGTTTGAGACCTTGTAACGCTGTGATGCAGCATCGTGACGTTGTTCATCCCAACCCAGAAAGGCACGCGTCCATGAGTCGGTTCACGCGGGTGAAGCTGGTTCGATCGATTTTTGTTGGTTTCTGGTTCGATTCAGCCTCATATGAAGCCTTGGAGAGTGGGTTCAGGTAGTTCAAATCGGGTCGAGCGGTCCATATTCATTTTGAAGCTGATTTTGAATTATTTTGTAATAATTAGTTATTCTTGCTTGCTTAGGATGCCAAAGTTGAACCATATTAGTGGTGTTTAAATATTTATGCATATGATGTATGTTATATTTAAATTGAAACATGTATGTGCATAACGTATACCATGTAGATTTAAAATATATTATAAAGAGTTATAATATATAGTATGCATGTCTAGGGTTTCTAAATGTTTAATATAAGTGTTATATTGAAGATTGAATGCCTTTGATAAATGTAATGGATGCAAAACATGTCTATTATTTTATAAGCTGGTATAAAATTGGATTAGACATTAAAATCCATAACAAAGATAAGTTGCATGCTCATGTAGGCTAACCACTTGTTTTAATAGTTAAAATAGGTCGTTATCTTATAAAACTACGGTTACAAACTCAACCAGTATAATCACGTCTAAGGCTTAGGATACTTAAATTGACGATCCATAGAACACCTAGACATTATAGGTTAACCGATTTTATGAGCATGTGTGAGCGGTGTGAAGTTTTAAAAGTGGTTTATCACCTAGACATCATAGGTTAAATCCAATTATAAATGTTATACTTTGATAAACCATATAGACTTAAGTTGTTTGTTTAGCCGGAATAAACCTAAGTAAAAGTATACCCATACAAGTAGAACACTTTTGCAGGAGATGAATGACATATATGATATGTTGTTAGAACACTTCAGTAGGAGATTAATAACATATACAATATGTTGCTCTTAACTCTCACATCCCTAAAAGTTCACACCATGAAATTCATGCTTGGCTTCGTGTCACCCTAGGAGTAACCTCTATTCGGAAAGTGTTTGTATGAGTCAATAGTAAGGCGAATAGGGGAAGTAATTCATAGTATGATTAAATATATACGATATATTGATCTTAGCTCTCACGTCCCTAAGATTTCACACCGTAAGACTCATGCTTGGCTTCGTGTCACCCTGGGAGTGACCTCCATTCAGAAAGTATTTGTATGAGTTAATAGCAAGGTAAATAGGGGAAGTAATTCATAGTAAGTGGGTGAAGGATATGTGTCAACGTGTCCTACAGTCTCTTCCATTAGTTTGGACCGTGAGATTTCTATGTTGCGTCTGCTGTCATTTTTAGACGGCATTAGCTAGTCGCTAACCATGGTTATTGTTGGGATTGGTGTCCTAATTCTTCTGGAGTCCCGTTGTTTTTTAAAGATACACATTGTTTAATGAATAAAATAAGTGCTATTTAATTCTAGCATTTACTCATATCCAATAAACAAAGCTTCTTGATTATCTTATGTGAACTTAAGCATGTATATGTGATATACAAGTGGATCGTGCCTTAAGTGATAACCTTAATAGGTCTGTAGTATAAGGATTAAGGTGGGATACTTAATCTGGTGACACTATGGATACAACCCACTTTGTAGAGATTTGTAAGTGTTGTAAACTACTGCAGATGGTCGATCTTGACCATTCATGTGAAGACGTGCGAGCAGGGTATCCTATACAAAGAGTTTGTATAAGAATGGACCACGAGATGACTAGACTCTGTATATAACACTGTTGATACTAGAGAATTACATCTCACGAGAGAGATGTAAGTACACTAGCCAATTTACTGTTTGCCCCTATAGTTACATCTCACTCCTTAAGTACACTGATTCCTCTAATGAACAATACAACATAGTCTAACTAGTGGTGAACACCTCTCGGGCCAAGAGAAGGTGTGTTGTGCCAATCGTTTCAAGCCCTGAAAATCAGCCCTTAAAAGAAGCCATCCATCTACTTACCCTGCTTCGAGGAAAGAAGTGAATTCCATCTTGTGTAGCTGAGTTCTCAGATCCCAAATCAGACGGATCCCAAAAATGGTAGGTTTGAATCTGGCGATTTGGCCACTCGCACATATACAAATCAAAGGACCGCCCTCAAATGGCAGGGAGTTTCCAACTCACTCAGGATTGAGGTCATGTTACCTATGGTCATCCTAGTGAAGTGAAGTCTCTGTCATTAACGGTGCTATATAACGAGACATTAACACTTCGTGGTCAGGTCTTATACAAACTCTTTGTATAGGACGCCCCTGCTCGCATGTTCCCAACACGATGATTAGGATCAGACCATCTATGACAAGTCCGCAACACTTGTGACCATTCCACAAAGCTGGTCACGTCTGTAGCATTACCAGGATAAGGTTTCCCTCCTTTATCCATTTACTACAGACCATTTTGGTTATCCACTCAAGACATGATCCACTTATTATGTCACCCATACATGCTTGAGTCACATACAGATAACCATGGATTTTTGATGTTATTGGGTTTGTGGTAAAGCAAATAAAACAAATAACCGAGCAAAACAACAAGATGTGAAGTTAATATCATATATAACAATCAAGGTGTTCGTAATATACTGTTTACAAACTACAGGCACATGAGACTTTAGGGCATCAACCCCAACAATTACTCAACTCGACGCCCATCGAGGTGTTGTGGATGGTCGTTCGTACTGTTGCTGAGGAGTTCATGGCCGAAGCGATCGTTGAGGACGAGCATGAGAGTTTCTGCTATTGTTGTGCGGTCGTGTAGGAATCGACGCGTTCGAGGTTGCTGTTTGTTCGGTTCGTTGCGCAAGGAAGTGAGGGAGACGCATCTTCAAAAATGTTCGTAGAGTTTTTCTCTTTGTGGTCAAATTATGTAGTTATTCATGCTGTAATAATTGTACTTATTATGTACAATATTGTTTACCGTTTTGTTTGAAGTCAAACTATAAATGTAATGTTCAATTCAGATTGTGATTTTGGAATGATCTTAATTCGTTGCTCAAAATCTCGGATTTGATTTCTTTCAACTTGATTGAGTCTTCTCTTCCAGAGAAGTTGTTGCCCTATATGGTATCAAACCTCATAATCAACCCTTAATGGGAGCAATCTCTATATTTATCTCTGCTCCAAGGAAAGAGTGAATTTCCATCTTGTTGGATTGAGTTACCAGCTCCTAGATCAGACAAGTCCCAAAAAGAAAGTAGGGCATGTCCGATGGCAATCTGGTCCATTCTCACCCATACTAATCAAGGACCACTCTCAAAAGCAGGAGTTCCCAAAACACTCAGGATTTAAGCGTCGTGTCACCTACGGTCGTTTAG